>NC_035449.2:33495596-33828492 GCF_002127325.2 Helianthus annuus | reverse complement strand
TACAAAGTTATCAAAGCAAAGCATGCATACTTCCTAACCACATACAATTTAGTTTTAAGATTTATAAGATTACCCAACTATCAGTGAATGATCATCGATTCCACATGGAACATAATCTTTTATATCATAAACTACACGTGGCAATCATTCGTATATGTATATCAACACCTTTCACACAATCATTAATAGTCAACTAAATTGAAATCATTACGACAATACTTACCCGAAGATGTATGATACTATGAGTTCCAAGAGGAAAGAACTTCGAAGGAGGAGGGAGTCCTACTGCCGATGCAATACAAGGGGGGGGGGGTTTCTACGTCCGCAGCAATCAAGAGAGGGAAGGTAGGGTTTGTTGATCGGTCTGCTATGTGCCAATGTTAAACCCTATTCTGATATATATATATATATGCGTATCCGTGTAGGGCTCTAATTCATAACCATTGGACCGCACCCACAACTCCACATGGGCTCACGGTATGTTGTCCTTGATAGGCCTAGATATATTAGCACATGACTAATCATTGGCTAAGAGGTGGGTGGCCGACAATTACAAGTTAGAATTGTAAATCACATGGGTGACATAAGGGCCTAGATATATTAACTCACATGGCCGACAAATATGAATCATATGATTCAATGCCAAAGCTAATCCTATGTTGCTACTTGCATTGGGTCATTATTTCCACTAATTGAAATTTGCTAACATTATCAACTCATTGGGATTGAGATAAATTATTTCATTACTCATTAGCAACTCTACATCATATTAGATCAATGATTCACCAAGTAGGTTACAACATCAAATATGCAAGTTACAACACACGCCATTACGAAAAGCACGATTGCAACAAGTAGCGTGTCGGGGGAAAGACCTATGAAAACTCGAGTTGTCACAGGTAACGTTTTTCAAATTATACCTAAGTAAGAGGACGCGCTGATCCTGCTTATAAAGGTTCGTTTGGACTCGGCCCACTCTCTCTCGTGCAATGCACAAAGACTATTGTGGGCTAGACTCACAGTTTTTCATATATCATGCCAAGAAAATAATTTTACTATATTTTCTCAAAAACTTTAAAACCGGTTATCAAAAAGATTTATTTTAAATCTTTTCAAAACAAACTATGAACTCGCTCAACTTTATGTTGACTTTTTTCGCATGTTCTTTCTCAGGTTGCATTTTCAAAACTATAGAACGGTTGGAATAGGAGAACCCATGGGAATTCGAGTACTTAGCAGGCGTTCAATTTCTAGAAGTCTTAGCTAATTGCTTCCGCTGTGCAATGAAGATACCGGTCCAGTCACGCCATGCTCTGATATTTCGGGGTGTGACATATTGGTATCAGAGCTATAGGTTTCAGCGAATTAGGTTTCTGTAGAGATACCTAGGCTTTAACCTCACTTTACTCTTGGGACTTAGATTATTAAGCCTTTGGATACATACAGAACGCCTAGGACTTGAATATGGGTTCCAACCGTTGCCGAAACAATGAGTAAACGTTTTGGCTTTAATTATACACAAGTGTTGTGTTGATACACGGTTCATGAAACAAATTCATACATTAAGCAAAACTTTGAGAGTTTTGAATAACATGCATTTAGGACCTTTGGAAACCTATGTCGAAACTCATCAAAGGTCCTCACTTAGAAACCGTGACTAACAACTCGAGCAAACGCCATTATATTATGTCGTCTATGCTATTTGACTTACCCGAGCAGGCAACCTACGTGGAACGAAACGCTAGTGCACGATGATACATGAAACTCAAACTATACGTCAACGGATGTCGGAGCACATCACATTCTACGCGGAACGAAACGCTAGTGCGCGAATATACGTGAAACTTAAACTATACGTCAGCGGACGTCGAAGTACATCACACACGACTTTTGAAGCAAGCCCTTGGAGGAAAACACAAATGGTTACGACCACAATAATGCTAACCCCATCAGTGGGAGAACTACCGACTGCAATACAACACTTTGCCACGTAATCCTGCAAATGACATGAGTCACGCTAAGGTACGCTAAAACAAGATTTCACATCAGTCGATACTTAGTCCGAAGAGACTTACAATGGTTGGCGCTGCAAAAGAAGTCACACGTCTTCGCATCTCCCCTATTTCATGAATGGCAAATACGCAATGTTCGGCATTCCATGGTAATCTCATCTAGCAACCGATCATCACGTGAACTTCCAGGTAAAGTCCTTAAACTTCTTTTGTTGAAATTCTGATTTTTGCATATAGCGAGTAGACTTTCATATTTCTACTCCCCCTAATGATCCTTGCATCACGAAAATTTTCTTTCATAATAGCGAATACTCATTTGCTTCATTCTTGACGAATTCATATGTTACACATGCGTTGTTTGTTAAGCATGTGGCTTCACTTGAAATTGTTGCTTTATCAAGTTCAAATATTATTTCGCTATCTTCACTCCTTGCATTGTGATCTAGCTAAACCACATTATTGCATAATGTTGACTCTTTGATATCGAGTCAACGAAACTCATTGAAACTCCTTTCTTTTCAAGCTACATACATGGTTTTTCGTTGTAACCATGGCAAAACTTTCTTGTTGATACATGTAATCAATGTTGGATTACGCTTAAACCAAGTTTAATTGTTGAACTTGCTCGTAATATATATTCGATTCAAGATTCCATATGATGGATTGAGGCCATCATATTCGAAATAATCCCAACAAGCACTTCAATTGTCTTGAACCATAATCGGCTTGTTTGGTCTTCGACTTCATTGAATTGTTTCTTTGATCACGATCACCTTGGGGTGGCATCTTTCACAAGTTTGAAGCTTGCGCTAATCTCGTTGCTCACATTATGTACGGATTTAATTATTTATTTATTTGTTTATTGATATTAAATCCGCTTTGTTGGTTTATCATATTAAAGCAATCTTAACACAATCGTGTGTTAAGATAATGGTACACAAATTATGACATATTCCGGTGTACCTCTTAACGGTTCATTCATCATCGATCGAACGTTTTGCGATATTTATTGCTCCTTCATCTTCGATCGAAAATCATTATTTATTCGTTTCATTTTCAATTGAAAATCCTATGGGATTTGTTTGAAACAAACATTCAGATTTACTTCGTTGAACCTTCAGTTGAATTCAACCATGGTGAACTTGTTTGATCACCGTTGTTATTGAAATATTTCAATCACTACGACACCTTGTGGTATCGGTATAAACTTGTAGCTTGGGCTAATCATAATCGAGCGTTTCATGCGAAACACAGGTGATACTTGTTTGATCACCGCTATTATTGAATTGTTTTATTCACTACGACACCTTGTGGCGTCGGTATAAACTTGAAGCTTGCGCTAATCACGATCAGCCACCTCATGCGAAACTGTACATGCTTTTCGTTTGACACATCATTTAAGTAGTCTTAATGCAACTATGTATTAAGACGATGATACACCATGTTCGGTTGTATTTCATTTCGGTGTATCCTTGCAACTCAACAATGTTAACACGTTGATTTTATCTTATTCATTTATTGGTTCAACAGTTGACAAATCATTTCATGATACTATCCATCTGAGCTTGTTGATTCAAGTTTCAATCATACGACAACCGACACTAGTTTCCGTTGGTAGTAAATTCTACTGTTTCAAAAATTGATTTGTATATTTTGAATGTTCATTTGGAATTCTATTGGTTGAATTTCCTCTTTTGTTGAACCCAGTAAACCTAGTCACAGTGGTGATAGTATCACGACATCGCGTTCACTTGACATCAATTTCTAGAACAAACTCTGTTAAATCGTTGGGTTCTTATTGATGCAAAATGTTCTTGCAATCACGTAATCTGAACAAGTTTTGGTTCGATTACACAGTCATTCACTTTGGTATTATTCGGACTTACCTAGGAATGCCATAACTCTAAGGAGATAACATAGTCTAAATTTCGGGGACGAAATTTCTGCAACAGGGGGAGAATGTGACAACCGGTAAATAACGGCTTCTAATTACGCGATTAACAAACGTTTAAGGCGATAATAAGTAGTTTTTAAGGCACGAATTAACTTAATTAGGCTCTTGGGATGCCTAGGAACATTTATTCGACTATACAGTGCGCGTATGGTGATTTACGGGGAATCTGCTGAATACTACACGGCAACGAACTGATGCCGTACAAAATACTGACAACACCGACAAATACGAAGTTTATACGTATAATTTAAAGTTATGTATTTCATTTTTCGAAAACCTCATGCTTTCGAACGGCACAAAACGCAAACGTGAACGAAAGACGCGGAAACAATGGCGCACCGACAATCAACGACGAAACGAAAGCACCAGACTCGAGTTATGTCTCGATATTAATATATTACGATATATTTAGCTCCGTAATCAAATTTTAATTTTCGCAGTTGAAACCGAATCGAAAAACGGACTAAAACGACAACAACGCAATTTTCGTGATTAATACCGTAATCAACGAACGGGCGCACAAACGTCTACCGATACCAGTTCACGAACATTTAACCCAAAATTATAAATTACGACGTTACGAAGAGTTCGGGTTTTGATAACGGGTCTCGTAGGAATTACGAGCCACTTAAACACGAGATTGGGCTTGTGGGCCTGGGCCCAAGCCCAAGCCCACTTGAAACAATACTTAACCCTACCTATAAAAGACTAGTTATAGCCTAATACCTCATCTTGAAAATACTGAACCAAACCTACACGCACACAACCTGATTAGTTTCCTTCTTCTCCTTCACTCCTTGTTCTTGAAAACCCTAATCTAAAAACAACACAGAACTTTGATCTCTACCCTCTACATCTTGGTTCTATAGCAGATACACATACAAAACAACCTCATCTACAAAGCATACACACTCAAAACCCACAATCAGACCCTTCCACCCCCTCGATCGACAAAACGAACCACCACCACCACTGTTCGGTGGTGGTGTGGCGACGAAGATCAGAAGAGGCGAGATAGAGAGAGAGAGAGACTGGAGAGAAGGAGAGAGAGAGCGATAGAGATTTGGAGCGGCGCCGCCGCTCACGGCGGCGGCAGTGGAGGAGACGGCGGTGGTGCCATTTCATTCCGACGAAAGTCACCAGTAAACCCTCCTACTCTCTTCCATTTGAAATTTCTCATATGTCAAGCATGAATCGAAAGAGAATTGATTTTTTTTTATTTTTCTTTTCCGATGCTGAAGACGATTATGGCGGTGACGAAGCCTGGGATCAGATTCGAGCACCGGCGATGACGATGATGGCGGTGACGATTATATATATATATATATATATATATTTTGTTTTTGACTCGGATTATAATGAATCCAGATTCGTCTGAATGTTTGGTTTTGAATTGTTCGGGTTTTGTTCCAGAATTGGTTCAGTCTCGGCTCGGTCTAGTCCGGTTCACGATTCACATTGGTCTCTACTCAGATTTGTTTGGTGTTCGGGTCAAGAACTGGTTCAACTCGGTTTGACTCGGTCAAACTCAGTCAACTCAGTCAACGGCAGCCGGTCAACACTTGGTCAACGTCAGTCAAACGTCAATTGTCGGGTCAAAACTCAGTCAACGTAAGCGCGATAAAGTTTAAACGACACGAAATCTCAATATATATAATTATAGATCTTATATTTTTACGCGACCGAGCTCGAACCGAATGCATTTAGTGAATTACTTTCATTTTTGACATATTTGACGGACATTTTTATACATATTGTTCACATTGTTGATTGAATTTTTGGAAATAAATCGACACTTAGTTGTCGGGATCGTCCAAAAACAGAGGAAACTCTGTCCGATTTTCGTAAAAATCCGAATCTAGAAACGTATTTTTATTCTAAAAATGACACTTATCAAAAATTCGAGTTTTTCTTATAAGATAAAATATGAAGTGTGTTACTTATTTTGGCGACATTTACTAGTTTACGAAAACCATATGAAATACATGTTACCTGCGTTTATTATAAATCACTAACACTCGAACCTTATCTTATTTAGTTTAAATGCCCAAAATTCGGAAATATTTTATAAAATAAATATAATGTTTTATATTTATTCCTAATGTCAAATATTAGGAAATCGTATTTCAAAAGTCTATTGTTCGGAAAATATATAACATAATAAATATAATTATCTATATTTATTTCTAGTGTCGAGACTTCGAATATTTTTATAAAAATTATTCGTTACAAACGTCTAAACCGAACACGACGCGTACCGCTACCCCTCTACGTATTTTTAGTCGCGACAACTAACACTACGCCCTAAGTATATTTATATTTAAACATATATATATTATAAACCACTCGAAAACTAAGTCGTTTTCGAGACTTAGTTTCATCCCGGTCATAAACAGGATCAACTAACAATAGTTTGGTTATTTCAAACCAAAATATTAACACATTCCCTCGTAGAGTCGTTTTGTTAACGACTCGGTAGAGCTCGGACGCGTAGTTTAGCTACGTTTAAACTAGAAACTGATAAGTTATTCCCTGTTAGGAATACTATAGATGCACGCTAGCTAATTCACGTCTTGGAACGACACTTCAGAAACACACTAAGCTAGCTTTGCACAGGAATGTCAAGGTGAGTTCATAACCCCCACTTTTTACTGTTTTACATTTTTATAAATGTTTTCGGGGGTGGAAAGACATGCAAGTTTTGCAAAAATAAACAACTTTTCGTTGAACGAAAACTCATATTTCTAAACCATATTGCGAATGGATTTCAAGGAACTCAAATGGTTTACGAACAGTTTATACTAAACATACCGGTTTTACAAAACAAACGCGTATTTTCACAAACGTGCATGATTTTCATGACTAGTGACAGGAATGTCCTAGTTACTACAACGGGACTGGGTTGTTCTGCGTACGAACAACGAGACAACCCAATGGGTTTATGTTCCCCTTTTTCTTTTGAAATACATATTAACTAGGGTATGATTAAGCTATGGAATGAACTCTTGGATCACGTGCGAATAGGCGCTAACTTAGGCACCATTAATCCTTTTAAGGACCACGGAACAGGGGGTAGATCTATCGGGTACGGGCGAGCCCCACTCACGGTCCTTGTGCGGCCACTTAGAGTGCTTTTGTGTCCCTGTCGAAGTGAATCGACACTTAAATCGTCTACCGGGTTGAGTGCTTTCTATGTCGGCACACATATTAATGTCTTAGCTACACATTAATGATCAACATGTTCATAGACGCATTACATACCTACTTATAAACTGAACTTTCAAATGTTTTTAAGATTCATTTGATGTAAACTCACAAATACATGGATTTACAAACTTTGGTAACGTTTTTCAAATTATACCTAAGTAAGAGGACGCGCTGATCCTGCTTATAAAGGTTCGTTTGGACTCGGCCCACTCTCTCTCGTGCAATGCACAAAGACTATTGTGGGCTAGACTCACAGTTTTTCATATATCATGCCAAGAAAATAATTTTACTATATTTTCTCAAAAACTTTAAAACCGGTTATCAAAAAGATTTATTTTAAATCTTTTCAAAACAAACTATGAACTCGCTCAACTTTATGTTGACTTTTTTCGCATGTTCTTTCTCAGGTTGCATTTTCAAAACTATAGAACGGTTGGAATAGGAGAACCCATGGGAATTCGAGTACTTAGCAGGCGTTCAATTTCTAGAAGTCTTAGCTAATTGCTTCCGCTGTGCAATGAAGATACCGGTCCAGTCACGCCATGCTCTGATATTTCGGGGTGTGACATCGAGGGGATGTGAAGACGAGGAAGTAGAATCAGATGACGGTGAAGTAGTAGACAGGGCCGGCTCAAACTATTTGGAGGCCCTAAGCAAATGATATTATTGGGGCCCTTTCGGTATAAAAAAATGATTATTTTGTTAAGATCCTAAATTGTATAAAAATTAAAAAACAAAAGGGAGAAGCTAACTAGTTGGAAACCCATATAATCACCTCTATTCCTCTAATTTTCTATGGCAGTCATCAACATATAGTTGTTGTAAGTATAGAAAATACATATCAAGGAAATCTTACACACATTTTAGTAGAAACAAAAGCAACTTAACATTGAGGCTTGATTATAAATTCTATTAGGGCCCAATCTTTTTGAAAAGAATTAAACTACATTGGGTCTCTCCGGGCCTTGAAAACAACAAAAAACAAAACACTTATGTCTGGTGGGATTCGATCACGGGTCTAGAAAGACAAAATGTGAAAGCTTTACCGCTAAATTACAAAGGCATTGCATGTTATATTTGTCTAAGTCTACATAATATCCAGACTACAAAACACATATCAAACTTTTTTAAAACAACTAGTAGGGTGCCCGCGCGATGCGGCGGGGGCGACACTTTGGATTGCAGCACTCGTTGCTGGTAGTTTTCTTATTTGTATATGATAACATTATTGTGGTGGATATATGTCATAAGTGTTACACATGGGAGCCTAACACCTATAATGTCTTGCAATGTTCGATCAACTGCCTCTATCGCCTGACCGTTTCGCCATCGATGCCTCATCCCATATAATTAACTTGGAGGACCTAATTAGTTGACTTATAATTCCTAAAATTTTGGGACATAGTTTACTATTTATCTACTAAATATCGTAAATTAGTATTAAATAATTCCTAAAATTTTGGGATATAGTTTACTATCTATCTACTAATATCGTAAATTAGTATTAAATAATTCCTAAAATTTTGGAACATAGTTTATCTTCTATCTACTAAATATCAAAGTTTTGTTTTGTTATAAAAATTAATAATAAATAAAGTATAGAAAAACTGTTTTAAACATGTAAAGATTCGTTTGTTAATAAAAAATACTAAACAAATGACAAAAAATAAAAGATAAGTTGTTATCGTTATAAAGTAAGTTTATTTTGTTGGTGAAATGATAAAGTTTATAATTTTATTATTTAAAGTACATAATTTTTTTAACTATCCACATCATACTCATCCAATAAACTTTAATTTTAAAATTTTCGTTTTTGAAAAAGTAAAAAATAGTAGGTGACTTGTAGGTACGTTTTAAACACCTTTAACTAATGTTAAATTTCATTTTTATAAAACAATTTTTATAAAAAAATAGGATGTAAAAGTTTATATCTTTATTAACTTTATCTTTTTATTTAAGAAATACAAATTATTCGAAAAATCTATAATATTATATAATTATTTTTTCATATCTCGTGTCGTCCAACAGTTTTTTTATAGAAGGCACTAATGGATATATACGAAATCCTCGTGGAACATGACTGTTAAATTGAATAAGTTTAGTGTGCTTTGTAAATACAATCTTGAATTTACTCCAAACCAAGAGGTAGTTTTCATGTTTTGGCCATTCTTGATAATCGAATTTATCTCTTTGGAAATGATCAAGTACGAACATGTAAATTATATAATACGAACATGATTAAGTACTAAAGTATATTAGTTCAATCGAGATGTAAATTACAAGTGCAATAAAATAACACAAAACATAAACTTCAAATATAAAATAAACTTTATTATTCATGGGATAGTCTAGATCAAACAAAAACAACTGAAAATGAAAAAAAACATAAAAACACTTGATATATTTCATCTAATTTCTCTTCTTTTTTGATCCGTTTTTCTTGTTTGTGCTCGAATCAGCAGTATCATCTAATTCATCTTCTTTCTCATCGTCCTCAGAATCATTTAAATTTATAACCTCGACCCATTTCCATTCAAAGAGTCTCTTAGATCTTTTCTTTTGATTCTCATACTTCCGATCCTTAAAAAAAATTAATAAAAAAGTTAAAAAAATGATTAAATAAATTTTATAAAAAGAACAAATATTGAATAAAAAAATTTAAAAAAGATTAAATAAATTTTAAAATTGCCTCTTTACTAAATTGACGTTGAAGATTAACATTGTATGGACTGAACATTGCACCATAAGAAATAATTTCAACACTATTATCACCATCATCCTACAATAAAACACCAAATAATAACATAACAAACTTGTTAATATGAAAGATTATAAGCAAAAATATTACTTAAAAACTAACAAAAGCTTGTTCGACAACTGGGGTGTTTAAATTGGTGTGTTGAATCTGAAAAATCAAATAAGTTAGTATTCACATAAAAGTAAATAAAAGAAAACAATTATTCATTATTGCGATATAACAAAACTTATCATAGAACCGACCTTAGATTTTTCAATATCGCATGCTTGTTTTTTCGCATCAAGTGAATTCAGAAATGGCTCCATATTTTAAATCTGTTTAGCGATAGAAATGTAGAATTGTGAGTGTTTGCTAAGTATTTATAGTAGTCCATTAGGGTTTAGTTTTAGATTGGTCATCCATTTATTTAGGAAGTTTGTTGTGAGTTTTGAGTTTTTAAAATAAGATGCACATATCCTTTAGTTTGTTGTGGCATGTTTAATAGGAAGTTTGTTGTGAGTTTTATCTATACTATATTAAACATGCTACAACAAACTGACTTTGTACAAGTAAAATTAGGGAATATTTTAGTTTATTAATGCCGTTCAAAACAAAAAAACTTGGGTAAAAAACAAATGTTAATGCACGGTAGCTAGGTAATGGTCAAAGCTGGCTTGGGTAAAAAACAAATGTTGGCTTTAATCAATTGTACATTTACGCATCGGCTATTTGTACTTTATGAACGCACGGCGAAACAAAAAAAAAACAACTATCGAAACGTTTAAAAAAATGTGCCGATCGTCATGGTACCTTCAGATTTTTTTAAAACATTACGAGTTGTAAGATATCGCAGGAATACATTAAAGAATTAAAGAAGGGGGGGGGAGTGTAACTAATTACCCATAATTATGTTAAATGTCAAGGATTTAAATGTAATAGATTGAGGGACTAAAAAATAATTATGGTTTAAAAGACCACTTTACCCTCATTCTAGGGGCTTATTTATAAATAATGGGGGAAAAAAGTTCTTAACTTTTGGGAATCCTTCCCTCATGTATTATAATATAGTATACATGGAGGCCTAAAAAATATGAAGGCCCTAGGCCTAGATCTTGGTTTAACATACTATTGGGCCGGCCCTGGTAATAGAGCGGTTTGGTTTGATAGATGGTTAAACTCCTCGATTACCCCCAGAAAATAAATCCTTTTCTGGAGGTTTTTTCCCAAATTAGTGTAGTTACAAAACTTATTTACTTTTTTGGGTACTTTGAAAAATATTTACCAAAATGGGCAAATTTCTTTATTTCTTTTAATTTTATTGAAAACTTATTTGTCTCTCTCTCCTAATCTAATTGGACAAAACCTAAATTAATGATAATATACTATTGCTATTTAATAGACTTATATTTTTGTAAAAAAAAAAGTTATCTTACGTTATGTTTTTAATTTGTAATAAAAAAACCTCAATTTTAAAAGTAAAAAAAATGTATTTATTTTGGCTTTTATTTTAAGAATAAAAAACTAATATAATCATTTACTCAATTTATTAACATAGTAACCGTCTTCTATTTATTCTTTTATATATGCTATAGATTAAATAATTATACACTAAACTAAAAACAAATAATTTGTTCATAAGTGAATTGAACAACAATTACGTTGAACAACTATACACTAAGTTAAAAAGCACAATTACAAAAACGTAAAAGCATATACATATTTTTGCTAAAACGTGAAACAAAAACAATATAACAATTTACGTTGAGCAACTACGTTTGGAAATTTTTAGATTAAATGATCGTACAGAGATATATTATTCTTAAAATAAAAGCCAAACTAAATACATGAATTTTTTACTTTTAAACTTGAGGTATTTTTATTACAAACTAAAAACATATATATAAATTAAAAAAACGTAACATAAAAATAATAATTTACAAAAGCATAATAAGTTTATTAGATAACAATACTATGTTATCATTAATTTAAGCTTTGTCCAATTAGATTAGGAGAGATAAACATTTTTTTAAGAAAAAATAAAAGAGATAAAGAAAAGTACCTATTTTGGTAAATATTTTTTAAAGTACCCAAAATGGTAAATAAGTTTTGTAACTACACTAGTTTAGGAAAAAAAACTCTCATTTTCTCCCACGGGGTGGAATAACGAAGAATGAGGGAACGGTTAGTGATTGGGGGGCTCAAAATAAAAGTTGTTGAGGGAAATGATAGGATAGACACATGAAAGATGACATGACAAGGAGTATACGTCAGAAAAGTATGAGAATTAGATATTCTTGATAATCATGGGCATATTGCATTTATGTTGCAACTATCTTTTAGGAGCTCCGATATATAATCTAACTTTTGTATTGATGCTTATACGATAAAATACTTACTCTCATGTATACTGTTTTTATGTCATTTAATATAATATATATTGTGTATAAACGAAATCGTATGATCATTTTTTTAAATAATCATGTATTTGAGAAACCAGAGAATTAAAGGTTGTTTGGGGTTTCTTATTTAACTCTAAACTCAAATATTAAGCATCCTTTATTAAGTTTGATTTTAAAATGACTTGATCAAATTTTACTATCATGCTATCTTTTTAGATGATAAATTCATGGGGACATATGGGTCGAGTGTCAAGATCATATGAACTCAACTAGTTAAAATGCTACTACAAAACAAATGATTTTCATTGAGGAACATCTTCATCTATGAAGGTATATACTTTTTGGTAATATGTTGGTAATCAACGACAGATTGCCCACGGCTTATTAAGTTACATTTTCCTATTTTCTTTTTTGTTTTTATCGGGTTTCTTCAATTCAATGTTAATGGATACCACCCGACAAGGATACTCATTTGTGTAGTAGCTATCGTGATGTAGTTTAAAAAAACAAAACAAAACAATCGAATAAATTAGTCTTAGGCTACATTGTATAAAGCTCACTTTCCATATATATTTAATTATATTTTAAATTGATACGTAACATCAAATAATCTTATCTTTCTTTTAATGCTCGTGGCTTGTGTAGGTTTCTTTATGGCAAGAGGCGTACTGTCCTTGCATGTTTTGTATTTATTCTAGAATCGTTCATCATATGATGGACCAAAAGTGCGATAATGTTAAAAAGGTACGATCTCATTTCAATGCGTGATGCCGTGATCATCACATCATATGTATAACTAAGAAAATTATTTAAAAGGCAATTGAAAATATTTAAAATTTAGTTTGATCTATGTGAAAAAATATTGCTAATTAAAATGATTTAATCAAACCTATGTTATAACGGTGACAAAAGAATTAGTTTGGTATCAGCTTGGTTCATTAGACATAGATACAATAATAGCACTCGGTATAAGATTTGAATATAATTATGTTTTCTGTAAAATTTATATATCAAACTATAAATGCTTATTCAACTTTTTTTATTTTTAAAAAGTTAATAAACGCAAACTATTAGAGAAAAATAAAATGAAATGAGTTAGAACGTATATTATTTATACTACGAGGGATTAAATTGACTTTTAAAAAAATCAATGTTCACACCAACTTACGGGGCGAGAATTCGATCAGTATCAGTTCAGTTCGTTATGATAACGGTACTTAGTATAGCTACTGCAAGAAAAAAAAATAAAAAGTAAAGTATTGATATGCCTAGAAGGATTATATTGATAAAAAACCATTACACGAATGTTGGTATCGATTAGTTTCGTCACGCCACCGATACAATACTGGCAAATGCTACGATACCAAAGAAAAGACTATACTTTGTATACAATTCGATTTTAAAAAATTTCTATTGAAATGTTATAAAAAAATTATTAAATACACGATTCAGGTTTATAAAAAAAAAGTTAGCATACACACTTTATTAGATGTTATAAAGCGGACTAGACCACCAATGGGATCAGTGATATAAGCAGACATGTGGGGGAAAACAGGATAACGAATATGATAATGAATGTGTGTATCTTCTTCTTCCCATCCCTACTCTGTAGACTCTGAGCTTCCCATCCCCTTCTTTTACTCACTTGTTTTTGCTTCAATTATTAATTGTAATCCATCTAGAATAGTAATAGAAGTCCAGTTATTGTTCCTAATTTGATTACTGTTCGTTGTGTCTAAAACAATTCACAACATTGGTGCTTTCATTGCTCCATAGCACATATGGCTTTGGATGAGGATCTGCAATTGAATCAATCGCTTACCCTAATTGAACGCCATGCTCTGCTTGAGGAGATCTACAATCAACCGGCACAGTTTTCGATTCCACCTCCAATTGAGCTTAACGATTTACCAGATGATGTATTATCTGCTCCGGAATTAAGTATGTACGATCCGGCACCACTTTTACCTCGATTCACTGGTGCACATCCAAATAAATGGCTCGCATGTGCTAAAAGGTATTTCACGTTTTATAAGATTCATAACACCGAGCGATTTCCTTATGTGCTTAATTATTTCTATGATGAGGCAACAATGTGGTTAAGTTTGTATCAATTCACGGAATGGTCGGATTTCATAGTGTCTCTTATGCACCGATTTGGTTATCCGGTGAACGCTCTCCAGGTATTTGATGAAATGCCTGATCGTACTGAACCTCAAATTATCAGTTCTGTTCATGAAACCATAGATGATATGGTATTAGAAATCCAAACTGACTCAATGGTTGATGTTCATGCGTCACTAGGAGTAACGGATTCTCAAATGGATATATCAGATTATATATTTGTGCTTGAACGTGTTAAACCTTGTCTAAATATAGTCTTGGCAGATGTACCAAAAGGAGATGATATGGTCGAAACCAACGAGCATGATGTTGTTGATTCAATAGTTATTCGGTCCTTTGCGTGGAAACCAGGTTGGATTGAGAATAATGTCCATGGATCGGAACACTTGAAGTTATTGTTTGTTCATAATCCTAACCAGTGGATTGTCGAGCCAACAAATATAATTTGTGTTCCTTCGATTGTAATGGATCCACTTAGAACTATTAGTTGTTCACTTATAACTAATATGAGTAAGGTTAACACTCTTGACCATTTGGTGTTTTCTCAGCAGAATTGTTTGTCATTGCGAAGGGGAAATCCATTCCAAACCTTGATAGTTGCTGGTAGTACCTTGCTTAACCTATGTATTTTAACGAGTCATATTCAGGTATACCCTAGAGATGCACCCATTGTTTTAGTTGTTCGTGCAAACCATTACACAAGTGCTCAGTTTGCTATTCTAATTAATGGTCATAGTTCTTCTTTTGATGATGAATTGCATCAGATAGACTTTGGTTTTGTTCTTGGTCAGTTTTTTTGTGTGACGCGGTTGTTTACTCGAGTTGTTAGCTTATTTTCACATGTTGATAAGCCTGTCCTATTGCCTCGTACATCAATTTTGAGCTTTGATTCTACTCTTGGTACGTCAGTTGCACATCCTTTTGAAACTCATATTGCAAAGTCTTCTGTCAACAGAAGATTACCAACTTCTGGAATGGTTAACAGAATTATGAAGTCCATTTCAGTGGTGCTTATGTTCCAACTAGGGGATAATCGCCTTGGTTGGAAAGGAGGAACAACTCCTGTGGTTTCTTACATGGTTGAAGTTGCTACAACATCTAGCACATTACCTGATTTCATTATCGCTCGAATGCTACGTAGGCTAGAACTGACCCACGACAGGTCCCTCGGTGACATTTTGGTGTTAATCAAGCATTTTTCTTGGGTTTCAGTCAGCGGTGACTTTGCTTGTCTCATTAGGCCATTTATTTTTGGTATCACAAAAGCTACGCAATTCGTTGACAGAATGGAGGATCATGGCTATCCAACGCATAATGTTACTTATACCTCGTTGGTTCGAGGGCTTTGTATGCTTGGGAACTTAAATCAAACCTTGCAGTTTATTGATCAACTCGTACATACCGGGTTAGTTCCTAATGTGCTCACTTGTTCGATCAGGTTAAAGGTTGTCTTTTCAGTTAGTTGCAGCCCCTTAGCAACCAAGATAATTGTGGGTTACAACAACGCCTCACCAATTGAAGGAAAAATGTTGGGCACGTCTGGAATCAGGAAGAAGGTTAAAGTTTTCACCCAACCACATTACTTATATGATTTTGATCAATCGATGTTCAACGCCATCTCTGCAGCGAAATTTAAAGGTTTTAAATTTGTTTATGGTGGTAGACAATATTGCTCAAAGGATGCATTACAGCTTTTAATTACAATAGGGAATGGTGGGCCAACACCTGAAGGCACTACTACTATATTCTTTGAGCACACTAAAACAGTAAAAGAGTATTTTATTATAGAAGGCCTACCTAATGTGGACATCTCAACACTTGGGATTTCCAACTTTTTAAATCCTGATGGTCACTGTGATGATTTATTTTATTCAACAAGTGACTATGTGCTACTGATGAAGTCATTCTTTGATCTCCGGTCTATCCAAAAGTTAAGTACATCTACACAATTTCGTTTTTGTTCTGATGCACTTCATGGAGTTGTTGGAACTTATACTAACTGTATCATTGTTGAAGCGCTCGGTGCAAAGGAAAGCTCATTATTGAACTCTTTCAATTCTTCTATGGACCTGCACATAATATCATTTGATGCCCATTATGGACATAAGCCACCAAATATAGCTAGTTACTTTATAGTTCTTGTGTTCTACTGTTATGAGCAAGGTTTAAATGACATTCTTGCCGTTGCCTTGAAGTTTGCACAACTTCACCAACCAACGACCATTCTAATCCCTTTGTTAGAGGAGAAACTTCTTTGGGGCACACTTCTGACTGTTACATTTGCTTTCGTTTTGAGCAATAGGGTTACTATCCTTTGTCGGTTTTGCCCTGATTTCAACGCTCTTCTTGGTTATAAGCTCACGAGTGTGCTTGCTGAAACTTTGCAGCTCCATAGAAACTTTGAGCACAATAAGTTGTTGACTTTATTTGTGAACTTTACTTCAGTAGCTTGGTTGGAACTTGCTCTTGAGTTACTAGTGGTTCAATGTGAAATCCCTCTTTCACTTGGTGATATTCTCTCTTTCAATGGTGCAAGTGCTAAAGTTTTTTACTATTGGGAGGTGTGGAGGACAAAAAGGGACTTACCAGATGCGATACATGTTAGAACCACATGGGAATGCTTTTCAACTCCACTAAAATGCAAGGCTGAGCCTTATTCCACCTTGCTTTCGCATGCCAACAGTTCCGAACTATGTGCCTGGGTTCATTCTCTTGTCATAATTGATCCTCCTAATTTAGCTTGCTACACCCATGGTGCCATGACAGTCCATCTTCTACCCGTTTTTGATATTGACATTGGTACAAACAGCTTACAGTGTGCAGTCTACCACCTTGAGGACAAGGTGGTTTTGAAAGAGGGGAGTAATGTTATAAAGCGGACTAGACCACCAATGGCCCAACCTTCCAGCCCAGTCCAGTGGCCCAACACATTGAAATTCTACGTGGGATCAGTGATATAAGCAGACATGTGGGGGAAAACAGGATAACGAATATGATAATGAATGTGTGTATCTTCTTCTTCCCATCCCTACTCTGTAGACTCTGAGCTTCCCATCCCCTTCTGTTACTCACTTGTTTTTGCTTCAATTATCAATTGTAATCCATCTAGAATAGTAATAGAAGTCCAGTTATTGTTCCTAATTTGATTACTGTTCGTTGTGTCTAAAATAATTCACAACATTAGAGAAAACTTAAATCACCTGAAAATTGAATGAGTTAAAATTGTGTATCATTTAAAATATAATGATGATATTAAAAGAATATGTATAATATACGATAAATATGTATGGTGCATATCATACAATATGTATAAAATCAATACAAAGTTAGTTAAAAAAATATACTGCATTTTTATAACTAAAAACATATAAAGTAGTAATTGAGTGTTAGCAAGGTTACACTTGTTGTAAATTAAATCAAAATTTTTTTGCATTTAGTTTAAAAAAAAAGGCCGTCTTTTTTTATTAAGAACATAATAATGGGTGCATCCAAGTGTAGAAAAGGTTGCATGTTTTTTATATATAAAACAATAGAAAAAGTTGCATATAAGTATATAAAAATTGCATTCAAATGTTAAAAATATTGCATGCTAAAAATGTTGCATTATCTAAAAAGAAGGTTGCATTATTTATAATGCAACTTCAGCTAACTTAACCCTTGATAAAAGGTTGCTTTAGCCATAATTTTCAAGGCTTCATGCAACATTTTACTAGGGTTACATTAGATTCATTTCGTTGTAGTGGTTGTTTATCTTGAATATTTTGGTGGGCGGTGGCATACGTCCTTTAGTGTTTATTGTAGTATATTGCCTTTTATTAGAAGGCGATGACACCTTCAAAGATTGTTTCGCCTTACACGTTTTGGTATTTAAACAACTCTTTGACGTACATTATGAAATATTGAACATGTCTAACTAATATGAACTTAGACATGCAATTCAAAACATAAAAAAATGTAAATTTACTTTTTTGCAAGTTAGTTTTAACATTTGAAGTGTTGTAACCTTCAAGCATGTTGTAAATGAACATTTCAGTTGGTCTCAGAGATGTTTTGGGTCAACAGGGTTATAAGGTTTGATTGGATGATCGTTGATCCATCATTAGGCAATGTCATGATTGGAGTATCGAGTTCAACCATTACCATCAGAGAAAGAGATTCACTCAAAATGATAATGGTAGGTAGGTCTGAGAGGATGATCGTTGATCCACCATTAGGCAATGTCATGATTTTAATGAAGATAGTTCCAACTTTTATTTAAATATTTACTCAGGAGAAAAGTGTAAAAGTAGTCACTGCATATATTTTGTGCACCAAGAGGTAGCTATGTAAGTATGGAATACATTTTCACTTTTATATGAGGTTGGTTCTGTTTTATATAAGTTTTTTTGGGTTACCATATATTTTGATTTTTAGTAGCTGGTGTTTTTTTTGTGGAAAAGGTGGAGTATTTGCTAATTATTAAAATCTCAATAATTTGTATAACTGGAAACTAAGCACCGTAAGTACTTGCTAATTACATATAAACATAAACATATATGGAGTCTATTAATGACAACAATAAATTTTGGTTATATTTTATTTTAAACGGGTCACTTTGGGTTGTGTTATATTTCAAACGGGTCAATTCTGGTTGCGTTTTACTTTAAACGAGTCAATTCGGGTTGCGTTTTATTTCAAATGGGTGTTATAAAAAATTAGTTAAAGGGGAATGAGTTGAGAGTCATAATGCATGCTTCTATCATTAAGACATTAAAATACCCGTCCACCGGACGGGCATTAAATTAGTTGTAGTAGTCCAGGCCCAAGCCTCAAATAATTGAGAAAGGGCGACAGTGAGCTAGTGGAAACCCTCGGTGGGTTTAACAAATTCTAAAAAAGGGCTAGAAGGGGATTCGAACCCTTGCCACTCCGAATAAAAACAATGAATCAATCCGCTTAGATAAGGTTGCCTTTTGCTTATGGGTTCATTTCTAATAATACTAATGGGGGGGGGATATTCCACGGTCCTCCCAACCGCCAAGGTGATCCCACCTCGCAGACCGCCACCCAGCAAGCCTGAGTCTGGGGGTAAATCCGCTACCGTAGGGGCATTGGAAACGAGCAAGACTCGAACCCGCCACCTCCGGATTAGAATGCGGGCTGGTGGCCATTGGGCTGACACCCAATGGTTTAATTCTAATAATACTAATGGGTTCATTAAAGTTTGGCATATATAATTTCTATTTATATTTCGAAACGCAGTGGGTTCGTGTAAACCCGTACTATCCAATGTAGATCCGCCCTTGAACAATTTCACGTCACCATGCTTGTTGATTTTCACAGTCAAGTTTTATCCCTTTCTAGATTTTATATTGCGCTAATGAACACATGATGGATGATATTTATTCTTCATAACCTTGTTCTAATTTTTAAAGGCCATACCATTGGTAACAAACATTCTTTTACAAAATTTAGCTCTAAGACACCAACACAATTCTAAAACCATGAACATTTAGGTAGCTCACCAAATTAGTATCCATTATATAACACATACAAAGTGCCAATAAGGTTCACTTCCTACTCGTGCTTTTCTGTCCATTGTATGTCGTATACGTTGTAAAGGCGGTGTTGGGGTTCCTTATTTTGCACCAACTTCTCACTTATTGAGTTCTGAGAAGTGAAAAGGAAACCCAAACACCATTTGAGAAGAACTTTTATGATCAAAAGGGATTCCAAACACTCTCAAATAAGGACTTCTGTGCCTTCAAATGGCTTTGAGAAGGAGAAATTAAGAAGTAAGAAATTCTTACTTCTCACTTATGACTTCTGAGAAGTGATAAGTCATAAGTTAAAAGGAATCCCAAACACCCCCAAAGTGTCTACTAATCCATTTAATTTAAAAGGTCCCTAACTTGTAATGATAGCCAATCTAAGTCATTCTCCTTTAACAAGGAGTTCTTTTCAAAAATGTAGCATGATTCAACATAGTTACATTAAGTAAGATACACTGTTGTCATGTTTTGAAGTTGGCATTAAACCACTATATATTATATATTAACTTTAGAAATAAAAAAACAAAATCATTATGTGACACAATAAAATGATGGCCCTTTGATTTTGAATTAGACGTATTCTTGGCTTATAGCCTCAAAAAAGAAAGCGATGTTGTTTGGATTTTGAGATGGTGTTCGACACACTAAGTTGGAAGTTTTACATTTGACGATGGAATGTATGTATTTTCCATTGTTGTGGAGGAAATGGATTCAAGGTTGTTTGCTATTCACTAGATCACTAGTTCTAGTCAATGGCTCACCGGCCAAAGAATTCCAGATTAGAAGGGTCAAGACTGTTGGAACTAATCTTGTCATAACTCAAAGTTGGAGGGTGCTAAGTGTTTTAGTTTATTTTATTTAGGTTTCCTAATTCTAGTCTAGGGATGTTTTCTTGGGCATCAAGTTTTATTAGATAGGTTTATCTAGTTTGTTTATTTATTTTATTAATAGAGTTTGAGTCGGGTTAGGACTAGAATAAGTTTAGTATAAATAGGTGATTAGGGTCATTGTAATTAGTGTGCTCTCATTGATAAATTAATAAAAGAGTCGAACAAGTTTGTTCATATTGCGTGTTTGTTTATTCGATCAAGGGCCTGATTTCCAACAATTGGTATCAGAGCTTGGCGGTTTTGAGAGTCGTTTTCAAGAAAGGGGGAGCCGCCCCTCGCGGGGCTGCTGGTGGCGGAACGGGTAGCTATTGAAGACGAAATAGCTGAAAAAAGTGCATCCGTAAAGGAAAAGATAAAAAGAGAATAAACGAACTAATGGGTTCGTTGCTACAATTAAATGGATGGCAATTTGCACAAACAGTGGAAACATTAGTTGAGGTAATTTTTTGTTCGGCTTAAACTTTTGCATGGATAAGGCAAAGCAGGAGGATTATTTTTATTGTTGTTTAAGGAATAAATTTGGAGCAAATTACGATGGCCCGGTAGTAGAGATCGAGGAGATGGTCGAGTACAACGGGACAAGAGCCTAGGGCTCGTAGAAAGCGGGTTTGAAGATCGGAGGAAGTCTCCGCCGCCGGCGGGTGTACCGGGTCGGTGGAGGGTAGGCGTAAAAGAATGTGTTGTTTCGGGGTTGTTTAACAGCGGAAGACGAAGACGTTAAGGTGTTCAGTTTAGCCGTTGTTGCGGGTAAGAACCGGTTGAGATGACGGGGGTGACCGTGATGAACATCGGTGTTCGTGGCTGTTAGCGATGTTTAAAGGAAGAAGATGCTAGGCTGTTCGGTTGTTAGTTGCGGGTTTGCGCGGCTGGTATATAACTGGTGATAACAGTAGATGTTGAGAACGGGTGCCTTGATCGTGTTGTTTCGTGATAAGAGGAGACCGGCGTGTTGCGTGATAAACGGGCAGAAAAATCCGTCAAAGCAGGTGTGCTTTGGATTGCTTCGTTTGGCAAGGTGAGAAAACGGAAGAAGCGGATGGCTTGTTTTCTTGGTCGGTGGAGAGACCTCTTGGAACAAGTTTGATCGGGAAAAGGTACGGGTGTCAAGATAATGGCGTTGGAGTTCAAATCGGGTGACTCGGATGTGACCGGGGAGAGGTCGTCGATCCGTGATGAGTCAAGATGTTAGTGAACGTGTGTCCAACGGGATGCCATGTGAGATGTTAAAAGTGTACTGATTTTTTTTTCGGGTTGAATCGAGAAGGCTTTGGGCATGACCGTGGCTGCGGTCGGGAGTCCGGTAGAAGTCGAGATGGTTCGGGAAAAAAAGGGGTGATTCGGTAATGAGCGGTTACGGGATAAAAGTCACGTGAAATGTTATAAGTGCGGAGAATATGGTCATTATAACAACGAGTGTCCAAAGTTGAAAGATGAAGAGGTGAACTTGACCCGATATGAAGGTGATGAACCGGCTCTAATGTGAAGAAAGTTATTGACAAGATTAGGGGGGGTGATTGTTGGAACTAATCTTGTCATAACTCAAAGTTGGAGGGTGCTAAGTGTTTTAGTTTATTTTATTTAGGTTTTCTAATTCTAGTCTAGGGATGTTTTCATGGGCATCAAGGTTTATTAGATAGGTTTATCTAGTTTGTTTATTTATTTTATTAATAGAGTTTGAGTCGGGTTAGGACTGGAATAAGTTTAGTGTAAATAGATGATTAGGGTCATTGTAATTAGTGTGCTCTCATTGATAAATTAATAAAAGAGTCGAACAAGTTTGTTCATATTGCATGTTTGTTTATTCGATCAAGGGCCTGATATCCAACAAAGACAAGGTGACCTGTATCACCTTTTCCTATTATAACCGTGATGGAGGCTCTGCACTAATTAATAACAAGAAACACATACGATATGGGTTTTTTACACCACATTAAAACATCGTTAGAAGGTCCAACGTTATCTCACTTTTTATGTGTAGATGATATCATCTTCATGGGAGAAGGGTCGATAGCCAACAGTGTAAATGTTGCTAGTTTATCAAGATGTTCCCATCTAGCTAGCTTTCGGTCTCAAAAGTAATTTTTAGAAAGAATATATGGCTCGGATTCTTAACTATCAACCTAGCTATAGTTTCCATACAATTATTTGGGATTAAAGGTAGGTGCAAATATGAACTTGGACAACCTCAACTCTCTGTCGGAGGAAAAGTAATTCTTTTAGAAACGGTTCTTGGTAGCCTTCCTATTACCAAAGGAAAAGTACCCATGTCATGGCTTACACGAAACATAGCGTTGAAGTTGAAAGAACAATGCTATATGATCCACTTATTACTAAAGGAACACATCAAGTCCTGTAGTTGCCTCTAGCTAACAGGTTCAAGTAATTTATTTAAATTTAAATTCAAATACTAAATATGCTTATTCCATATAAATAACGTGTATTATTTTTTATCATTTAATTTAGGTACTTGAACAAAGCAACTATAATATTTGATGGTGAATGAAACAAACCATGACGGATTGCAAGTAAGTTGTTGGAAGTTGGAAAGTATACAACAAGTTTAAAAAATAAAATTTTCCAATATTATTTTTGGGTCTTATTTGTTTCAATGCAATAATCCAACAAGGGACTTTCATTATGTCACAAGCCCTGAAAACGAACCGTCATTTGAGTCCACAATCATAGATACAACAGGTGTATAGGTATCGTCCACAATCACCATTGGAAGATGACTCCCAATCTATGACAGGGTCGTTGTTCCATTTCTTAGAAAGATAACAATAGTTGAAAGTGGGATAACGCTCCTCCAACGTATTGGAATCAACATATTTTTTTTCATGTTTGGCGATGATTGTTGCAACATCAGTTGAGAAAAAGAGATGTGGTTCTGCGACTTTGCAACTTATCAAACCGGTCAGACGGGCTAACACCCTTATTGGTCATGTGACTCGTGCCACAACTTATCTTGATGGCATTTGCTGAGGCATTTAACATTCTAGGCCAATTTGAGTTTTACTATGATAACATGAAAGTGTGGGCAATGGATGTTCTTCATGACGGTTGGGGCTGCAAATTATGTGAGTAGTGCATTCGTTACTACGTGCATAAGATGACCGAGAAACATGAACAGCCATATTAGTTAACCTCCGATATCAATGCAAGCAAAGTTGATTACTTTTATTATGTGATAGCTGGGTTAGGGGTGTTGAATTTGGGCAACGATCTTTCAGCCACATCTCATTATCAATACAAGGAAAAGATCCAAGATACTTTGGGGAAGAATCCCAGCTGGATATCAAGTTGAATGCATCTAAAAATTGAGGTCACTTTGCTTTATGGAGATGAGGAGATCGATACAAGAGTGTCTATATTATTGTACCGAATTTAATGTACAAGCATAGCGAAACAAAGGACAAAAAAAAAAAAAAAAAGCCACATTGAATGTTGACCATTTTGGACTATTTACACCGTATAATTTGAATAGTGATAACAAATATCCTTTCATCGATTCCAATGATGTTTGTAATAAATACATTGAATTTATTTCATCTGATCCTGTTTCCCCATCGACACCGATTGACACTCACTTCAAATTGAACACCAATTCTGACTCCTGATCTTGAAATTTATAAACACGACTTAATCACAAACTAATGGGTTATCATCTGCGCTTTATAGAGGGTTTGAAACGTAAATAAAAAAAAGCAAATCCCGAGTCTGGCGATAAAAAACCACGTGGCGAAGGTATATTCGAAAGTCATAGAAAAGTTGCGTTGTTGTATAAGAAAGCCAAATTATTCGAATAAAATTTACACTAAAATGTATATATTGATAAACACGACGGTCACACATTACAAAGGGTCGATTTAAACATAGATAAAAAATTGTAGCAATGGTGTATTTAGGAGATGAGCGCCAAACATTTAAAAGGGTGTTGATACTCTCACACACCTTCCCCCCCCTCTCTCTCTCTCTCTCTATATATATATATATATATATATATATATATATATACAGGGTGGGGTTTTAGAGTGAACACTAGTGTATTTGCGAACTTAGTGAACAAAACCAGGCCATTGATCTACACACGTGTATGGCCAGGATTTCATCATCAAATCGTAAAATACACTAGTGTATTTCAACATCAAATCCTGCCCATTGATCTGCACACGTGTATGGCCAGGATTAGTTCACTCAGTTCGCAAGCTACACTAGTGTTCACTCTTGAACCTAATCCTATACACACACAGACACAGACACACACACACACACACACATATATATATATATATATATAGGGTAGGGTTTATGCGAGAACCACCTTTATTGCGAGAACCGCGAGAACCAATGTGAACAGGGGCGATACTGTAAATACATAACAAAATTGAAATTAAGCGTCTCCTCCTAAACACCTGACATTGAGCGCCTCCTCCTAAGCACCCACGACACTCCTGGACTTCAAAATTCGTCATCTCTTCAAAATTCGTCATCTCAGTTCACATCCATCACTCCAGATTCTCCAAAATTCGTCATCTATCATATCGAGTGTACCATTCGTCCTTTATTCGTAGTATATTCGAAATTAGGACACAAATAAAAGAATCATCGATCATATATTCGTTATATGTGCGAAATTAGGGCAATAAAAATAGAATCATTGAAGATTGTGGCATAATTAGGAAGAATTTGAAGAACAAACGCCCAATGAACTCGCCATAACCTAGTTATTGTCGGAATATCCAGCGTCATTACACAATTCCGTGAATTTGTAAGTTTATACACTTTGTTTTGCACATTTATACGATAAGATGACGCTTAATCGTCGATTAAGATCTTTTATATGTGAATATGAGGCTTAAATCTTCGTTTCATATATGCATTAGTGAAAATGGTGTGATGTATATAATTTTTGAGGGATTAGGGGCGACTATTGTGATATCACGATCTGTAATGTGATATTTATGTGTTTGTTTTTGTATGTAGTTTTGATACTGATTAATGTTAAATATGATTGGTGGTAATACGAAATTCGATTTGTTAAGGGTCAGGGTTTTTTTTTTCTTTTTTTTTATTGAAGCAAACCTGTAGATACGGTCAGCCCATGTTAATGCACATGTGCATAGTTATGCACATATGCATATTTTGCCATATTAGTTTAACAAGGTCAGTCATATTGATGAAAATGCGTATAATTATGCACGTGTGCATAATTTGATAGAATAGGTTAATTGTAACACCCCGTGTTACGAAAGTCAAAGTCAAAGTCAAAGTCAAAGTCAAAGGAAGAAAAGATTGCTAATTGCGATCTGTCACTCCTTGCTTAACTACTGATTTGACTTCCTTGACTTGTAATCGAATCTTTTATTTTATTCGCTTTAGTTGTATTATGTGGAGTATCTACTAATAATCGAGGTTTGATCGATGTTTATCGCATGTTTTATCGCATGTTTTATCGCTTTATCGCTTTATCGCTTATCGCATCGCAATCGCATCCGCAACTCGAATTATGCATTCTGGATATTGTTTTACGTGTGTGTGCTATTTATGTGTTACTTGTGCATGTTTACTTTATGTTTGTGGTGATTAATCGAAACACAATCGCAACTCTATCGCAACGCAACTCAATCGCAAATGTAAAACGCAAGTTAATTAGGATGATTGTATGTTAGATATAGTATTTATGTGATTATTATCGAGCTATCGCATCGCCTAATCGAAACTCGCTCAAACGCATCGCAACGCTCAACACGCGAAACGAAACATCGAAACCCGACTCGTCGGAGCCACTCGATCGAGTGACCACTCGATCGGATGGCCATCCGATCGGAGTGTCATACGATCGGTGCCATCCTATCCGACACTTATGCACGTTCCCTTTTTGGCAACCTATAAATACCCCTCTGTCACATCATTTGTGATGTGACAGCTTTCCTATTCGACCAGCAGCACTCAAGCCCTCTTTCTCTTGATTTCTCGCGATTCTTGTAAGTTTTCAACCTAAATCTTGTACTTCTATGATCTACACGCACTTCTTCATCTTTTTCACCTTTAAATCTTAACTTTTAACCGTGAAATCAGTGGATTTGAGGTGTTCTAGGATGATGTCATAATGGAATTCTTATGAACTTCAAGTTTTGGCCTCATTCCACCAAGAACAACTTAGATCCGAAGGATTTCCACATGATTAAACAATGTTTTCGCATAGATCTCAATATTTTCAAAGTTAAAAGGATTGAAAGACACTTTTCTAACTTTCTTTCAACCCTTTTACACTCAATGCACTCAAAACCGATAGAATCGGAGCTTGTACAGACCTTCTACTCTTTCTTAGTGATGTGTTGGTTCAAGATCTGGTTTCTATCAAAGAGACAACCGATTTCGGGTTAAACATGATCAACCGTCGCGAACCGGTAAACTGATCGGATTTGGGTGATTCCTGTTCGATCGGACGACTTGGGACTTGACGAGGTTCTGTTGTACAACACGTTGTCATACCGTCTCGATCAAACTGCAAAAACTTCCAAAAATAATCAAGTTCAAGACGATCAGGTTCGTTGGGACAGATTGCCGTCCAATCGGATTGCCATCCGATCGAACTACTATCCGATTGGATTGCACTTGGTATCCACACTTAACAATTTTCAAAGATCTGACGTCGAACAGATTGCCGTCCGATCGGATAGCCATCTGATCGAACGACCATCCGATCAGTTGGCATTTGGATCTTCAACACTTAATCAATTCCATAATTTTCAAAGAACATCAGTTTCTAACGGATTGCCATATGATCAGATTGCTATCCGATCGAGTGACAATCCTGCTGTGAACTTGTTCTCACTAAGTGTCCAGCCAATCAGATCGCCATCCGATCGAACGACCGTTCGATCGACGACCTGAAATGTAGAGATACTTCTTTGTTTTCAAAATGCTACAACAAAAACTTCAAAGCCATCATACACAAACACATCCTTCCCAATCGAATGTCAATCCGACCGAATGGCCATCCGATCGGATGACCATCCGAACAGAATGACAACCGATCAAATGGCCAACCGATCGGATTGCCATCCAATCAGATTACCATCCGACACTTAGATACTTTTCATCGTTTAACGCGTCGTTCTTTCGCTTATGATATCATTAACTGTTCAGGCTAATCTCTCAGCGCTCCCTTAATCCAAGAGAGTGTTTACTTGTTAAGCACGATCTGTGAGTATACTCGATCCCTTTTTGCTTTATGCACTTTTGGGTGTTACATACGTTACTTATTCAAATCACATCAATCACACAACGCAAACACTACTTATACGCTGACCGTTATTGCATGCTACGTGTTATTCAATGAATGCTTGTATGTTATGTTAACACAGTGATTGTTGCCTGACACCTTAGCAACAATAGTACTATAGTTTGGACTCAGCACCTGTCATGGACAGGGGTTGTTAAGTGCTTCACTTCACGTGTCCCAGTGGGGATATGTGTGGCGCATTCTACAACTCGCAGTCACGTCTGTGCATATTTCTCTGTCGATAACCTACTAACTTTCACTTTATACATGTTACATGCTGGTTATGCGTAAACAATTTCAAACTCTATTATACTATCAAACTTGTATACTCACCTTTACACTGCGTGTATTGACTTTATTGTAACGTATGTGACAGGTGTTTGAGAT
The DNA here is from genome assembly GCF_002127325.2 of Helianthus annuus. Taxonomy (NCBI): domain Eukaryota; kingdom Viridiplantae; phylum Streptophyta; class Magnoliopsida; order Asterales; family Asteraceae; genus Helianthus; species Helianthus annuus. Next base: position 33,799,963 of record NC_035449.2, on the reverse strand, counting down.
GCTAGGATGTTGCTTGCTTTCATGGAAACGAGTAGGAGAGTCTAGAAACAAAGACAATTTATTTATTTAAATCTGAGTTGTCAGAACATGTTTTGTTTTGAGATATCTATGTTTGTAATAATTGGTTACTTGATGGGTTATGGTATGGGACATAATATTAACTATCCGGTAATTTAGTTGTTATGGAATTTCTCTTGACAATTTGCTTCGCTCAGTGCCACGCCCCGATGTTTCCGTTATCGGTTGGGGTGTGACAGATTGGTATCAGAGCCATAACTATAGGGAATTAGGCAAGACTCGACCTAGTCCGGGTTGATGTCTTAGAGACGACCTAGTCTATAGTCTAAGTACCCACAGACCGATTTGTGCATACCCTGTAGGGGTATTGTACAAGCTTACTCACTATTCTCGCTTGCACTCGTTGGACACTACACTATCACTACACACTATTTTTCGAAAATGAACGAGTGATTAGGTCGAGATCAGGTGTGAAAACCGCAAACTCTCGACCAAAACGCTTGTTCAACCCGCATTTTTATCTATAAACAGGAGAATTTGCGTTGAACCAGGAGTGAAATCCGTACTTTAACGCAGATTTCCCCTCCATCTCATCAAAACAGGAAAGAAGTTGTTAAGCCAGGGGTGAAACCCGAACCTTGACGACTTATTTTGCTCTATTTTGGTTTTACAAAACTCTCACCAAAGTCTCGACGGACTCCAACGACTTGAAGTCACGCTGTAACTGGAAGGATGCGTGTCGTTCGCCCAGATCGAGGCGAGAGCACAATCTAGAAGGCCAAAGTGTGTACTCAAAGTCCTTGTGAATAGTCGAATCACTTTGGGTAGTCAACGTCTATCTAGCCGAGACACTCTGTTTTCGATTTCAAGCTCGTAAACGCCGACTTTATGTGTTTTGATCTGAGCCCGCAACTGCTGACTCTGATATTTGTCGCTTTTATGTGAATTTTACATGTTTTATGTGGTTTTACCTGTTTATGTGTTTTGATTTTTGGTGATTTATCCGCTTTTTCGCTTTCCGCTTTGATCGACACACATTACTCGCATTGCACATCTATCTCAAATCGCTAACAAATCGCATGCTATGTACTCGCTATCTCGCTATTCGCACTCGCAACTCTCGAACGCTTTACGCAGCTTGGAAGGATAGGTGTATACGTGCAATATATGTAGGTGAATACGTGCAAAATATAGTGTGGTTTCTATGGATTAAGTGTTTCTGTGCCCTGCGTACTTGCGTGCTTCTGTGGTTACGTGCCTATGTGTTTATGTGTTACATGATTGTGTTCCTGAGCTTTATATGAAGTAGTTTAGAGCAGAGCGAGAGTCTATACTAGGGTTGATCGAAATTTGTGTCTGAGTCCTGTGGCGATTTCTATTATAGACAATGTCGTCATTTGGATCCTTTAATTCCCGATCTGCTCGCCGAAATCATGAAGACAAGCGTATCGCTTCTTTGGTCGCCAAGCAAATTGCGAAAGTTATTCTTCAGATCGTTAGTGAGCTAAATGAAAACGGCAGCAAGTCGTCTGAAGAATCCCGGACTGATTCGCCTAAAGCCACTTTTAGCTTCAAGAAGTTCAAAGCCTGCGGCCCGAAAGAATTTACCGACGAAGATGGGCCTACGGCCATGTTCCAATGGTTTGATTCGATCGAGGTCACCCTGCGCCAGAGTGGCTGTCCTGATAATCTCCGTACTCTTAACACCACTGGCGCCTTCCAACCCCGAGCTCTAGATTGGTGGACAGCCGAGAGAAACAAGCGCGGAAATGATGCAGCTTTCGGGCTGACGTGGGATGAGTTGAAGGACGTTATGATGCAAGAGGTCTGCCCTCCCCACGAGCGCCAAAAGCTGGAGGACGAGTTCTGGCATATCAAGCAAAAGGATGGTGACAACGCTGGTTTAACTGCTCGCTTTAAGCAGCTGAGCATAATCTGTCCAGGTCAAGTTACTACGCCCGAAATCACCATCAAGAAGTATATCCGTGCTCTTCCGGATTGCGTGGCTGATTTCGTTCAAGCCGCGAAGACGACAACGATTGAGGAAACCTTCTTACTCGCTGCTGAGATCAACGACAAGCGAGTCAATTCTGGTTACTTTGATAAGGCCTCCAAGAATCTTCATCAAGCAACCGCTGTTCCAACTGCTGAAACCGCCACCGCACCGCAATCTTCAAAGTCCTCCCGCCGCAAGAGAAAGAGCAACAACAACAGTAACAAGAATTGCGCTGTCACAACCTTCGCTCCTCTCCAAGCCATCGCTGCTCAACCGCAACCCCAACACCGCCAAGTAGCGGCATTGGTTACTCATGTACCACCGGCCAAGCGTGCATACATTGGTCCTCACCCGGCTTGCCCTACTTGTACTTATCACCATCCAGTGGGAATCGCTTGCAGATACTGTGTGCACTGCAACATGTACCGCCACTTCACCGCCAACTGTCGTATTGTTCCACGTCAAGCTCCAGCTCCAGCCCAAGGTCAAGTCCTGCTCAACAAGCTCTACTTCCTGCTCCTCAAGGCCAACAAGCGGCTCCCGCACCCGCGATCCATGCTAGAGCTTGCTTTGCGTGTGGTGATCCTAACCACTTCACAAACATGTGTCTAAATCGAGTGGTGAAGCAAGAGCCACAACAGCAGCAGCACCAGCAACAGCAGCAGCCCCAACAACAACAGCAGCAGCAGCAGCCAGCAGCCAGCAGTCGTGCCTTCAACATCAACGCACGCCAAGCTTAAGCCGATAACAATGTGGTTAATGGTACGTTCCTTGTGAATGGTATTTATGCTTCGTGCTTATTTGATACTGGAGCCGATAACTGTTTTGTATCGTTTGAATTCGAAAAGCTCCTTAATCGTAAGCGCGCCCATCTTCCCTCGACGTTCAATGTTGAAGTTGCCACCGGAAGGACCGTCGCTGTGAATTCTGTTCTTCGTGATTGTACTCTCGAACTCAACAATCATGTCTTTCCTATCGACCTTATTCCGATGTAGCTCGGTAGTTTTGACGTCATAGTAGGTATAGATTTTCTTCATGAGAATCATGCTGAAGTTGTTTGCTTTGATAAGATGATTCGCTTCTCGCTCACTAATGGTGATCAACTTTGTGTGTATGGCGAAACTCCTTCGAAAGGTCTCAAACTCATGTCATGTGTCCAAGAGAGCAAGTATCTCCGCAAGGAATACAGAGCTTTCTTGGCTAACATTGTAGTAGCGGAGAAGGAAAAGAAAGAGAAGGCAATGGACAAGGTGCCTGTAGTTCGTGATTTTCCTCTTGTGTTCCCTGATGAGTTACCTGGTCTACCTCCGAGTCGTGATATCTACTTTCGTATCGTCCTCATTCCTGGAGCCAATCGTGTTGCTAGAGCTCCTTATCGACTCGCTCCATCCGAAATGCGCGAACTCTCGGGTCAACTCTAGGAATTGCTTGACAAAGGCTTCATTCGCCCTAGCACATCTCCTTGGGGAGAACCAGTCCTTTTCGTCAAAAGAAGGATGGGTTGTTCCGGATGTGCATCGACTATAGGGAGTTGAATAAGCTGACGATCAAGAATCGCTATGCCCTGCCTCGAATCGATGATTTGTTTGATCAATTACAAGGTGCTACTTGTTTCTCGAAGATTGATTTACGCTCGGGCTATCACCAGTTACGCATTAAGGAGGAAGGTATACCCAAAACCGCTTTTTGCACTCGTTATGGCCACTATAAATTCGTTGTTATGCCTTTTGGGTTAACCAACGCACCCGCGGCTTTCATGGATCTGATGAATCGCGTGTGTAAACCCTTTCTTGACCGCTTCGTGATTGTGTTCATCGATGATATCCTGATCTATTCCAAGTCGAAAACCGAACACGCACAACATCTACGTTTAGTTCTCGACCTACTCCAGGGGAATCGACTTTATGCCAAGTTCTCCAAGTGTGAATTTTGGCTGGAGGAGGTTCAATTCCTCGGTCACATTGTCAATAGTCAAGGTATTCTCGTCGACCCCGCGAAGATTGAAGCTGTTAAGAGCTGGGTTACCCCTAAGAATCCGTCTGAAGTCCGTTCTTTCCTTGGACTAGTGGGCTATTATCGCCGATTCATCGAAGGATTCTCTAAAATCGCTGTCCCGCTTACTTCCTTGACGCATAAAGACAGGCCTTTTGTTTGGGGAACTGAACAAGAGACTGCCTTTCAATCTCTCAAGCATATGCTCTACAATGCTCCAGTTCTTGCTCTGCCCGACTGAAACGATGACTTCATTTTCTATTCTGATGCCTCGAACCTTAGTCTTGGTTGTGTTCTCATGCAACGAGACAAGGTTATCGCTTACGCATCTCGTCAGCTCAAGATCCACTAGAAGAACTATACAACCCACGATCTCGAGCTTGGGGCAGTTGTTTTTGCGCTAAAGATTTTGCGACACTACCTTTATGGTACCAAGTGTGTGATCTTCACAGATCATAAGAGCCTGCAACACATCCTCAGCCAAAAGGAACTGAATATGCGCCAACGCCGCTGGGTTGAACTTCTCAATGATTGCGACTGTGAGATTCGTTATCATCCTGGCAAAGCAAATGTCATTGCCGACGCCCTCAGCAGACGAAGCTATTTGCGTAGCGTTCGTAATATCCAAGCCCAGTATAATCTCGAAGCTCTTATCCGTGAAGCCCAACATGCTTGTTTCACCGAACGCACTCTGAAGAAGGAAAGGATTCTTAACGATGGCGCCCAGCTAGTGAATAAATCGAATGGGATATTCCATTATCTAGACCGAATTTGGATTCCCAAGCGTACCAATTTACGACAAATTCTGATGGACGAAGCCCACAAGTCTCGATATTTTATTCATCTCGGTGCCGATAAATTGTACCAGGACCTTCGCTACAAGTACTTGTGGTAGGGCATGAAGAAGGATATCGCTTTCTATGTTTCGAAGTGCCTGACTTGCTCGAAAGTCAAGGCCAAGCATCAAAGACCCTCTGGCTTACTCGTCCAACCCGAGATCCCTATGTGGAAATGGGAGACTATAGCTATGGATTTCATAACGAAACTTCCGCGCACGCCATCAAGTCACGACAGCATCTGGGTTGTTGTTGACCGTTTGACTAATTCTGCTCATTTTCTGCCGATACGAGAAGACTATAAGGTAGAAAAATTAGCCCGAATCTACACCAATTAGATCATTTGTCGACATGGGACGCCTCGCGACATCATCTCTGACCGCGATGGTCGGTTCACCTCGCATCTTTGGGAAACATTTCAATCTGCTCTCGGTACTACCCTTAATCTAAGTACCGCTTTCCATCCCCAAACCGACGGTCAGACTGAAAGAATGATTCGCACCCTTGTAGACATGCTTCGCTCGTGTGTCATAGATTTCGGTGGTAATTGGGACGCATACTTACCTTTAGTCGAATTCTCGTACAATAACAGTTATCATTCCAGCATTCAAATGGCACCATTTGAGGCATTATACGGAAGAAGATGTCGATCGCTCATTGTATGGCACGAGATCGGAGACGCGCAAATAACCGGTCCTGAGCTGTTGCAAGAAACGACTGACAAAATCCTCCAAATTCGAGAAAACCTGCTGAAAGCTCGGAGTCGTCAGAAAAGTTACGCCGATAGACGCTGCAAGCCCCTTGAATTTGACGTTGGCGATCATGTGCTCCTAAAGGTATCACCTTGGAAGGGTGTGATCAGATTCGGCAAGAAAGGAAAGTGTAGGATCCTGATCTGACCCGAATGAGTCGTTCAGAGGAGTTTTACTCTGTTTCAGGTGCGAAAAACAAGAAACAAAGCTAGAAACAGCTGATTCTTCACTTTATCTACTGATTGTATTGATTAAAACTCAATTACACTCAGTCTTCACACCGGCAGCACTTCGGCGTGGAATACAAGGCAACAAATCTACTGATTTCGCTCATGGAACACATATATATAGTGTTCAGATTTCGCCCCAAGTGACACAAACACACAGGAGCGAAATCACCAATGGTGATTTCGGGCGAAATCACTTCTAAGACACATAGGAGCGAAATCAGCATATTACACACAAACACTCTCCTATTTTCTCATAAAACATGCCCTAATCTATACAATGCAATCTAAGACTCGATACAAGACGAAGTCGACAGATGTATGCACCAACAGACTCCCCCTCAGATGTTGACGAGTCGCTATCGAGTCTTCAAGTCTTCAATCTTGATCAGTCTCTGGGCTTTACTCTCTCTATCTTCATCAACAGACTCCCCTTTAACAATGTGCTGGCATTTCTTTGTTCTTCAGCAACATCTGCTTCAGGATCGTTGTCTGGCTTTCACAGGCTCACGATTGTTGCCTGGCTTTAACTTTGACCGCAGAATCGAAACCTGGTTCAAGTTCTATTCACAGAGTCTTAAGGTATCGTAATCTGTCACTTTAACACATAATCTTCTCAGTATCGATCATCCTGGCTCTTCATGTTCCAAGATCGTCACTTGGCTCTTGATCAGCTCAGGACTCAGGATCGAAAAACCTGGCACATCTTAACCTGCAAAATCTCTACCTCAACGTAAGTTTTATATATTTAACAATTTGAATATAAACATATGCATCAACAACTACTCTCTCTCATAAAAACTTCTTCTTTGATGAACCAATTGTTGATTTAAAAACACATTTAATATTCAAAACACACTCCCCCTCACAACAATGTCATCATGTTTAGCACTTTGAGACTTTGAAAATCAGCTTTCCAACATCAGTGTCGAAAATATTTTTGACTTTTTTAAAAGTTTATGCTAAAACACACACAAAATCTTTTTGGATTTTCTGAAAGAAAGTAAATGCAGAAACTGAATATTTACAGATAATATTTTTGTGAGTTTGTGTACGAGGATCATATCAGTTTTTGAGACATATCACTAACACCGTTAAGCTGCATTACGTTTTAAGTTCTAAACAATTCACCTAGATTGTCAGTATATTTGTCCATTTAAATTTTCACACAAATTTCAACTGATCCGAGATACGTGATTAATGTCTTAAGCTCTTGAACTTATTCGTGTGTCCCACTTCTTGAATATACTCCCGTATCCAGATCCCAATATTCAGTCTTACAGGTGAGTATACCACAGATGATACCTGTCAGGGGATTAATTGCGAGGGCCGTGAGAGCTCAGGTCGATACTTCCGTATACGCAAAGAGATGACGACTTCGACTTTTCGGTGTGTCCCCTTTAGAGGATCTTTTGATTACAACAGAAGTGATTATCAATTTTATTGTTTCATCGACATGCTGAGGGCATAGCTGTGTTTCAAGCTTTTGCGGAAAGCATTATCCGGGGACTAGGTCAGAACTTCCATTCAGCAGAAGTCCCGGGATAATACCCCAGATATCACTGAGCATAAAGACCTAGTATCTCAGAATAAGGGACCTTTCAAACAAGATTTCACGGGTTACCTATATATCCAAGAAGTTGTTAACCCACAGAACAAGCAAGTTTGAAATTTTAGATTTATATCTCGTCACAATTTACTAAATGTGCAAAAATCTACTGACACATCCACCGTGAGATTGTTTATCACATTTTATCTTTACAAATCTTTAGCATGTTGTGACAGTCTACTGATGTACTATCATTTCCTCTTTTGTCAACAAAAACTCGTTTTACATTTTATCATGTTTTTGTATTTTTCAAATTTTCTAATGTTTTTGGATTTTCTGAAATATTCTACTCCCCCTAAAATGCAAACACATTAAAGAAAAATTGAAAACATCTAAGCTCATGACCCAATTCTAAAACTATACAGAAACTTGACAACTGACATCAAATTGCATCAATTCGCCATCCACTAAGGCATAAACAATCCGAATTCCCCCTTTCAACAAACCATTTTCTCATTTAGATTTCAAAACACTTAAGTTTGTTTTAATAAAAATGATTTTTCCGGAAAATGTGTTTGTTTTTTTACCAATTCTAGGATCGTCAAGAATAGATTTGGGGATATGGTTCATCATTTTTATCTTTTACCCATATGCAGTAAATCAAGTACAACTTAATGTCCCTGATTTACCGTTTTACAATGAGGCAACCTCTGTACCAATTGTAAGTATATCCGAAACAATACCACTTGTAGGAATGTCACGTCTACATATACCATATTACCAACTTGAAAATGCCAATTCCTGCTTCGCACTTACCAACCTGGAAGCTCCGGCGTAGTCCTGTACCTGTAAAAATTTCAACACATTTTCAATCAAGATTGAAGGACTATTTCACAAAATCACTTTTACAAGAATGATGCCGATTCCTGATCCACGATATAAACTTGGGATCTCCGGCATAGTCCTAAGACTTTAAGGAAAACAAACTTACATCCAAGTCTTCTCAGACTTGATGGTTTTCAATTCTTGCGCAGTAGGGTTGTAGGTTGCCTTTTTAGTCGCATAAAAATCTTTAACCCCCTTTGCTTTCCCATTAAGCATTTTCCCAAAAATTTTCTTTACATTCCCATTGAATGTTTTCTCGACATCAAACTTAGTTTTCTCGGTATAAAACTGATTCGAGATATCAACTTTACCAACTTTCTGTTTAACCTCTTCAAATTTCAGTGATGGAAACACATCATCATTCACCAAAATTTTTACCTCAACCTGTGGCTCTTATAGCTTTGTGGAACCAGATTCATCGCCGACATTCTCATCAACCTTTTTAACAACCCACACTTGGTTGTCTTTCTCTTTCTTTTTGTAAAAATTCTTTTTCGAACATTCACCAATCTCATAAGTTGAGTTTTCAAAAATTTTAAATTTTTCGATTGGTGGCTCAACATCAACAACTTTTTCTTTCAACTTTTTAGAAACTCCCTGTTTTGTCTTGGCATTTTTTGGACAATTCCATGCAATGTGACCAGCTTCATTGCACTTGTAACAGGTTCGAGTTTCCTTTGAATGAAACACTCCAGTTCCATTCCTCTTCTTTTCAGCAAGAAACTCCTGGTTTGATTGTCTCCAGAACGGTTTCTTCTGTTCCTCTTCTGCACTTCCACCTGTCACAAATTCTGTTTTTGTTTTAGAATTTTTATCATTTTTATAATTTTTTGGTGGAATAAAACCAAGACCTTTCTTTTTGTAGCTACGATTTTGGTTTGGTTTCTTTTGAAAACCAGGACCAGAATTGTAACCCTTTTTCTTATTTAATCGTTGTTGAACTCTTGAAGTGTATCTTTTAGGTTTTCCAGTAAGATTTAAATCTTTTATTTCAGAAATATTAATTTCTGTCATTTTGAAAACCTTTTTGATCATGTCAAAACGAACACTTCTTATTGGAAACTCTTCGTCAGAGTATAATTTGTCAGAATCATTTAAAGTGTATGCTACTTCAAATGTTTCATCATCCAAATTTGCTTTTGATAACAAAAATTCTTTACTATAAGACCGTTTAACCGACGACTTTTGACTGTTGACTAATGAACTTGACCCTCCAGACTCAGATTTTGACTCGGACTCCTCATCAGTATCTAACACCTGATCGACCACCTTTTTGATTAACTCAGACTCATGATCAGTGTCAGACGAGGTAAACGTGACATCAATATTTTTTGGTAATTCATCAGTTGTGTTGGTTTTTAGCTTTATATTGACAGCCTTTTCAAGTTGCTCCTCGTTCGGTTTTCTATGAGAATACCCTTCCCAAATTGGAGGCGGACACTTGTTATAGCTAACAGTCGGTTTCTTACCAGTATTCTTTTTCTTCAGCTTGTCGTCTTGAAAAGCTTCCATACCTGCAACAGTTGGGTAAACACGATCAATAAGATAATCAGAACTAGAATAACTCTGCAATAATCTTCTGATTCTCTCATTTTCAATCTTCTCTGTCTCCAACTCTTGCTTCCACTTAGCACTCTCTTCGATGTAGAAGTTTATAGCTTTCTGCTTCGACATCATGACTGCATTCATCATTGTTAGTGCCTGTTCTCTCTCAGAATTTGTCTTTTGAAGACCAATTACTGTTTTGTTCAAGACATCATAAGATTCTTTCACATAGTTGAGATTGAACAGCAACTGCTCCTTCTTCTTCTCATACTCAGCTATCATATCATCTTTTGCTGCACATTCTTTGCATACTTCCAAACACTTCGTGCAAGGCTTGATGACTTCAACAATCTTTTCAACTTCGATTGTCTTCACCACTTCTACCACTTTCTCTGTCTTAATCACTTTTTCATCTTCAGCAATCTTCTCAGCAACACTTTCAACTTTCTTATCCTGAACAACATCTTCAGATTTCATTTGTTGTTGTTCTTTAGCAGCTCGTTTCTCCTTTAGTTTCTCCAAGCGACCTGCAAAATAGAAATGAAAACTTTCAGGAAATAAATGAGATTTTGCAACATTAATATGTTTTTCTTCCTCATCATCACTACTGCTATCATCAGTTGGTGACTGATCAAACTGTACAGATTTTTCAGAACTAGCATCTGATAAACCAGAATTTGATGGTGTTTGATAAAAAACAACTTCCTTTTCTGAACTAACATCATTTTGTACACTCTCATCTGAACTTTGTGAGTTTTCATCAGCATTTTCTGAGCTTTCATTAGATGCAACAGACTCTTCCTCCACAATCTTCACAGTCTCACCAATAGACTTCATCCATGTGGCAAACATGTCTAGTTCTCTAACAATCTTAGCGATGAAAGCTTTGAACTCTCCTTTTTCATCAACAAACATATCCTAGCTGTAGCCTTCAGGTAGCCTTTCATCATCTTGATCTACTAAACATGCTTTGCTTTCAGGTGATATGTAGTTGTTCCAATTGAAATCTACCAAACACGCTCTCTTTGAATCCTCAATCTTCCTACCATGAGCCACCTATGGTTCTTGCTGTTGACCAACCTGTTGATAAATGGCTTTCCGGTAGTAGTCATTTTTCCGAACGGATTCTGAGCACCACTAGCTTCCCTGTTCTTGCACTCTCGCTTGAAATGGCCCTTCTCCCTGCATCGAAAACAAGTAACTTTTGTGTTGGACCGTTCTTTGACCCGAAAAGTCAGTCAGAGTAGCTCATCCTCACATATAAAGGCGGAATCAGAATATGCAAGGTAACAACAGCTTGTCCTATTAAGTTCCTTTGCTTTTATTGCTTTTCTACTGAAATTTTGACAGAGTTTCGCTCCAGCATACACACATACGTTATCAGACCGCTCAGACGAACACTCCTATATATAGACTTCCTGGTTCGCTCATATGACATGCCATATGAGCGGACCTGGTACAACTTGACACATAAGCGACCCAACTAAGATCAAATAAGCGGACCATGATGTAACATGTACATAAAAGCGAACCTAACCCTAATTTTCATAATATTTACAGTTTGACCCCCTGTTGTCCAATCTTGACTTCAGACTTTTTGTAGACGCAGTCAACAGACATTCCGTGCATCAACAGACTCCCCCTTGGATGTTGACGTAGTCTTTATTAGTCTTCAGTTCCATAGTCTTCAGTCTTAGTCTTTTTCTTCAACTCTGTCTATTCTCACAAGCATTCTTCACAGGTTTCAGGATTAACACCTGTCTCTAACTTCAACTTCCCAAAAGCTGTTGATCCAGACTCCCTCTTTCACAGACTCCCCCTCTCAGTATGCTGAGATCTTGAGATATCTGGTTCAAGCTTTAACAATTTGCCTCCGTGGGAATAATAAAGTCTCCAAACCTGTTACTCAATTAACAACATTACAATCTATCTTTTCAAGCAATAAAACACAAACTCAATCAGTTATAAATATCCACTCAAGTATTCAGGTCCAAATTAATGACCCTGATCACTTGATTAATCTACCAAGTTCAATTTAATGACCCTGGTTGATCTTTTGACGAATCAAACTGATTTAGTAAAATCATTTTCAACTTTTTCTGAAAATAACAAGTATCAACTTAATGAACTTGTTTGTGACTTTGAAAACAAACAAACTTCCAACAATGTAAGCTCTCCTCATTTTTCAGCTCAGAATCTCCTGCATCTGCTTCATCTTTCTAGAATCCGACAATCAACTTTCCACTCTGGTTTGTCTAAAATAAAGAAGAAATAAAATCTTTTTGGATTTTAAGGTGATCTAAACTAAGAAATGAAATATCAGAAAATCTAAATTACGGAAAAGTAAACTATTTACAAGTTTTATTTTTGGTGAGCGTGTCAGGGAATCATATCAGCTTTTCAGACAGATTACAAGTACCGTTAAGCTATATTACATATTCAGACTTAAACAATTCACCTCGATTGTCGATATACTGATCCATCTTAAATTCTCACACAAACTTCAATCTATTCAGGATACTGTTTAAGTATTTTAAGAACATAGATCAATTCATGTGTCCCACCTCTTGAATATACTCCCGTATCCAGAATCCCAATATTCAGTCTTACAGGCAAGAATACTATAATGATGTCTGTATATAAATTAGGGGTTAAAAGCGAGAACCGAGGGATCTCAAGTCAGAACTTCCGTTCAGCAGAGAGATATCAGCTTCGACTTAGCAGTGTGTCCCCTTTAGAGGATCTTTTCAGCTACAACAACTGATTATCAATTTTATTGTCTAATCAGCTGAGGGCTTCATGCTATATTTCAAGCATTTTGGATAAAGTATTAGCCAAGGACTAGGTCAGAACTACCGTTCAGCAGAAGTCCTGGAATAATACCCCAGACATCATAGAGTACAAACACCTAGTATATCAGAATACGAGACCTTTCAGACGAGATTTCAGGGGTTACCTATATATCCAAGTAGTGTTCCCCACGAATTTCACCAGTTTGAAATTTTAGGTTTATATCCCGAATAAATCTACTAAATGTACGAAAATCTATCGACACATCGTTAGTGAGACTGTTTAACTCATTTTGTCTTTCCAAATCTTTAGCATACTGTAATTGTCTAGCTGATGTACTATCATTTTCCCTATATACACAAGCTCTTTTTCAATTTTATCATGTTTTTGTATTTTTGCATTTTTTACTGTTTTTGTATTTTTCTGAAAATCAGGACGTGAAGCAGTCAGATACATCAAAGAACCGATCATGGAACGGTAAAACGTTTCATCAGCCCTATCTCCGGTGAGATCTGGGTGAATCCCATGATTAGTCGCAAGTGGGGTAGCAGCTGGAGTAGAACTTGACATTCCAAATTTCTCTAGAATATCATGCACGTACTTCGTTTGATGAATGAAAATTCCTTCAGGAAGTTGTTCAACTTGTAGACCCAGAAACAATTTCATTTCCCCCATTGATGACATTTTGTAGGTCCCATTGATGTTATGGATCTTCACAGAATCTTCTTTCCAATCAAGAGTGCGGAATCCTCTTGATCAGAATTAGCAGAAAACGTGTAGAAACAGAAACAGCAATTCACTTTCAAACTGGGTTTCTATTGGTTATCAAACTTTCGTATTACAATCAATCTAAACCCTAACCCTCACAAACCCTAAATTCGTCCAAGCCTAGTGCTCTCACGAATTCTCTCTCACAAATACTGTTTTGGCTGATTAACTGATCAACCTAAATGTCTAACCTTGTTTATATAACACAAGGTTTACAACTGGGCTAGGTCAAACATCATGGGCTGCGAATTGGACAGGCCCAATTCGCCCTCCATCACCCAATTCTTTGGGTTTAGTTAGCCCAAACATTACAACTAACTATTACAAAGCTAAACCCGCTAACTGTTTATCGTTTAACTAATTACAAGATATCCAAAGACCAAATCTAAGCTGTTGTCACAAACATGCACCAACAAACTCCCCCTTGACAATAGCTTCATAAAAACTTTGTCTTGAGTCAAAACTTTGTCTTCGGTCTTCTTGCAATCTTCAAGAAGTCTTGCACTGTCTTTGGTCTTTGGATAGCTTCAGCTTCAATAGCTTCTGTCAGCAACAGACTCCCCCTAAGCTGATGCATCCAATCACCAAATCTTCAACACGTTAGCACTTGAGTAAACTCCAGTTTAGCATTTGCACAGCAATCTTCACACTCTTCAATCTGGTCTGCAATATAGAAAGGAGGTTCTACCATGCATCCAATCAAACTCTCATCTTCACACTTCACAGCAACTTCTCAGCAACAACCCGCTTCAATCTGTATACTATAAAACAAACATCTCGAGAAACCATAAGAATTTTTCAACATAAGTTAAATAAATTATTATTTTTCAAGAGATTAGTTAAACTGTATTACAGATTAAGCATTTTCAACTTATCACCAACACGCAAAACTTTTGTTCAACACACAAGAACCTGCCTGATTTTAAAATTTTGAACTCACTTTCTAACATCGTCTCCCCCTATCAGTAACAATTCCTCCAAGAATAACAGTTTTCCGTACGTTAAGAATTTTACACAGAAAAAGACACTATTTTTGGATTTTTATATTTTTCTGAAAGAAAGTAAATACAAAAACAATAAACACTCTATTTTTGTGAGAATCACTGGTAAGAAGATCATATCAGCACAATCAAACTGTTTCACACTATTAGATAATTCTTTATTTAATTTTTCGTGAAAAGCAGTTCAAGACGATTACCAGTATGTTTGTCCAATTAAACAAAATGCATGAACATTTCAAGTACCATTACCGTATGATACGTTAAGGTAATTTTAATTACTGATATATTAGTGTGTCCCACTTCAGGATATACCCCCACGATCAAGGTATGCACAAAGATTCATCGTAGTAGGTGAGTATACTGATGTCATCCTTTAAGATATCCTTACTGTGTCTGCATATAGTCTGTTTTATCATGTTTTGATTGCTTTACTATGAACACCCAAATAAATACAAATCAAATCCTGGAAATATAAACAGCACACTCTATCATGCAAGTATCTTCCCTACCACATATTTCACAAGTCCAATCCAGATTTCTGAAATCTTAACTGGGAATAGGTTGAGAAGAGAACAGAATAGATCTTTAGTAGAGATGGTATAATATACAGATCAAATGAGATTTTCTCAGTTTGATATAGGTTTCTTGGGTTTCTTTTGGGCACTTGAGGGCCTCTTTCGGGTGTATTAGATCTATAGCGCGACAACGAACAGCTAGGTCAGCATGTATCTGGATGCAGCAGAAGCTGTCGTTGCCTAGCACCTCCAGGTCAGCATATATCTGGATGCAGCAGAGGAGGTACACGACTTTTTTCAGAAAAGATTTCAGAATCAGATCAAAATTGTGTGTATCGGGACACATACAGACATTCAAATAGAAATGAGCTAATTCCAAGTGACTTTCTTTCCTAGGGTCATGTACAATTTTAGTTCTAACAGACAGACAGCCAAGATATCCCTAGTTGAAACAATAGTATAAAGACCCAAAACTTCAGATTTTGGCAATCTATCAACGCAAGAATTAAGGTCATTAAACCATACACCACTGATGTGTTCCCCACTCATATTCAGTTCATTTAAGTTTATATCACATTGGTAAGTTGATTAGTTCATGCTTTTCGCCTACTGGTACATCATATAATGAAGCTGCTATCACACTTAAGCAATTTATGGTTCAACTGCAGTGTGACAGTCTAACTTGCCGATGTACTCATCATTTTTTTTATTTTTCTATTTTTTATGTTTTTGATTTTTCATTTTTTTTTATTTTTGATTTTTAAGAAAAACAGTAAAGTATTTACAAAAATTCTTATGAAAAACCAGTTATTCAGGATTCCTCATCCCGTTGAGTTCGACTAAGTGTTCAAAGCGAGCCCTGTCAAATGCTTTAGTATAAAGATCTGCCAGGTTATCCTCTGTGTCGACTCAGCACTTTGAACTTCAATTTAAATTATTTAAAATATATACATATCAACAATCTCACACCCCCCTTCATGTGCCTGAAGCAGCCAATATCAACATAAGTTGATACTCCTCCTTAGCAGCTCCTGCACACACTAACTTAAGAAATTAGTTAGATTGGGGGACCCAAGCCTTAATGGTCTTGGGTCATCCAAATTCACCAACCACCGGAACATCCATCCAATATCCATTACTCCTTACTGGAGTCTTGGATCTCAGACCTGTTGATGGAAATGGGTTTTGATTTCCACTAGGTCTTTGGTCCTGAGGGTTTCTATATACATTTGGACAATTTGACCTTTGGAAATTTTGATTTTGAAACCTTGAGTTTTGATTCCAAGAAGCTTGATTGTTATAATTTCTAAAGCCACTGTTATAAAAAGTTCGACCACCATTATTCTGGTATCGATTTTGATATTGACCTTGACTTCTGAAATTATTTGTATTTCCATTAAAATTGTTCATTCTAGGTGAACTGCTTCTAGGTCTCTGATATCTGCCTTGTGGAGATCTAGGCTGAAATCTTTGTTGATTTCTTTGAAAACGTGGAACTTGTGGAGTTCCATTTTCAGCCTTATCTACACCAACAACAACATTTTGTGGTTGCTTAGTAGCAGATTTCTTTGGAGAATTTGAACCTTTCTCCTCACTATCACCACTCTTCTCTGGTAATTTCCCTCTCTGTTTGTCAGTCATTTGTGCTTCACCATTTTTGTTAGGACAGCAGCTAGCTACATGTCCCTTAATGTGACACCGGAAGCACGATCTCCTTTTCAAAGACTTCTTAGCTGGAGTCTCTGAGGTAGATCCCTTATCTGATGGTGATGATGCCTTGGAAGAATTTTGTTCAGTTTGCTTTAATGATATTTCTTTGTTTTTATTTTTAGCAAACTCTACATTTGATTCTTTTTCAATAACAACAGTTTCATCTTTCATATCACTACCTTGAACAAAATTAATCTTTTTAACAAAAGTTTGATTTTTGCTCTTAGGAGGTGAATTTTTCTTTTTCAAAGATTCCCTGTTATTGTTCTTCCTAGCATCACCATTCTCAGACCCCTCACCTTGACTTGATGTAGATCCGAAACTACTTGGTGCAGTTGACATATATGCTGCTCGCTCATCTTCATCAGGGAGGAAAGAATAGTCATGACTAAGAGGAGGTGGGACTTCATTATATCCCACACTAGTCTTGTCATTACTCTTCTTTAACCCACCCATCATATGTTTCATAACAAAAGTAGAATCCCTGAATTGACCCAATTTCTTTTCAAGTTCAACAATTCTGAGTTGAGCATCTGACAACTCTTTGTTTTTATCAGAAATCTCTTTTTTTTTCTCAGCCATCATGTCATGAGCTAAGTCTATGACTTGAAGTTTTTCATTTAATTTGCAGGTTACGGCTTCAATTTCACTTTCATAACCTTTTATTTTCTTCAAGTATGACGTTTCATTTCTTTTAGCAAAAAAATTTGATTCTTTAATGTTAGACATCTCGCTTACCAAACTTTTGTTTTGTGCAGACAACCTGTCAACCTCACCCTGTAGTTCACGACACCTCAAACATACAGAATTAGATTTTACCTCTTCCTCATAAACTTCTGTAGTTTGATCAGCAACAACCTGTTCAGCTTCACTCTCTTTCTCTACTTCAGCATCCACTTTTGCTTCAGCATTCTCCACTTGAGATTCAGCATCACTCACACTAGTTTCAGGCTCATCAACTGGCACTATCTCTGCCATGAATGCCTGAGTGACACTCTCTTTTCCCTGATATCTCTTTTGTAATGCATCCCACATATCCTTTGAATTTGTGTACTTTGTAAAGGTATGTTTGATGCTATCAGGTAAGGATGTCTTTATAGCAGCTAAAGCTCTCTTTTCAGCATTAACCATTCCTTTCTCAGATTCATCCATCTTGTCATAAGAGATCACTTTCACTCGTCCTTCAACATGACGTGTAGGAGCAACATATCCATCTATCATACAAGTCCACATCCTTGCATCCTGAGATTTAATGAAGGATGTGAAGCTGTTTTTCCAAGTAAGATAGTTCTCCACCTTCACCATCTTAGGAGCATTCAAATTGGCCATGTTCGACATTTTAAACGTAACAGACTGGTAAAGCCGTACAAAATTTTCCGAAAAACAGTGATTACCAAATTACACCGTTAGAATCGTCTCGAAAAGACGAGTCCAATGATATATAATGTCAAAAACCGAATTCGGGATTTTCCAGACTTTTTTTTTGTCCTAAAAATCAAACGAATTCAACGGTGCAAACGGTTCTGCTAGCTAGTCAAGGGTTATTTCGCAGATCAAATTCGCTGGTCTAATTCACTGATCTATTCGCTTAAATGTCAATTTCGCTGTCAAAATCGCTGGTCAAATTTCGCTGCCAATTTCGCTAAATTCGCTGGTCAATATTGCTATCCGACGACCAGTAAATTCGCCGAAAAACCGTGGTAATTTCGCTGTGGAAAATTACACGGTCACCAAAGTCGCCTTTGGATTTAATTTCGCCGGTAAGTTTGCTGGTTAAATTCGCAGATCAGTCAATTTCGCCAGTCAGTCAATTTCGCCAGTAACTAAGGAAACTCAATCTGTTCGAAATTTTTGATGATTTTCTGATATTCCTAACAACTTTCTGCAAAATCAAAACAAGCAAATTATCAGTGATTTTCGAAAATCAACAAGAAACAGAACGAAGAACGCGAAGAACACGAAGAACAATCTTCGAATCTTCAAGTGTTTCCAGCCAAAATCCTTCAAACAATCAACCAAAAACAGTCCTGCAAACCCTAAAACCTGCAAAACAGCAATCAAACAAACTAGAATATCAAAACAGCCAACAAAATTCGAAAATCAAAATCAAACACACAAAAATTTTCGAAAATTTTAAAAACCCTAATTATCAGGTTTAAAAAATTTCGAAATTTTACTCCCTGTTTCTGCAGCAAACAATTCTGAACCGAGCAATCAAGAGCCTAATGCTCTGATACCAATTGTAGGTCCCATTGATGTTATGGATCTTCACAGAATCGTCTTTCCAATCAAGAGTGCGGAATCCTCTTGATCAGAATTAGCAGAAAACGTGTAGAAACAGAAACAGCAATTCACTTTCAAACTGGGTTTCTATTGATTATCAAACTTTCGTATTACAATCAATCTAAACCCTAACCCTCACAAACCCTAAATTCGTCCAAGCCTAGTGCTCTCACGAATTCTCTCTCACAAATACTGTTTTGGCTGATTAACTGATTAACTGATCAACCTAAATGTCTAACCTTGTTTATATAACACAAGGTTTACAACTGGGCTAGGTCAAACATCATGGGCTGCGAATTGGACAGGCCCAATTCGCCCCCCATCACCCAATTCTTTGGGTTTAGTTAGCCCAAACATTACAACTAACTATTACAAAGCTAAACCCGCTAACTGTTTATCGTTTAACTAATTACAAGATATCCAAAGACCAAATCTAAGCTGTTGTCACAAACATGCACCAACACATTTCGAACTTCTGCTTCATCACCTGTTCGAAATCTTTGCATAATTTCTCATTTGTTGACCCAAAAATTATATCATCCACATAAATTTGTACTATCAGAAGATGACCATCAACGACTTTAGTGAAGAGAGTGGCATCCACTTTTCCACGTATGAACTGGTTAGCGAGTAGGTGTTGAGACAAAGTCTCGTACCAGGCTCTCGGCGCCTGATGTAGACCATACAACGCTTTGTCTAGTAGATAAACTTTGTTCTTGTGGATTGGGTCAGTAAAGCCCGGCGGCTGACCAACATAAACCTCCTCTTTTACCTTCCCATAAAGAAACGCTGATTTAACATCTAACTGATATACTTTGAAATTCTTCCAAGACGCAAATGCTAGGAAAATTCTGATAGCCTCTAGTCGTGTGACAGGAGCATAGACTTCGGTAAAATCAATCCCCTCCTGTTGACTAAAACCCTGAACAACGAGTCGAGCTTTGTTCCTTACAACCACTCCTCTATCGTCCCTCTTACATTTCAAAACCCATTTTGTATTGATTTTCCTTTGACCATCCGGAAAATCAACTAACTTCCACACCCCCAACTTTTCAAACTGACTTAATTCTTCTTGCATCGCTATGACCCAAGAGTCTTCAGTAAGCGCCTCTTTGTAAGTTCTCGGTTCGACCTGCGAGATAAAACAACTTAATGAAAATTCAGTTTGTAAAGGTGCTACTGTAGAATAAAAACATGTTAAGCCCTGGTCAATTTGACGTCTCGTGCGAATGCCCGATTGCAATTCTCCTATTATCAACTCTTCTGGATGATAAGAAAGAGTTCGCGGCATCACTTCGCTTGGAACTTCTACATTTCCCTCCAGATTAGTAACATTCTGCTCTGCATCTTGTTCACCAACTTGGTTTGTTTGACTTGATAACTGGATCTGCTCCCCCTCAAGGTCTGAATCACCATGGTAAAAAACTGGCATATTTTCAGCTTCTTGATCATCATTCACTTCCGACTGATTACCAGGAGCAACTTCATCATCATTTTCACCAGCATTACTAGGACCTGCTTCATCGTCATTTGAAGTTTCCCGAGGTCTTCTAGAATACTCCGCTGGAAACCTGAGTTGCGACTCATACTCTCGCAAAATATCCAGCTCATCAAAGAAATCTTCTTCTTCCTCTGATTCTTCTCTCATGTCAAACGAATCCCAAAGTTTGTCATAATGATAACGCCATGAATCACCAGGATTCTGTGGCGGCATAGTGTAACCTTGACATTCAACATTTGCTGCCTCAATAATCTGCTTGTCGCTTGGAATGAAGACACGTCGCAAAGGACTTGAATAACCCACAAAGATTCCCTCAACGCTCTTTGGACCAAACTTTCCTTTAGGCTCTATCACCGTACAGGGTGACCCAAACGGTTCTAGATACTTCAAAGTCGGCTTGCGTTTATTGAGTAGCTCAAAACATGTCTTGTTGAACTTCTTCACAGTAAGAACTCTGTTGAGAGTATAGCATGCAGCAGAAACAACTTCAGCCCAGAAATTAATTGGTAACTTAGAGTCTGCAAGCATCGTTCTGGCTGTCTCGATTAGCGTCCGGTTTTTGCGTTCTGCAACTCCATTCTGCTGTGGAGTGTACGGAGCACTAAACTCATGCAGTATACCTCTTTCATCTCAAAATTCTTCCATGTTGCTGTTTTTGAATTCAGTACCATTATCACTGCGAATTCTACAGATCGGCCTCTGGTACAGATTCTCAATTCTTTTAAACAATGCCATCAAACTATCAAAAGTTTCATCTTTTGATTTCAAAAACATCACCCAAGAAAATCTGGAATAATCATCAGTCACGACCAAACAGTATAAATCTCCTGTGATACTCTTGACATTCACTGGTCCAAACAAATCCATGTGAAGTCTTTCCAAAGGTCTTGAAACTGAATTGACTTGCTTTGTAGGGTGTGACTTTTTCTTCTGTTTGCCTTTGACACAACTTATGCACTCCCCTTCCAGATGAAAACTTTTAATATTCACTCCAGTAACCAAATCATTATGTACCAAGTGATTCATTTTCCTTAGGTGAATATGTCCCATCTTTTGGTGCCATAACCTTGACTCTTTTTCCGTTGCTCTAGACACAAAACAATGAGCCTGACCCGTGGTTGTAGTAGCAACGCTCATGTCCAACACGTACAGATCGTTGACTCTTGGTGCCCTCATGATGATCCACTCTTCAGGTATCACAAATCCCGGTTTCAAGATCAAACATTCTTTGTTGGTGAAATGAGTAGTATACATCCTGTCACAGATCTGGGAGATACTCAGCAGGTTGTTCTCCAGCTCAGCGATGTAGTTAACTCTTTCAAACGTTATAATGCCATTTGACAATGTTCCTTCACCTATGATCCTTCCTCCTTGATTACCCGCAAAACCCACATAACCACCGTTAATGCTATTCACATCATACAGCAATGCGGTCTTCCCTGTCATATGCCTTGACGCTCCACTATCCATTATCCACCTGGATACAAGTTTTGGAAGATCCTGCACATAACAAATCATCATTTAAACAACTTCAAGAAAGATGCCGATTCATGCTTCGCAAACCAGGAAGCTCCGGCAATTCAAACTGTTTAGTCAAACATTGAGTCCACCCAGGCTTCATCAGCCTTAGGTGCAACCTTGACTCTTGCAATTTGAATTTTGAAATTTTCAGCCTTGAGTGGCGGAAAATTTGCATCATAATCAACAATAATTGACTCTTCAGCCTTTTTCTCTTCAGAATTTGAAACTTTCTTCTCAACTTGTGATTCAATTTTTGGTTTCCACACCTGTTGAGTTTCTGCAACCCTTTTACAAAATTTATCATTTTGAGTTACCAACTTCTTTATGGGTTCAGTTTTTACTTTTACGTTTTCTTCTCAACATATATTGTTGTTTTACCCTTCACATCAACCTTCTTTTGTTGAATCTTCACAGCTTCAGTCCTAGGCTTCACATATGTACACTTTCGTGCAATATGACCAACCTGTTCACATCAAAAACAAGTACGAGTATCAGCTACTCGACTCGTGCCTTCAGACTGAGGCTGCGAAGCTTTCTTCTCAAAAAATTCTTTGTTTGATTTTGAAAAAAATTCTTTTTCTTCATCAGCAAGTGAACTTGAACTGTTCAGAAATTTTTTCTTTTCGACAAACCTCTTGTGTGAAACATTCTTTTTCTGAAACGATTTACCCCCCTGATAACCACCCAACCAGTTGTTTCTGTTATTATTGTAAAAACACGGTGGATAACTAGTTTTCTTGTTGTAAACCCTGTCTTTCTTTCGACTCAGAGTATTCACTGCTGACAACTCGACTTCAACAAGTTTGAAAACATTTGTCAATTTGTTCATGTTAACATTCTCGATTGGAAACTCTGAATCCGAAAACAACTTATCCGAACCCATCATCTTGTACATGACAAGGTTTGATTCTTCATCTAAGTTGTTCTTGGACTTTTGTTTTGGAATGTATCTGTCTAGAAAACACCCATCCTCCTCAGAAGTGTCACAATCCGGTTTAAGCACTTTGTCTACCACACTTTTCACCACATCACTTTGGACACTTTCGTCATTGGAAGACGTGAACATGACATCAATATTCTCCGGAAGTTGCACTTCACTTCCTTCTTCAAGTTCAACCAACCCAGATTCCTTTTTAGTGTAATTGTGCAAAATTGGCGGTGGAACTTTGTGAAACCCTACACCGGTACCATCTGAAAACACATCCTCGCCAGCTTTGTTTTTTCCTATAGGTTTAGGAACAATATGCTGCAACACAAAGCTTGCAAAGTTATAACTGTTAAGTTTCATCTGAATTCGCTCATTCTCTATTTCAGCTTCTTGAACTTTAAGTTTCAATTTAGCGATCTCATCCAGTTGTTTATTAATTGATTCTTCTTTTATTCTCACCACAGCTCGCAGATGTTCATTTTCTTTAAACGTTTTACCATTTCGTTCATCACTTTCTTTAACTGTGGTTTTGAGTTTTTCAAATTTTTCAGAAATTTTACGATTTTCAAGAATTAACTTTTCATTTTCAGTTTTAACCTTTTCATGATCAATTTTATCTTTTTCCATTTGAGAAGTTAACTCTTTGATTCGTTCAGTTGAAGCTCTCACAGTTTTGTCACGACCGAGTATTTGATCCTCAACACTGCTGACCTTGGCTGTCAGGTTTTTAATTTTCTCATTGTTGAGGTACGTGACAGTACTACAGAAATTGCATTCTTTTGTGCAATTTTTGCAGTCAATGTTTCCATCAATCTTCTTACCTGACGCATTAGCTGACACATTCGGACTGACCTGATCCTTAGACTCAGAAACAGAATTAGGATCTACCTCAAGTGCTTTTGCAGCTAGCACTTTGTCAGCCATCTTTCCCAGATTTTTAGCTGTCAACTCGTGCGTAACATCGATCAAGCCCCTATCAATCTTTTTCACTTCATCAAACTCTTCTTCTTTCTTTTCTTTCTCCTCTTTCTCTTTCTCTTCTTCAATCATCTTTGATGTTGGTGTTCCCCACCACTTGTGCTGCCAATATTCATCTTCTTCTTTATACTCCTTGATGATGGCCTCGATATCAAGCGTTTTGTCATCAATTTCGATGTTGCCATACTTATCAAGGTAGCACTCTCTGTCTGGATCCCATCTATTCGCTCTTTTTACCTCTAGATATACACCAGAAAGTCTGATAATCTTGTTTTCAGCAACCATCTTCCGGTATCTATACTTCTGTTCCTCTGTTCGATTATCTTTCCATGGAATTGGCTCATTCTTTGCCATGAAAGCATAACCAACAGCATCTTCTTCCGGCAAAACCTCTTTGCTCCAATCGTAACCCTCATCATCATAAATCACAGCTAAAGCCCTTGATTTGTCTCTGTTCTCTTCCTGCTGCTTCAATCTGGGCGGCTCGGATTTATTCTGATGGTAGATTGCCTTCTTGTAATAGTCATCTCGAAACGGATTCTCAGATTCATCAGCATATGCATTCCTGCATTCCCTCTTGAAATGACCCTTCTGTTTACACTTAAAACATGTCACCTTTGACTTATCGAACCCCAGCTTTGTAGACGGACCTCCGATTTTCTTCCTCCCGGTAATTTCCATGAAACGCTGAGCACGTCGAACAGCACTTGCCATTGCCCAACGAATATCTATCAGTTCCATTTCCTCCGGGTCTATCTGATCGTAGTCTTCTTTTGTTAGATTTGTGTTCCCGAACTTTCCAGCCACCAAACCTTCATAGGACTCCAACACAGACGCCAGAAAAACCATTTGTTGCTTGGCCGACTCTTCATCAAAATTCTGTGCGTTCTTCAGATCTATCGCGATGTTGCACGAAAACTTTGCATCAGAACGTTTTTCAGAAGACGAAGATCCACCGTGATAACCACTGTGGCTTCCACTGTTTGAACTGCTTTGACTTTCTTTGTTTGCTGAAGAAACATTCTCAGCAGAAAATGCAGTTTTTGGAGAGGTAGCTTTCGGCATCAAGCTTTTCGGATAGTAAAGATCCAAGTTTTGCTGATAGGATGAGTGATTGACTTTGTAAGTTTTCTTCAATTCAAGCTCATGACTTTCAAGTCTCTCAATCACAACATCTGGAGTCAAATTTTCAGGAGCAATAGTGTTCTTCAACATCAGTGCGTAGTATCTCCAATCCACTTCATCTGGTAATGAATCAAACAGTTTGTCAACAAGTTCTTCATCAGAATACGTAATCTTATGTCGTGCAAGTTCCAGCTTCAGATGACCGAACCTTTCAATCATTTTACAGACCGATTCATTTTTAAGACAACTAAACATGTCAAACTCTTTTCTAAGAAGTTTCGTTTTATTTTTTACAATCTCTTTGCTACCAAGACACTTCTTTTAAAGTTTTTCCCACAAATCTTTAGCATTGGAGTAATCTATCAGCGAAATGATATCTTCTCGCACTGATTGAAACAATAATGCCACACACTTTTGCTCTGCCACGAAGGATTCAATTTCGTCAGCTGATGATAAAGTTTCTCCACTTTTGTCTCCATGAACATATCCATTTTTCAAACTCTTCCAACTTGCAAACGCGAAAGCCATCAACCAATCCTCAAATTTTCTCGACCAACGACTATATTCCTCGATTGCCATAAGCTTCGGAGGTTTGTTGAATGTACCGAATGCACTCTCAGACTCCCAAGCTTCCTTCTTTTTCTCCTTTGATTGATTCTCATTTGTATTGTTCGAAGATGTATCGTTGTTTCCCGAACTACCCGTGAATGCATACATGTCGCTGAACGGATTCATGAAAATATCATCCATTTTGATCGTACCTGCAAAATCAACCAATACTTAGAAAAATTTTCGAGATTTTTGAAAAACAGAACCACAAAAGCGGACCAATCTGTACACGTGACAGATAAGCGGATCAAACAGGTTCAGATAAGCGAACCAGCAAAGTCCGTTCGAGCGGACCAGACACCAGAAATTGTACTAAAAAGCGAACCCAACTATGTCCGTACGAGCGAACCAGAATTGTACGTTCGAGCGGACCAGAAAGTGTCCGTTCGAGCGAACCGGTATGTAAAAGTGTCTGAAAAAGCGAACCAAACAGGTATTTCGAGCGAACCAGAACTGTACGAAAAAGCGGACCACCTTGTTCGAAAACGTGAACCACTGTTTTTAGCTGGTTTTAACCATTTTTAGTCCGAATTTCACTCTAAAACTTTCTAGGGTTTGTTATTAGTGTGTTTTACACGTTATACTCAAATTTCAGACAATTTCGACCGTAGGAACCACTAAAAACCGAAAAAGTATGAGAAAAAGTGAGTAGAAAAGAGAGATTTCTGCAGATATAAGCTGTAGTAGTATGAACTCCTCGTCCTGAGCTCTGATACCACTTGTTGGACCGTTCTTTGACCCGAAAAGTCAGTCAGAGTAGCTCATCCTCACATATAAAGGCGGAATCAGAATATGCAAGGTAACAACAGCTTGTCCTATTAAGTTCCTTTGCTTTTATTGCTTTTCTACTAAAATTTTGACAGAGTTTCGCTCCAGCATACACACATACGTTATCAGACCGCTCAGACGAACACTCCTATATATAGACTTCCTGGTTCGCTCATATGACATGCCATATGAGCGGACCTGGTACAACTTGACACATAAGCGACCCAACTAAGATCAAATAAGCGGACCATGATGTAACATGTACATAAAAGCGAACCTAACTCTAATTTTCATAATATTTACAGTTTGACCCCCTGTTGTCCAATCTTGACTTCAGACTTTTTGTAGACGCAGTCAACAGACATTCCGTGCATCAACATTTTGATTTATCAAAACCTAAAGTAGATACATGAGCATCGAGAAAGTCATTTCTCCCAGTAATAAGCTTGAACTTTTCAGCTCGTTTGAGAACACTCGCTAGACACCATTTGATATCCATTAGTTCCATCTCTTCGGCGTCTATCTGATCGTAATCCTCCTTTGTGAGCATAGGATTTCCGATCTGACCAGCAACTAGACCTTCATATGATAGAAGTACAGAACCAAGTAAAGCCATGTGGTCTTTTGCAGTTTCTTTCGAAAAACTTTGACCTTCTGGAAGATTTAGAGCGATGTTGCACTGAATCACATAACCATTTCCTGTCTTTGTGCTCTGAGAATGAAAATTTGTAGTTGATTCTTTCAGATTAACACTGGGAAATGATGAGAATCCACTGCTGCTGTTGTTTGAACCCTGATCAATCTTTTCTGTTGAATCCCCAGCACTAAATGCAGTTTGGATCTTCGGACTTCTCTCAACCTCTGGAACCGAAACACTACCTTTGTAGTACATTTTTACGTCCTGTTGACCACTTGGACTGTCCATCCTAGCGATCTTCTGCTGTTCCAAATCCTGACTCTCGATCTTTTCAATAAACTGAGAAATCGTTAGCCCATCATAAACACCCGTATTCTTCAGAATCATCAAACGCGTTCCCCACTCTTTCTGCGGTAACGCATCAGCAAGCTTGTCTACCCACTCTTCACGATCTTTTGTAATACTCAGCATTGACATGGATCGCACCAAGTGGCAATATCGTTCAATCAGGTTCTTCGTATCCTCTCCCGGTAGACTACTGAACAGATCAAACTCTTTCTTTAGCAGTGCCTTCTTGCTCTTTATCATGTTTTCACTACCCTCGAACTTAACACGAAGAGCATCCCAGATTGACTTTGAAGTCTTGTCACGCTGAAGCAGTATGAAAATGTCTTCTTTGATGGCTTGTTGCAGCAGACTGATCATCATTTTCTCAGTTTTATACATATTTTGTTCTTGATCAGTAAACTCAGATAGATCTTTGATAACCTGCAAATCTGTTCGAGGCAACACATATTTCTTCAGTATACATTCCCACGACCTAAGATGATTTGCCTGAACCCAATTTTCGAATCTGTCTTTCCACCCGTAGTATTCTTCGATACTCATCAGTTTCGGGGGCTTTTGGGTAGTTCCTGTCTCATTCTCCAAGTTCATGGTTTGAGCAATGACAGTTGGAGCAGACGGTGTAGCAAACGCGTAATAGAACTCGGTATCCATTTTTCAATTCACGTATTTCAAAAAAAAACTGTAGCTTTGGAGCAAAGTCTGATATTTGAGTACTTGGAGCGAAATTACACAGTTCACAGGAGCGAAATTACTGATATTGCAGATAGGAGCGAAATCTGAATGATGTCTGGAGCGAAATACCAAACAATGTGATCTGGAGCGAAATTATAAACAGCCTTGGAGCGAAATTAAAGGTTTGAGACTTCTGGAGCGAAATCAACTAGAGTTTTAGAGCAAAATCCCAAAAATGATATCCCAGGAGCGAAACCAACTTGTAACTCGAGCGAAATCAGAGGTTGTCCGTTCGAGCGAAATCAGCTCGGAGGGCAATTTTGTCCATTTTTAGTGTGAATTTAGGTCTCAAACTTTCAGAGATTTGTCTATGTCCAATTATCTATTATCTATGAAATTTTGAGCAGGTTTTGTCCGTTAAAACTCGTTCTGGTGAAGAAAGAAGGTGTAGAAGTAAGAAAACTCAATGAATTCCATCTATTCTCTGCAGAACTCCTCCTCCTGAGCTCTGATACCAATTGTAGGATTGTGATCTGACCCGAATGAGTCGTTCAGAGGAGTTTTACTCTGTTTCAGGTGCGGAAAACAAGAAATAAAGCTAGAAACAGCTGATTCTTCACTTTAACTACTGATTGTATTGACTAAAACTCAATTACACTCAGTCTTCACACCGGCAGCACTTCGGCGTGGAATACAAGGCAACAGATCTACTGATTTCGCTCATGGAACACATATATATAGTGTTCAGATTTCGCCCCAAGTGACACAAACACACAGGAGCGAAATCACCAATGGTGATTTCGGGCGAAATCACTTCTAAGACACATAGGAGCGAAATCAGCATATTACACATAAACACTCTCCTATTTTCTCGTAAAACGTGCCCTAATCTATACAATGCAATCTAAGACTCGATACAAGACGAAGTCGACAGATGTATGCACCAACAGAAAGCTCGCGCCTCGATATGTTGGACTCTTTAAGATTCTGGAAATGATCGGCAAAGTGGCCTACAGACTCGAACTACCGGAGGAACTTAGCAACGTCCACCTGACTTTCCACGTTTCGAACCTCAGAAAGTGTCTGGCCGAGCATGATTTACAAGTTCCACTTGAGGATCTACAAGTGAACGAAACATTACACTTCGTGGAGAAGCCTGTCGAGATCATGGATCGAGAGACCAAGGAGCTCAGGCGCTCACGCATTCCGATTGTGTACGTTCGCTGGGAAGGCAAACGCGGTGCAACGTTTACCTGGGAACTCGAAAGCGACATGAAGGCGAAGTACCCGCAGTTGTTTGTTACAGCTAAGGCCTAATTTCGAGGCGAAATTCCCTTAAGTAGGGGAGGCTGTAACACCCCGTGTTACGAAAGTCAAAGTCCAAGTCAAAGTCAAAAGAAGAAAAGATTGCTAATTGCGATCTGTCATTGTTAGTGCATATTCTGTGACAACAGCTTAACAGTTTGATTATTTAGTCTTTGGATATTTTGTAATGGGCTTAGCTTATTGGTTAGTGAGTTAATTATTATAATGGGCATGGAAAATGGCCTAGTCCATGTAGGAAGCCCAGTTCACAGACATGTGGTATAAAACATGTTTTATGATTAGGGTTTTAGTGGTTAGAGAGTTTTAAAGAGAGAAAGTCTAGTGAGAGAGAGAAATTTCGAAATTTAGGATTTGTAGACAAGATCAAAGATAGTGGCTGTGAGGTTGTGAGGTCTTGAATTGATTGTAAAGCTGATTGTTTGGATACTCAATAGAAGACCCGTTTGATTGTGAATTCTATGTTTCTACTCGTTTCTGTAACAAATCTGATCTAGAGGATTCCGCACTCTAGGTTAGATATACAAATCTGTGACGATCCATACGAACAAGGGGACCTACAATTGGTATCAGAGCATTAGGCTCTTGAAGGCTCGGTTCAGAATTGTTTGCTGCAGAAACAGGAAGAAATTTTCGAAAATTTTGAAACGTGAAATTAGGGTTTCGAAATTTTTTCTTGGTTTGATAAAATTTTTCGAATTTATTGGTTGTTTTGATCTTCTGGTTTGTTTATTTGGTGTTTTGCAGGATTTCTAGAAAGATTCAGTTGATTCTGGAAAAGTTTTTGGCTGAAAGACTTGAAGATTCGAAGACTGTTCTTCGTGTTTTTCGATCAGTTCTTGATAATTTTCGAAATTACTTTGCTGATTTGCTTGTTTTGATTTTGCAGATTTGTTTTGGAGAATCAGAAAAATCTTCAAAATTTCAAACAGATTAAGTTTCCGAAATTACTGGATCTGCGAAATTAGCAAACCCTGCGAAATTAAACTGTCCAGCATATTTACCGGCGAAGTTAAATCCAAAGGCGAATTTGGTAACCGTGTGATTGTCCACAGCGAAATTACCACGGTTTTCGGCGACTTTACTGGTCGTCGTAATAGCGAAATTAACCAGCGAACTTGGAAGTGAAATTGATCAGCGAAATTACCTTAACTGACCAGCGAAATTACCTTAACTGATCAGTGAAATAGACCAGCGAAATTACCTGATCTGGCCAGCGAAATTAGCAGCAAAATTAAGGGGTGGAATTTCTGTTGGCAAGCGTTGATAAAATTTGACTGTTTCGCAAATAGAAATTGATCCGTAGCTCGTTTGACAATACCGTTTGCGCCGTTGAATTCCTTGTATTTTTAGGAAAAAAAACAATTTGGTAAAAACAATTTTCGGAAAAATATTGTACGGTTTTATCAGTACGGTTACGGTAAAACGTGTTTAAATTAAAGATTGTTAAAGTGGACAATGTTGGTGAGAAAGTTAAGAATTGGCCAAAGCTGAAAAACGTCAAAGAATATACTATCGGGAAAGAGGAGTTTGAGGCATTTGTGAAAAGTGAAGATACGAGAATGTGGTATTGTATGATAGATGGATATGTTGCTCCTACGCGTCGTATTGAAGGAAGAGTTAAAGTGATTTCTTATGAGATGATGGATGAATCTGAGAAACTTATGGTTAATGCTGAGAAGAAAGCTTTAGTAGTGATCAAGATGTCCTTGCCTGAGGGAATTAAACATACTATCAAGCACTATGGGACTTCTAATGAGCTGTGGGAAGCTTTAGAAAAACGTTATCAGAATTCATCAAGGAAGAGTGTAGGAGGTCGTGCTTTTGATGAAAAAGCAGATGTTGTGGTAGAAGAGAAGAAGAAAGATGATACGAAGAATGGTGAGAAGAAGGATACAGAAGTTTCGAAGGGCTTGAATGATGTGAATGGACTTACAGTAGAGGTAAAGGTAACATTAGAACCTGTAAGTCATACGTGTCATAATTGCACTGAACTACAGGGTAAAGTTGACAGACTATCGGAGCAAAACAAAATTCAGTTAGCTGAATTGCAAAAATTAAAAGAGTCAAATGTTCTTTTGATTAAAAGAGAGTCAAATTGTTTAGATAAACTCAAATCAAATGAACAGGAAATCAGCAGTTTAACAAGCAAAGTCAATGAACTGTTACAGATCATTGATTTGGCTCGTGAAACTGTAAAGGATAAAACTAATGAGTTTTCTGAAAAGTGCAAGGAATTGGCCGTTGCACAAGACTAAATTGTTGAACTTAAAGGAAAGTTAGACAAATTTGGAAATTCTTCATTAGTTAGGACTCAAATTCAAAAAGGGTTGAAAAAGAGTAATGATAAAAAGGGTTTGGGGTTTAGTAAAGCCTCATCTTCTAAAGATCAAGATTACTCTTTTTACCTGATGAGAATGAGTTAATTGATTTTGTGCCTACTACACCAGCTGTAGTGGATCCGATAGCTGTGGACTTGCCAAGTAGTCCAGTATCTTTGAAAGAATCTGTTGAATCTAAAGGTACACCTTATAAATCGGATGAGGATACTGAAAAGGAAAAGAAGAAAACATTTAAAAAGAGATTTCAGAAAAAGAGAAATTATAAGACAAAATCTTGTTTTAGATGTCACACCAAAGGACATGTGGCGAGTTGTTGTCTTTTGAAGAAGAATAAGGGAAAAGTTGATGAGGTTAAGGATGGGACCAGGGTTGGTGTAAATAATAATGTGCAATCACATTGTCAATATAATTGTTTTGGTCAAAAATCACACAAGGATAATGCAACCAAACTCTATGTAAACGGGGTATGATGCTTGGTTTGTTGAAAAAGTAAAGGATCACTTTAGTATGAAATATGCAAAGGCACAATGATTTATACGAGGAAAAAGCCCTTGATCAATGTATGATCTCCAGCATAAAAAACCTCGGGTGATGGCAACTACCGATCACCAAACTTCAATATAAGAAAAATAGTTACAACTTTGGATGATAATGAGCTGAGTACAAGGATCACTATAGTTTCGAGTGTCTAAGCGTGTGAGAATTGTGTTGTGTGTTCTTCCGAATGGGAAAGAGTGTTATATATACAAGTGTAGGTGACCTATTTTAGGTAAAAAGACTAATAATCAGCTCATTACCCCTTTAGAAATAAAAGTAAATCTAGCCTAAATTGTCGCCCTTAAATCATGCCAAGTTTCCATATCCTTTGCAACGTCTATCTCCGATTAAGCACATGCTATAATTGTAAAGACGCGTCCTTTGATCGTGATGCTAAGAGCGGATCCTGCTAGACATTCCTGCAAAATGACATTAAGTTCAATGAAGGCAACTGTTAGCATGAGGATCCTATGATGGTCCGTGATCCTGATCCTGATCCTGGAACTCTGCTGAGGATCACTATCTGCCAAAGAAACAAGGATCACTGGTTAGGATCACACGTGAGGATCATGTATTGTAAAAATCCAGCCCTAACAATTGCCCCCAAAATATAAGGAGTTTATTGTAAATTAACGAGTTGTATTTTGCTTTGATCCTATCCGTAACGGGCGACCCGGATAACTAGCCGTTATAACCGGACTAGCCGTTGCAACTTTTACGTCATTGAGGTGACATCCCTGCAAATCATGATTATAAATAGGAGATAGGGTTAGGATCAATCTGCATTTAAATTCAAGATATACTCCCTTTATAATCTCTACCGAAGATCGATCAGGTATTCTCTTCTTTTCTTTCTTCCTTCTCTTGCTCTGTTTTTCTGCTCCTCTATTTCCATTCTGCTGTAAGTATGTTGCTCCGAAATTCTCCTCACAAGGATCACAAGAAGAGCAGTCCCCTAAAAAGCCAAGGGATCATTAAAGATTCTCCCACGGAGAGATGCTGCTTTACCGATGCTCATGTTGATAGGATCCGTCACTGTTTTCCGGCGGATACTGTCTTCAAGTCTTTTACTCCCGCCGCTCTGAGTGATTTTGTTTCCGACGCCTGGGTGGCCTTTCCTGCAACTCCGTTTACCATAGGATATTCATATCCTTTTCCAGCCTTCACCCAATCCTTCTTTTCTCTGACCGGCATGTCCTATATCCAAGCCATGCCGATGATCTGGAGGGTTATGTGTACCCTTGAGAGGATCATCGAGCAGGAGGGGATTGACTTAGGGATGTCGGAGCTGGCTGAGCTATATGATCTTACCACGTTTGGTTCCTGTCGGTACTTGTTGAAACGGAAAGCTGGGGAGGATCACCCTGTTTTTAAGGTTACCAAAAATGACACAAACTGGAAGCGACGTTTCTTCTTTGTTAGGAGGGATACCATCCCTAACGGGAAGGATCTGCCCAAGGAGTGGGCCACCCATGGTAGGATAGAGGATCCTGGAAGGATCACCATCAGACTTGTTTCTTATGATGAAGATCAATAATGTTTCCTTTGTCTTTTGTGTTTTTTCAGCTATATCCGTTGCTCATCTCAAGTTAACCCCTGCTGCAAGAGAGAGAGTTTTAGCTTTCAAAAAGCTTGATCCTGAGACCAGAAGTTTTCAAGTCACCATCCAAGATTCACAAGAAGTATCCTCCGCATCTGCCACAATGTCAAGTAAGTATCCTTACCAAAAAGTAAGTTCTATGCAAAAATGTTAAATTAGTTAGGAGACTTATCTTGTTTTGATTGTGTAGGCGCTGGGAAGTCTACTAAGTCTGCCAAGTCTGCCTCTAAGTTCGGGATTGATGAACTTGCCAATGTCAAGTCTTCAAGAAAGAAGACTTCTGTTGCCAGTCCCTCTGCTTCGGCCCCTAAAGCACCTGTTAGGGGTAAGGGGAAGAAGAGAAAGACTTCTGAGGATCTCCAAGGATTTCCCCTGCTCCGCCAGCAGTTCCTTGACTATGTCAATGAGGTAAGGATCATTGCCCCTGTTGGTTATCCTTCTGGAATATCCTGCTTGTGTATTTTTCCTGTATATCCTGCTTCTTTGAGGATCACCTGGTCCTGAACTTACCTTTTTTCTCTTCTGCAGAAACTTGCTGAGATTGAGACCTACCTTGGCCATGTCGAGGATCAGGAAAGCCAAATCGCCGATCTCCAACAAATGGGCGTGTTAAAGGATCTCAAGATAGCCGATCTTGAGAAGGAACTCCGGGCTACTAAGGATGAGGCTGCTCAAATGCTGATCAACATGGATGGCGAGAAGCAGGAGATCACCCAGGACGCCAAGGTCTCTGCCGCAATTGCTATGTACAAGATATAACTACAGATGGCTGCGGAGGCTCAGGATCCTGCCTTTGACAAAAGCTCATGGGATGTGGAGGGTTGGAAGGCGAGGTTGGCAGAGCTGGAGGATGAGGACGAAGCTGAGGAGATCCCAATGCTGGAGGGCGGTGATGCTGACAAGGATCAGGGTGGAGAAGCTGGTGGTGATGGAGCAGCAAAGGTGTGAGCTGCTGGATTGGGCGATGATGGATATTT
Organism: Helianthus annuus; assembly: GCF_002127325.2. Lineage (NCBI taxonomy): Eukaryota > Viridiplantae > Streptophyta > Magnoliopsida > Asterales > Asteraceae > Helianthus > Helianthus annuus. Next base: position 33,765,230 of record NC_035449.2, on the reverse strand, counting down.
CGAGACTAGGCCGGAGCCCAATTTTTTAAGTTTGGTAGTGGTTTGTTTGTGGTTGTTGATGTTTGAAACAATTATGGTTTGTAACTTTGAACAATAGTTTTTAGGGTTAAAGATCCTGGATCCTTTGAACAATAGGTAGAATCGCAAATGGTGGAGGGATCCTCTGTTCGGGGGATGAAGCCTTTGTGATCCTGCCGTCTTTAATTTCCTGCACCTGCTAAGACCGCATAGACAATGGACACCCTTTGCCAACCCATGTGGACGGGCCACGTTTTGCTGGTAGAAATGTGGGTTGGCAATTTTGACAACTTTTTGAAAGGGTTTAAGATCCTTTTGTTAATAATATAACTTTAATCTTTCTGGCTTATCTCGTGTTGTTATCCTTTATTTATCTTCTTATTTTCCAGTTTGTTTTAGAAACATATTTGCTAGAGTAACAAGAGTTGAGCAAACCATGTTTAATAAATTTAGGATATGATCCTAGATCAAATATCCTGACACTGAAAATTTTTGAAGCAATCAATTTCAAGGATCATAGGTTTAGTTGTCAAAGTGTAAGGGTTGTTTAGTATAATCAAAATAGTCAAGGATCATACCTGAGGATCCAAGTTAGGATCCTAACCTTTAATCAAGATAACCATAAGTGAAATTTTAACGGATAATAAGGATTAAGGATCCTTATTTAACTTCGAGAACCTGAAAAATGGAACATAACTTGGGACTAAGCCAATGTAAAAAGATAAATTAGTAGCTGGGGACATGCCCAAAGGATAACTGGGGATGATCCCAAAGGATCACTGGGGACAAGCCCAAAGGATAACTGGGGACAAGCCCAAAGGATAACTAGGGACAAGCCCAAAGGATAACTGGGGACAAGCCCAAAGGATCGTATGTAAACTGGAGTATGGCCCTTACTGGCGACTATCCAAACTTAGTGACATGAAAATGTCAAAACCTTAGCTAACGTGAAAACGTTAGAAACCTTATGAACGGATGTATGGTACGTCTACCATTATACGTAGGATCCTAGGTATAGCCAGTACGATGAGGTTGTCAGCCCCGGAAGTGGGTACTGGTCCCAAAGACGTGAACTATATCAGGATCATCGTGCGCTGCTGGCGGAAACTGGGGATAATCCCAAGGATAACTGGGGTTGAACCCAAGGATCTGTGGTGCTTTTGAAGATCTTTAACGATATGCTGAAGATACCTGAACTATCATAACTCAAATGGTTCGTGAGAAGAGGATGAAGGATACATGATCCTTATCCTTAGGTAAAAAGTAAGGAAATGTAATAGTTTTAAGATAAGGACATTACCAGAGTAAGGATCACTGACATCACCGGGATCCTTCGAGGATACTTCAATGTAAGATCACATGCTTGAAGGATCATGTTCACATAAAGTATCTCTTTAAGTGAACAGCATTCCAGGCTCTTGGTAACAAGTTTCCTTCCATGGTTAGCAATCTGTATGCCCCCTTTCCTGCTTCAGCTTCAATCAAGTAAGGGCCTTCCCACTTTGGTGCTAACTTCCCGTCAGCAGGATTAATAGTGTTTTGGAATGCTTTTCTTAACACCATATCTCCGACTTGGAACTTCCTTATCCTAACATTTTTGTTGTAAGCACCAGCCATTCTTTGTTGGTAGCTTGCCATCCTTATCCTAGCCAGATCCCTGATTTCCTCAATAGTATCCAAATCCTGAGCCAGGATTGTAGCATTCTCTTCGGGATCACGAGCACTTGTTCTAGCAGTTGGGATCACCATCTCTGTTGGGATCACTGCTTCTGCCCCAAATACTAAAGAAAAAGGTGTTTGACCAGTGGCATTCTTGGGAGTTGTCCTATCAGCCCATAGCACATAAGGTAACTCCTCTGCCCATTTTCCCTTCTTGGATCCTAGCTTTTTCTTCAGATTGTTGATGATGATCTTGTTGGATGATTCTGCTTGGCCATTGGCTTGTGGGTGAACTGGTGTTGATGTTATCATCTTAATTCCCCAACTGTCACAAAAGTTAGTGGTTCTGCTTCCAATGAATTGGGAACCATTATCACATATAATTTCAGAGGGAATGCCAAATCTAGTTATAATGTTTCTTTTAATAAAGGATATAACTTCTTTTTCTCTGACTTGAGCAAAAGCTTCAGCTTCTATCCACTTAGAGAAGTAGTCAGTCATGGCAAGCATAAATACTTTTCCACCAGGTGCTTTAGGGAGCTTGCCAACTATATCCATCCCCCATCTCATGAATGGCCAAGAGGATGGTATAGGGTGTAGCAATTCAGCTGGTTGATGAAGGATATTGCTGTGTCTTTAACAAGGATCACATTTCCTAGCATATTCTACAGCATCCCTTTTCATGGTTGGCCAGTAGTATCCTGTTCTAAGGATCCTTGAGAACAATGCCCTGCCCCCAGTATGGTTTCCACAATCTCCTTCATGGAAGTCTCTCAACACTTCTTGAATTTCAGGATCCTCGATACATCTTAAATATGGTCCTGCAAGAGATCGTTTATATAATATATTATTTAAGATTGTGAATTGAGATACCTTAATCCTGAAAGCTCTAGGATTTTCTCCCATAGGAATCTCCCCGTGTTGTAAGTATCTCATGATTGGTGAGATCCATGATCCTGGGTAAGATTGAGTTTCTTCACTAGGGATCATTGCAGTATCCTCTTCTATTTCCATGGCCACCTGATTTTCAATAGCAGGAGCTAGGATATGGATGATGGGGATACTTATATCCTCTGGGATCTTCAAGGATGATCCTAGATTGGCCAATGCATCAGCTTCTGTATTTTCCTCCCTTGGTACCTGTGTTAAGCCGAAAGAGACAAAAGAGAGTGCCAATTCCTTGACTATCTCTAAATATTTGGTTAGTTTTTCTCCTTTAACAGCATAGGATCCATTAAAGTGATTGGTGATCAATAATGAGTCTACATATATTTTAAGATACTTCACCCCCATATCCTTAGCAATTTGTAAGCCAGCAATTAAGGCTTCATATTCAGCCTCATTGTTAGTTGCTTGGAACTCACAGGCTATGGAGTGGGGTATTATGTCCCCCTGTGGCGATTTTAGTAGTATCCCGAGCCCTGTGCCCTTGACATTTGAGGATCCATCAGTATGTAATATCCAAGGATCCTTGGTCTCATCCAGCTGCTGGACCTCCAATTCTGCTTCTTTTTGTAGATCACTACTGAAATCAGCCACAAAGTCAGCTAGTGCTTGGGATTTAATGGCTGTTCTTGGCTCATATCTTATATCATGGGCACTAAGCTTTACTGCCCACTTAGCCATTCTTCCTGACATCTCTGGTTTTCTGAGGACATTCTTGATTGGAAAGTTAGTTCTAACAACGATAGTATAGGTTTCAAAATAATGCCTTAACTTAGTTGATGCCATGATTAATGCAAGAATAAGTTTTTCGAGGTGTGAGTACCTGGATTCGGCATCAAGTAAACTCTTACTTACATAGTAGATAGGATATTGTGTACCTTCATGATCCTTAACAAGGACAGCACTTACAGCGGTTGAGGATACCGCCAAATATAAGGATAACACATCTCCTTTTTTGGGCTTTGTTAATGCTGGTGCTGAGGACATATATTCTTTAAGGGCTTGTAAAGCATTCTCGTGTTTCTCAGTCCATTCAAACTTCTTGTTCTTCCTTAGGATATCGTAAAATTCTTTACATTTTTCTGAGGATTTTGATATGAACCTGTTCAGAGCTGCTATCCTGCCTGTTAGCCTTTGCACATCCTTAGCATTGGCAGGGGATTTGATATTCACTAGTGCTTTAATTTGCTCCGGACTTGCTTCAATGCCCCTCTGAGTTACCATATATCCTAGGAATTTACCTGCCTTAACACCAAAGTGGCATTTTGAAGGATTAAGCTTCATGTTATAATTATCAAGGATATCAAATGCTTCTTCCAAATCCCTTAGGTGATCCTCAGCTTTCTTTGATTTGACTACCATATCATCTATGTATACTTCCATAGTTTGTCCAATTTGATCTTTGAACATCATATTCACCAGCCTTTGATATGTTGCACCTGCATTTCTTAATCCAAAAGGCATGGCAATATAACAATACAAACCTGTTGGGGTCATAAAGGCTGTATCCTCTTGGTCAGATGGTTCCATCTGAATTTGTTGGAATCCAGATGATGCATCCATAAAGGTCAACAGTTCATGCCCCGCTGTTGCATCCACTATGGAGTCAATGTGGGGTAATGGGAAAGGATCCTTGGGACATGCCTTATTCAGATCAGTGAAATCGACACATACCCTCCACTTTCCGTTTTTCTTTTGGACAACGACCACATTGGCTAACCATTTTGGATATTTTACCTCTCTGATCATACCTGCTCGAAGTAGTTTCTCTACTTCTTCTTGGATAATGGCATTCCTTTCTGGTGCAAACTTCCTCCTTTTTTGATGGATTGGTTTGATAGACCTGTCAATGCCAAGTTTATGAGTTATGATATCCTTAGATATACCTGTCATATCTTCGTGCTTCCATGCAAAGGTAGACTTTCTTCTTTTGAGGAAGGATATCATGTCTTCTTTCATCTTGCCAAGGATCCCTGATCCGATATAGATTTTTGATTCAGGATCACTAGGATCCAAGAGGATTTCGTCCACATCTTGTTCCCTTGCCTCCAAGACATTCCTCGGAGGATACTGTAATTGCTATTGCTCCCTTGGCTTCGAGGTTGGCTTCATGGATGATGTATAACAATCCTTAGCCTCCTGCTGATCACTGTCGATCTTGATTATCCCCCATGGGCTAGGGAGTTTCACACATTGATGATAGGTGGATGGGACTGCTTTCATATCATGTATCCAGGGCCTACCAAGGATAACATTGCAACAAGATAAACAGTCAATAACACAAAATTTTTGATAATTATGTAATCCTTCCACGTAGATTGGGAGTTTGATGTCCCCCAGAGTTTTCTTCGTTTCTCCACTGAATCCTACAAGCACGGAGGATCTTGGTGTGATGTCTGATTCTGGGATACCCATTTTCTTCAGAACATCAAGCTGGATAATGTTCACTGAGCTTCCTCCGTCAATAAGGATCCTGCGGACAAAATGATTAGAGATAAAGAGAGTAATAACTAAACTATCATGATGAGGATCCTGGATGTTAATGCGATCATTCTCATCAAACGTTATCGTCTTTCCTTCCGAGACACTTGAGGTTCGAATAGGTCTCTCTCCATTATCCATTTTTGCTTCCTTTGCATGCCTTTTGGCCGCCCAGAAGGATGTACCACAGATGTCTGATCCTCCGGAAATAAAGTTGATCAGTTGTGCATTCGCCGGAGGGGCTGGAGCCTTTTCAGGGATCCTCTCAGGATCCTGAGTCCTTTGCTTTTTTCTTCCCAACAATTCTTTTAGATGCCCTTTGCTTAACAGATATCCAATTTCTTTTCTTAAAGCTATGCATTCTTCAGTTAGATGCCCGAAATCCTCATGGTATGCACACCATTTTGACTTGTCTTTAGTCCCGGATGGTTTATCATTCTTCCTGGGCCACCTAGCTTTTTCTCCTAGATTCTGCATTGCAAGGATTAGTTCATGATTATCAACGGAAAAACAATATTCTGAGATTGGAGGATAATCTTCATCATCCTCTTCTTGGTCAACAACATGCACATTCTGGTTGTCACTTCTATGGTAGGATTTGAATTTATTGTTCTTGAAGGAGGATCCTTGTTTCTCTTGTTTTGAGGATCCTACTTGTCTCTCCTGGATCCTCTTGTCATCCTCTAGCCGGATGAACCTGAGTGCCCGAGTTCTTACTTCATCTAGATTCCTGCATGGTATCATAACAAGATCATCATAGAATAATGAATCCTTAAGCAGTCCCATTTTGAAGGCTTCAACAGCCGTAGCCATATCCAAGTTGGGAATGTCCAAGGATTCTTTACTGAATTTAGTTATATAATCCCTTAATGATTCATTATGACTTTGAGTTACCCTATATAAATCACTAGTTAATCTTTCAAATTTTCTACTACAAGAGAATTGGTTATTGAATAAATTAACTAAATTAGCAAATGAAGTAATAGAGTAAGGGGGAAGACTTAGTAGCCATTTAAGAGCTGATCCAGTAAGGGTGGATCCAAATCCTTTACATAGGCATGCTTCCTTTAGCTTTTCCGGGATTGGATTGATCTCCATCCTTTCCCTGTATTGTGCTATGTGCTCCTCAGGATCCGTTGTACCATCATACAGCTTCATAGTAGGGATATGGAACCTTTTGGGTACCTCTGCATCACAAATTGGTGGTGCAAAGCGAGATACCTTATGGCTTCCATCTGCAATCTCTGGGATAGGCTTGACTACCCCTGGAACACTTGAGATCATATCTTTTAGCTTCTGCAACTCCCTGGCCATAGCATGATTGATACCTGTATCTTTTTAGGGATCCTGGCATCTGGAAGGATCCTGGTATCTGGGATGATCCTGGAACGAAGGAGGATCCTTGAACCTGGGATGATCCTAGAACAAAGTAGGATCCTTGAAACTGCTGTGCTCCCGGATAGGCTCCTGAATTCATGAAGGATCCCATATGCTGGGGATAGGATCCTGCCGACTGAAAGTGTGAGCCTGATGCCTGAGTCATTGCTGCCGATCCGAGGTGCAATCCTCTTGATTCTCCCATAATTTGCACGTCTGGGACTCCCGATGGCTGAGAAGTGATCATTGGAGTATCAAAGCTCAAGGATTTGGGCATCAGTGGGGAATGATCCTCTGCCGCCTTCTTTTGTCTTTTGAGATCTCCAATTTCCCTGAGGATCCTTTCATTGGTTTCATCCTGCCGCTGCATATGATCCTTCATCTGCAAAATTAAAGCAAATACGTCACTAGTACTGGGAGTATAAGAATTCATAGCAGAAGAAGATGGAGGTTTAGAGTTAGTAGGAGTTGGTCTCTTCTCAGCATTCTTCTGGGATCCTGCCGGTGGAGGAGGCAGAGTGTTCTGAGACGAGGTGACTGCAGACATCGCCGTGGACGTGTTTTTCAATGATGAAGCCATGTAATTATTTGAAATGATTTCGAACGAAAGGTTTTCTTATGAATGAAGCACCAATTGCCCCACGGTGGGCGCCAAACTGTTTTGGTCAAAAATCACACAAGGATAATGCAACCAAACTCTATGTAAACGGGGTATGATGCTTGGTTTGTTGAAAAAGTAAAGGATCACTTTAGTATGAAATATGCAAAGACACAATGATTTATACGAGGAAAAAGCCCTTGATCAATGTATGATCTCCGGCATAAAAAACCTCGGGTGATGGCAACTACCGATCACCAAACTTCAATATAAGAAAAATAGTTACAACTTTGGATGATAATGAGCTGAGTACAAGGATCACTATAGTTTCGAGTGTCTAAGCGTGTGAGAATTGTGTTGTGTGTTCTTCCGAATGGGAAAGAGTGTTATATATACAAGTGTAGGTGACCTATTTTAGGTAAAAAGACTAATAATCAGCTCATTACCCCTTTAGAAATAAAAGTAAATCTAGCCTAAATTGTCGCCCTTAAATCATGCCAAGTTTCCATATCCTTTGCAACGTCTATCTCCGATTAAGCACATGCTATAATTGTAAAGACGCGTCCTTTGATCGTGATGCTAAGAGCGGATCCTGCTAGACATTCCTGCAAAATGACATTAAGTTCAATGAAGGCAACTGTTAGCATGAGGATCCTATGATGGTCCGTGATCCTGATCCTGGAACTCTTCTGAGGATCACTATCTGCCAAAGAAACAAGGATCACTGGTTAGGATCACACGTGAGGATCATGTATTGTAAAAATCCAGCCCTAACAATAATCAACCAAGATTTCAATCTAAAACTTCAACAGCAAGACGATTTGATAGGCCAAGAAGCAATTCTACACAATTTAGTTATTTTAATGGTAAATCAAATCGGTTTCAAAATCAAAATAGAAATTTTGGATATCAAAATCGATACCACACTTTTGGTAATCGAAATTTTCAAAGAAGAAATGAACATAGGGGTTTTGGTAACTCAAATGTTCAACAAAATCCAAATTTTTTTCAAAATTCATGGTTTAATAATGGGAGAAGAAGGTATCAAGATAATAATTTTCAAAGGTCAGAAAATCAGGGATTTTATTGGAACTCTCGTGTTCAAAGACCTAGTGGAAGTTATAAATCTTGTTCAACAACGAGTATAACATCCAAGACACCTGTAAGGTGTGATGGATATTGGTTAGAAGCATCGTATGTGGATTTACATGGTCGACCCAAAACCGGTCAGGTTTGGGTTGTTAAGTCTAACTAAGTTGTTGAGTGTGTGCAGGATGACCAAGAAGGACTGTTGATGTGTTCGACAGTGGTTATTCCTGTAAAGTATCTGAGGTGAATAGTAAGTTAAAATTGGTAACGAACTATTTACTACATTGATTGTTATGATGATTTTAAACTTTAACATTGAAAAACTTGTTGTCAGGTTAAAGTGGGAGTCTGTTTGTGTTTTAAATTTGTGTTTTTGAAACTTGCTCCATAAAAACAAAAATTTAGGGGGAGAAATTTCCCTAAACCAAAAAAAGTTTAGATAATGCGTGTGTTTAGGGGGAGTAAGTTATAAAGTAAAAATATCTAAAAAAATACAAAAAAAAAATTGAAAAATCAAAAACATAAAAAAATAGAAAATCGAAAAATGAGTTGTCACTGTGTGAAAAAGAAGAAATGATAGTACATCGGCAAGTTAGACTGTCACACTGAAATTGAACCAAAATTGCTTAAGTGTGATAGCAGCTTCATCATACGATGTACCAGTAGGCAAAAAGCATGAAATAATCAACTTACCAAAGTGATATAAACCTAAATGAACTGAATATGAGTGGGGAACACATCAGTGGTGTATGGTTTAATGACCTTAATTCTTGCGTTTATAGATTGCCAAAATCTGAAGTTTTGGGTCTTTATACTGTTATTTCATCTGGGGATATCAGGGGTGTCCTTCTGCTGCATCCAGATACATGCTGACCTAGACACACCCAGGATATCTTAAAGGAGCTAAAAATGCCAAAACCCTGAAAATGAAGAAGCTCTCATAGAGAGTCATTCAAAAAATGCAAAATGCATAATTCGTACCAAAAATGGTATTTGTCTTAGCCCTTGATAAGATATTTTGGTCTCTTTGCTGTACGGAAGTACTGACCTGTTCACCAATTATCTATCGTGGAAAAATAAAACGGATGAATTCAGTATACTCACCTACTACGATGAATCTTTGTGCATACCTTGATCGCGGGGGTATATCCTGAAGTGGGACACGCTTGTATTTCAGTATAATAATATTACCTTAACATATCATATGGTAATGGTACTTGAAATGTTCATGCATTTTGTTTAAGTGGAAAAACATACTGGTAATTGTTTTGGTCAAAAATTACCGAAGCAATTAAGTGATCAAATTAGTTAAGTGAGGTAGTGTGCTAAAAAGTGTGTTGAAAATATGTTGGTTAAGTTGTTTAGAAAAACAGTATTCAGGATACGGCTTAGGATATAGAGCTGTATCTGTGATCAAACAATGAGCAGAAAAGTAAAGGTTGGCACATGATGTACGAGGAAAGCCCTTGATCAATCTAGATCACCGGCATAAAACCTCGGGAGCTGACAATCGCAGCTGCCTTGTTCTTCTTATTGCTTCAAACTTCAGGATACAGTGCAGGATATGATACGGATCAACTAAGTGTTACAATGAGATTTGAGTACAAGTGTTCGTGTGTAATGATTGCTAGAGACTAGAGAGCAAAGTGTGTGAATGAGTGTATGTGACTTAATCTGATCCGATCAATCAATTTATGGTAAAAAGAAAGCAACCAACTATCCTATTATTCCGGGATCCAGCGAATATTCCACATGTGAACGTTGTAATCCACATCTTCCGGCTTCAACGTCTTTCTTCCAACTGTTTTGCCTGAGTCTCAAGGAGAAGAAGTCCATCTGACCGTTAGCAAACCCCAGCTTTTAACCTGCACGTGGTTAATTTAATCAAGCTCAGGATATCGCCCAGGATGTTAGCAATATCCCTGTCCAGTATCCTGGTCACAAATAAACAATTAGAAGCAGGATATTGATCATGATATGTACGCTCTGAAAATGACCCATAACAATTGTCCCCAAAATATATCTGTTGGTATACCAATCCAACGGGTATATTTTAAAACATTATCTCGCAGATCGAGGCAATAAATATGACTGGACTCTTGAAGTGACAAGGTGCAACTTCCCAGGCGATAAATACTCAATGGCTATCTATGAAGCCGCTATATCTTCTCTCTTCCTCGTTGATATTCATCCACTCGACCCAGAAATCCTAGGTACTTTCTCTCTTCTTTCTCTTTTCTGTTTTTCCTTGCTAAAATCCCCATGGCCAGCCGAACAAGATCCCATACAACAGATTCAGTCCCTACCTTTGAAGACCAACGTCTTCTCAAAGAGCCTGAAAAAGAGGTCTGCTCGTTTGATAATGCCGACATCGCCGCCCTTCGAGCCTCCGGTGCTTTTCCGACCGAGGCAATCATACGTCCGTTCGACCGAGTGGTCCGATCGGATGCTTCTTCCAATGAATGGGTGTGCTTTCTAGCCTACCCTTTTTCCATAGGGCTCCGATATCCTTTTCTGGCGTTTATCTCCCGCTTTTTTGAACTCACTGGCCTTAGCTATGCCCAAACCATGCCTATGGTTTGGCGTGTGCTCGTCACCTTGGATCAGATCAGGTCTCGTCATTTCCCTGACCTTTGCATTGAGGATCTTCCCGTCGCATACCGTCTTCGTTCTCACGGCAACTGCCGCTTTCTTCTTTTCTCCACTTCCAAGAACCCCCTTATCCTCAAGGCCACCAAGAATGAGGATAAATGGCAGCGGAAATTCTTTTTCGTAAAAAGGGATTCCATCCCTAAGGGTTTTGACCTTCCGGTGAAGTGGTTGACCTCTGGTAGGATTTAGGGTTTTAGGAATATCCCCAAGGCTATCTTGGAACTGTATCCTAAATCTGACGTTTTTATTTCTTGTGCAGCAAACTTCAAAGAGCTAGCCCCTCCGTCTGCAGAATCAGAGCAAAGGATCAAAGATATATACCGGCTTCCAGAGAGTGAGAGAACCTTTTCTCTGTCCTTCGCTAGTTCAAGTCAAAAATCAAGTTCAATGTCTGGTGAGCATATCTTTATATATTAGATTAATTATAATTCATATCTATTCAAGAGTTAAGAATTTCCCCTTGTAGTGCCAGTCATCAATCTTCAGGGTTTCCAACTTGACGAGTTGGATAGTTATTCTGCCCATGTGCAAGTCAAGCAAGAAGTTAACCCCAAACCAGCAGTCACATCCAAGCCTACCAGTTCCAAGGCTGCCGCTGTCCCCAAGCCGTCTACTGCTTCAAAGCCACGCGGTTCTAGTTCCCGCAAAAGAAAGGAACCAGATTCTCCTGTTGCCTCAGATGTCTTTCCCTTTGAGAATCATGGGTTCTCAGAATCCAGTAAGTTCATGACTGGCTTTCTCAACCAGGCTGATATCTTCAACTTATATCCTGCACATATATGCCGAACACATATTTTGAATATACATACTAACATTTGTTTACCTGATTATAGGGCCTTGAGCGGCTAGTGTTTCTTTATGAGGATGCATGCGGACTGAACAAGATGTTAGAGGTTAAGTTGAAGAAGGCTGAAACCACCATTGCGGACCAAGCAGCAATTGCCACTGCCAAGTCCGAGCATTACGAGGCCAAATACAAGGCCATGACCCAAGATCACCAAGCCGCCATCAAGAAGATTACTCAGGAGGCTCAAGCCAAATCTGATGCTGCCCAAGTCCAACACGAGCATGACATGGTCACATACCGGTAAAGCCTCAAAAACTCTGTGGTTGTCTCCCTTCTCCAGGCTAGATTGAAAATGGCATATGAAGCCAAGGCCTTGGGATTCGAATGCCCCTCATGGAATATTGAGGCTTGGGAGGCAAAACTAAGGGATCTTGGCGGCAATCCTGTGGAGCATCCCGTGAAGCCTGTTGCTGGAGAGTCTGCTAAAGTGACCGAGGATGTGGTTGACGCCAACGTGGATGCTGGGAATGATGCTGGCGGTGATGCTGGTGGCGATGCTGGTGCGGATGCTGACGAAGCGATGATTGAAGAGGGTGCTGCCCCTTAAAAGCAGCGAAGTGGGCAATGATGGATATATGTGCTAAGGCCGGAGCCCACTTTTTTAAAATTTCATGGTTGTGATTGTCTGAACAATTTACTTTTCCTGCTTTCGAACAATTTACATTTCCTGCACTACAACAATATGATGGCCAAAAGTGGATGGGTCCTGGGTTTCAGGATGAAGCCCTTGGTCATCGATTAGTATCGTTTATTTTGAACAATATAACAGTTGAAGGTGGATGGGTCTCGGTTTGAGACGAAACCTTCAATCTGTTAAGTAAATCTAGTTAGGAATCTATTGTGCTTTTGGTGGATGGGCCTTAGTTTAAGGTGAAACCAAAAGCACAACTTTTGACTCGTTAATAATATAACCTGCCTTTGACTTATCTGTTGTAGCCTTTTAAATTTTTGCCATGCATTACTTAGTTTAGATTTTGGCTTTGTGAAATTAGTGTTATCATTTCTGTGAAGGTATCCTGATCAATATACTCAGTGATATCCTACGCAGACTTTCGTAAAATAGGACTTCTTAATATCCAAACAATTTGGACAAGTTCTTTCAAAATAGTTTATTTTTCAAAATATCAACTAATTCGAATAAAATTTTCAAAAGGAAAAAGATAGTTTACTCAGAATTTATAAACAAATCCAACTCTGATTTTTAAAGCCAAGTATTGCATCCCAAAGGTTCCAACCAAATATCCTGAATCATATCCCGAGAATATATCTCTAGAATATATCCTTTAAACATGATTTCAAAAGTTCAATCAAGTTGTGTAAGATTCACAAAGGAAAGATCATACCAGGAATAGAGTGTAACCCTAGTTCCAAACTTCAATCCTTTTTGCAATTCCTTGTACCAAGACGTTCCCTGTTTGAGATACTTAGTGTATTAGGTCCGAGCCTTATCCTTTGAGCTTTACATCGTTGCCTCAGTAGGAATGTCCCCTGTGTACAATGTCTTCAAATACTTAGAAATCTTCTGGATATCAGTTCCAATTATAGACAATTTTTCGCGTTACAGGGGTAAAACCCAAGAATGTACTGGAGATAAATCCCTTGTGTTCTGGGGAAAATCCCAAATTTTCGTGCGCTACAGGCGGGAGTGTATAAACTCCAAGACTTAGAAAGGTGAAAACCTTTAAACCTTAGAGAGTATGAAAATACCTTTCGTGAGAGAGGGTGATCAATCCTCATATACCTTTAGGATTCAGGATATAGCCAACAGTAACGAAATTGTCAGCCACTTTTACATGGACTGGTCCCGCCACCTTGAACTATTCCCGAATAACTTGCGCTCCAGGCGGGGTGTTTAAACCCAATTCGGATGAAAGGTGAATACCTTTAAACCTGTGAAGGGATCAGGATCCCTTATACGTGAGAGAGGGGGCCAATCCTCTAATCTTCCAAAGCATCCTAAGTGTGTATCCTGGAGCTATATCCCGAAGCATATACTACAAAACATTTCAAAACTAAGGTGGGTGTTAGATTGTCTAACACCCCTCCGATGCTTAAGTCAGTATTGGGTTTCAAAGAATAAATTAAACCAAACACAATTAAAAGAGATAGAATTCATACCCTCCTGAGTTAGAAATTAAATTCTGAACTCACTTGAAATAAAGCTTAAGGTGTATAGCATTCCAAGATCTTGGCAGCATATCCCCCTCCATATCCTTGAGTCGGTATGCACCTTTTCCCGATTCTGATTCAATCTCATATGGTCCTTCCCATTTCGGGGCCAGCTTCCCATCAACAGGATTGGTAGTATTCTGAAAAGCTTTTCTTAACACCCAATCTCCAACTTTGAACCTTCTAATCCTTATATTCTTGTTGTATGTTCTGGATATCCTTTGTTGATATGCCGCCATTCTTAGCCGTGCTGCATTTCTTGTCTCATCAATAGTATCCAGCTCTTGGCATAGAACTTCAGTATTCTGCTCAGGATTCCGGAGGTTGGATCTTGCTGTGGGTATCACCATTTCTGTCGGGATCACTGCTTCTGCTCCAAATACTAAGGAAAACGGGGTTTGACCAGTTGCATTTTTTACCGTCGTTCTATCAGCCCACAAAACAAAGGGTAATTCTTCTACCCATCTTCCTTTCTTGGCTCCTAATCTTTTCTTCAATTTGTTGACAATTATCTTGTTTGAGGATTCTGCTTGTCCATTCGCTTGAGGATGCACCGGAGTAGACGTAATCATTTTGATTCCCCAACTCTTGCAAAAGTCAGTGGTCCTCTTGCTTATAAACTAGGACCCATTATCACAAATGATTTCAGCTGGTACCCCAAACCTGGTCAGGATATTCCTCTTTATGAAGGATACTACTTCTTGGTCTCTAACTTGGACAAATGCTTCAGCTTCAACCCACTTAGAGAAATAATCCGTCATTGCTAGCATAAAGACTTTTCCTCCCGGAGCTTTTGGTAACTTCCCTACTATATCCATCCCCCATTTCATGAATGGCCAAGGGGACGCTACAGCATATAGTGGTTCAGCTGGTTGATGTAGTATGTTACTATGTCTTTGACATGCATCACACCTTCGAGCATATTCTGCAGCATCCTTCCTCATCGTTGGCCAATAATATCATGTCCTTACTTTGGAGAACAATGACCTGCCCCCAGTGTGGTTACCATAATCCCCTTCATGTATATCCTGAAGTACTTCTTTGGCTTCAGGACCCTCCAAGCACCTCAAATACGGTCCTGCAAGAGATTTCTTGTATAAAACATTGTTTATAATAGTGAATCGTGATACCTTCATCCTAAATGCCCTAGGATTTTCATCTTCGGGGATATGTCCTTCCTTGAGATATCTCATGATTGGAGCCGTCCGGGATTTAGGATCCTTTTCAGGATACTCCGATCCAGGATCCTGAATACCTGCTACTTCTTTATCCTGAGGATTCGTTGCAGGATACAAGATATGTAATATTGGTATTGGGGTCCCGCCTGGTATCCTGATCGATGATCCCAGGTTTGCTAAGGCATCTGCTTCAGCATTATCCTCCCTTGGTACCTGTTCAAGTGTAAAAATATCGAAATATCCTGCTAATTTTTTGAGAATACCGAGGTATTCGATTAATTTCTCACCCTTGACTGCATAGGATCCATTAAAATGATTAGTAATTAATAAGGAGTCAACATATACTTGCAAATCTTGATACTCATATTCTTAGCCAATTCTAATCCTGCAATCAAAGCTTCATATTCTGCTTCATTATTGGTAGCAGGAAATTCACACCTAATGGCCTGGGGTATTATGCCCCCCTGTGGCGATTTTAGTAGTATACCTAAACCTACACCTCTTACATTAGATGCACCATCAGTATATAATGTCCAGGATTCTGAAGATTCTCCTAACTGTTGGACTTCTAGGTCTACCTCATCCTGAATATCACTATTGAAATTAGCCACAAAGTCAGCTAAAGCCTGAGACTTTATCGCATTTCTAGGTTCATATACTAAGTCATAATCACTCAACTTCACTGACCACTTAGCCATCCTACCGGACATCTCTGGTTTCCTAAGCACATTTTTAATAGGATAATTAGTTTTAACATGAATCCTATGTGTTTCAAAGCAATGTCTAAGCTTCGTCGATGCCATAACTAGGGCTAATATCAATTTTTCTAAATGAGAATATCTAGTTTCGGCATTTAACAAACTTTTACTAACATAATAAACAGGATATTGCTGACCTTCATGATCCTTTACAAGGACGGCACTTACAGCATTCCCTGATACTGCGAGGTATAGGGATAGTGGTTCACTATTTTCAGGCTTCATCAATAGAGGTGCAGTCGAGAGATATCGCTTCAAATCCTGCAAGGCTGCTTCATGCTTTGCTCCCCATTCGAACTTCTTATTCTTCTTGAGGATATCATAGAATTCCTTACATTTTTCCGAGGATCTTGAAATAAATCTGTTCAATGCTGCTACTCGGCCTGTTAACCGTTGAACATCCTTCATATTCGAGGGTGATCTTATATCCAGGATAGCTTTAATCTACTCCGGGCTTGCCTCTATCCCTCATTTGGTCACCATGTATCCTAAAAACTTTCCTGCCCCCACTCCGAAATGGCACTTGGCAGGATTTAGCTTCATGTTATACTGATCCAGGATATCAAATGCTCCCTTGATATCCTGGAGGTGATCCTCAGCCTTTTTAGATTTCACCACCATATCATCAATATATACCTCCATGGTGTCCCCCAGCTTGTCTTTAAACATCATATTTACCAATCTCTGGTATGTTGCACCTGCATTTTTCAAACCAAAAGGCATAGCCGTATAACAATAAATACCTGTTGGTGTCATGAAGGCAGTATCCTCCTGGTCAGAAGGTTCCATTTGAATCTACTGAAATCCTGAGGATGCATCCATGAAGGTTAACATCTCGTGTCCAGCGGTAGCATCCACCATTGAGTCGATGTGAGGAAGAGGAAATGGGTCTTTAGGACAAGCCTTATTCAACTCTGTGTAATCTACACAAACTCTCCATTTCCCATTCTTCTTTTGAACCACTACCACATTTGCCAGCCATTTGGGAAACTTGACTTCTCTGATCATCTTAGATTTCAATAGTCTTTCAACCTCTTCTTGAATAATTATGTTCCGTTCAGGAGCAAACTTCCTTCTCTTTTGTTGAACGGGCTTGAACGACCTGTCAATTCCAAGCTTGTGAGTGATAATATCTTTGGATATACCTGTCATATCCTCATGCTTCCATGCAAACGTTGACATCCTGCATTTCAAAAAGTTAGTTAACTGCTCTTCAATATCCTGAGGGATATTGGTTCCTACGAGCACCGAGATATCAGGATTATCCTGATCCAGGATAATTTTCTTCACATCCTGCTCCGGATCCTCCACGATATCCTGGGCCCGCATCTTTAATTGCTATGCTGCACTAGGTTTGGTCGAGGATTTCATCGAGGATGAGTAACATTCTTTCGCCTCCTGCTGATCACTATTGACTTTGACAACTCCCCAAGGGGTAGGGATCTTGATGCATTGGTGATATGTTGATGGGACAACCTTCATATCGTGAATCCATGGTCTTCCCAGTATGATGTTATAGCAGGATAGAGAATCCATCACACAGAAACGTTGTATCGAGTTGACTCCTTCAACATATACTGGTAACTTTATCTCTCCCACTGTGTTCCTAGCCTCTCCACTGAACCCAACAAGCACGGTGGACTTTGAAGTGATATCCATTGGAGATACATTCATTCTCTTCAGAGTCTCTAGTTGGATTATATTGACGGAGCTGCCATTATCAACCAATATCCTGCGTACAAAATGGTTAGCCACATATAATGTTATTACCAAAGCATCATGGTGAGGATCCTGAACAGTATCCCTGTCATCACTATCGAAAGTGATCACTTTATCAGTTGTGAGGGTAGTAATCCTGACTGGTTTGTTTCCCCTTTCACTCTTGGCTTCCTTTGCATGTCTCTTAGCCGTCGAATACGAAGTCCCACAAATGTCAGATCCTCCTGAAATAAAGTTAATTATCTTGGCATCTGCTGGGGGTGATGCTGCTCGTTCAGGATCCTTCTCGGGATCTTGCCCTTTATTTTTCTTTCTTCCCAGCAAGTCCTTCAGATATCCTTTGCTTAGTAGGTAGCTTATTTCTTTCCTCAGGGCAATGCAATCCTCAGTAACATGTCCGAAATCCTCATGGAAGGCACACCATTTGGATTTATCCTTCGAATCAGCTTTTTGTTGATTCTTCCGAGGCCACCTGGCTTTATCTCCCAAACCCTGCATAGCATACATTAGTTCAGGTATATTAACAGAAAAACAGTATTCAGATAATTCAGGATATTCTTCAGGATCCTCGTCTTTAACAGCATTCACTCTCTTGTTATCATTTCTGCCATATGGCTTGGAGCAATATGGCTTATATGAGGATTCTGATTTCCTGTTGGTTGATTCGTAGGTTGAGGTAGAATTCATCCTCTCTTGCATCTTCTTGTCATCTTCCAAACGGATATATCTCAAAGCCCTGTTACGAGCTTCGTCGAGATTCCTGCAGGGATTCATTACAAGATCCTGATAAAACTAAGAATCCTTTTGTAACCCCATCATAAAAGCTTGTACAGCTGTTGCAACATCAAGATGTGGGATATCCAAGGATTCTCGACTGAATTTGTTCACATAATCCCTCAAGGATTCCTGAGGTCCTTGAGTTATCCTGTAAAGATCACTGGTTAATTTCTCAACACTCCGGCTGCAAGAAAATTGACTATTAAATAAGTTAACCAAATGAGCAAAAGAAGTAATTGAGTGAGGAGGAATGTTTAACAACCATTTTAAGGCTGATCCTGTCAAGGTAGAACCGAATCCCTTGCATAAGCATGCTTCCTTGAGATCTGGAGGGATAGGATTGATTTCCATCCGTTCCCTATACTGGGCAACATGCTCCTCAGGATCCGTGGTTCCATCATAGAGCTTCATGTTGGGAGTTTGGAATCTTTTTGGGATTTCAGCATCACAAATAGGATGCACACACCGAGATATCCTGTGGCTATCCTGGGATACTTCAGGAATTGGCTGAACCACCCCAGGTACACTGGATATCATATCCTTTAGCTTCTGAAGCTCCCTAGATAATTCTGATGTCACAGCTGTATCCTGCAAAGATCCAACACTATTAGTGGCAAGAGTATTATTATTATTATTATTAGACACGTTACCAGTCTGAGGGTTCTGCCTATATCCTGAAGCATATCCTGAGCTCCTCATGGTTGACATCCTGACCGAGGAGGGAATTTCAGGAGTATGATTCTGAGGAAGGCTGGGCACAATGTTCCCCCTGTTATCCTCAGTGTAAACTGCGGAACTGGAGTTCAAAGTTCTGGGTTGTAGAGGAGTGACGATATCTTCGGTGGATCTGCTCGAGCCAGCTTTTAAGAGTTATATTTCTCTTAACAGCATTTGGTTAGTTTCCTGCTGCTGTCTCATTTGTTCCTGCACACTTCCAAACAAGGTTAGAATTTCATCATTAGAAGCTAAAATGGGAGCAGATCCCTGAACACCCCGGGTAGGGATAACATCCTGAGGTTGTGACGAAACCGGCATCCTTGGAGGAGGTGGCGGAAGCACCGAACCGGTAGCAACAGAAGTCCTAGCGGGCATAGTGGAGGAGCTCATGTTTGATCTTGAGGCCATTGTAAACAATGTGGCAAAAAATTTTGAAAACAGAAAACTGATTAGCGATTTCACAAAAATTTTTAGTAAAGAGAGCACCACTTGCCCCACGGTGGGCGCCAAATTATTTTGGTCAAAAATTACCGAAGCAATTAAGTGATCAAATTAGTTAAGTGAGGTAGTGTGCTAAAAAGTGTGTTGAAAATATGTTGGTTAAGTTGTTTAGAAAAACAGTATTCAGGATACGGCTCAGGATATAGAGTTGTATCTGTGATCAAACAATGAGCAGAAAAGTAAAGGTTGACACATGATGTACGAGGAAAGCCCTTGATCAATCTAGATCACCGGCATAAAACCTCGGGAGCTGACAATCGCAGCTGCCTTGTTCTTCTTATTGCTTCAAACTTCAGGATACAGTGCAGGATATGATACGGATCAACTAAGTGTTACAATGAGATTTGAGTACAAGTGTTCGTGTGTAATGATTGCTAGAGACTAGAGAGCAAAGTGTGTGAATGAGTGTATGTGACTTAATCTGATCCGATCAATCTATTTATAGTAAAAAGAAAGCAACCAACTATCCTATTATTCCGGGATCCGGCGAATATTCCACATGTGAACGTTGTAATCCACATCTTCCGGCTTCAACGTCTTTCTTCCAACTGTTTTGCCCGAGTCTCAAGGAGAAGAAGTCCATCTGACCGTTAGCAAACCCCAGCTTTTAACCTGCACGTGGTTAATTCAATCAACCTCAGGATATCGCCCAGGATGTTAGCAATATCCCCGTCCAGTATCCTGGTCACAAATAAACAATTAGAAGCAGGATATTGATCAAGATATGTACGCTCAGAAAATGACCCATAACAATAATCGTCTTGTACTGCTTTTCACGAAAGATTAAAATAAGAATTATCTAATTGTGTGAAACAGTTTGATTTTTTGCTGATATGATCTTCTTACTAGTGATTCTCACAAAAATAGAGTGTTTATTGCTTTTGTAAATAGTTTACTGCTTTCTTAAAATATCAAAAATACCAAAAATATTATTTTTAAAAAGACTTCCATTTTGAACTGACAGGTTGTTTTTGCATGATAAGATAAAATATTGGTTTATCTTTAAATGTGAAAAGACTAATGGTTTTTCGAGATACTTGCTTGTGTTGCTAAACAGATTGATGCAGTTATCAAAATGAAGTGAAGAATACAAGTAAAGTGCAGATTGAGAGTGAAGTGAAGAGCATGTGAAGATGCATGGTAGGATCCTTCTACTACATTGCAGAAAGAGGAGGACATATGAAGAGTTGGAGTTTACTTACTTAACCAAGGATTGCTAGCTAACTGATCTACAAAGAATGAAAGTTTTGGAGATTGGAAGCATCAGCTAAGGGGGAGTCTGTTGATGTCAGAAACTGTGTAGCTGACGCTATCCAAAGACCAAAAGAACACAAGATGTTTGAAGATAAAGTTACACTATGAAGCTATTGTCAAGGGGGAGTTTGTTAGTGCATATTCTGTGACAACAACTTAATAGTTTGATTATTTAGTCTTTGGATATTTTGTAATGGGCTTAGCTTATTGGTTAGTGAGTTAATTATTGTAATGGGCTTGGAAAATGGCCTAGTCCATGTAGGAAGCCCAGTTCATAGACATGTGGTATATAAACATGTTTTGTGATTAGGGTTTTAGTGGTTAGAGAGTTTTAGAGAGAGAAAGTATAGTGAGAGAGAGAAATTTCGAAATTTAGGGTTTGTAGACATGATCACAGATAGTGGCTGTGAGGTTGTGAGGTCTTGAATTGATTGTAAAACTGATTGTTTGGATAATCAATAGAAGACCCGTTTGATTGTGAATTCTATGTTTCTACTCGTTTCTGTAACAAATCTGATCTAGAGGATTCCGCACTCTAGGTTAGATATACAATTCTGTGACGATCCATACGAACAAGGGAATTGATTGTAAAACTGATTGTTTGGATAATCAATAGAAGACCCGTTTGATTGTGAATTCTATGTTTCTACTCGTTTCTGTAACAAATCTGATCTAGAGGATTCCGCACTCTAGGTTAGATATACAATTCTGTGACGATCCATACGAACAAGGGGACCTACAGTCACTCCTTGCTTAACTACTGATTTGACTTCCTTGACTTGTAATCGAATCTTTTATTTTATTCGCTTTAGTTGTATTATGTGAGGTATCTATTAATAATCGAGGTTTGATCGATGTTTATCGCATGTTTTATCGCTTTATCGCTTATCGCATCGCAATCGCCTCCGTAACTCGAATTATGCGTTCTAGATATTGTTTCACGTGTGTGTGCTATTTATGTGTTACTTGTGCATGTTTACTTTATATTTGTGGTGATTAATCGAAACGCAATCGCAACTCTATCGCAACGCAACTCAATCGTAAATGTTAAATGCAAGTTAATTAGGATGATTGTATGTTAGATATAGTATTTATGTGATTATTATCGAGCTATCGCATCGCCTAATCGAAATCGCTCAAATGCATCGCAACGCTCAACACGCGGAACGAAATATCGAAATGCGACTCGTCAGAGCCACTCGATCGAGTGACCACTCGATCGGATGGCCATCCGATCGGAGTGTCATCCGATCGGTGCCATCCTATCCGACACTTGTGCACTTTCCCTTTTTGGCAACCTATAAATACCCCTCTGTTACATCATTTGTGATGTGACAGCTCTCCCATTCAACCAACAACACTCAAGCCCTCTTTCTCTCGATTTCTCACGATTCTTGTAAGTTTTCAACCTAAATGTTGTACTTCTATGATCTACACGCACTTCTTCATCTTTTTCACCTTTGAATCTTAACTTTTAACTGTGAAATCAGTGGATTTGAGATGTTCCAGGATGATGTCATCATGGAGTTCTTATGAACTTCAAGTTTTGGCCTCATTCCACCAAGAACAACTTAGATCCGAAGGATTTCCACATGATTAAACAATGTTTTCGCATAGATCTAAACATTTTCAAAGTTAAAAGGATTGAAAGACACTTTTCCAACTTTCTTTCAACTCTTTTACACTCAATGCACTCAAAATCGATAGAATCGGAGCTTGTACAGACCTTCTACTCTTTCTTAGTGATGTGTTGGTTCAAGATCTGGTTTCTATCAAAGAGACAACCGATTTTGGGTTAAACATGATCAACCGTCACGAACCAGTAAACTGAGCGGATTTGGGTGATTCTTGTTCGATCGGACGACTTGGGACTTGACGAGGTTCCGTTGTTTAACACGTTGTCATACCGTCTCGATCAAACTGCAAAAACTTTCAAAAATAATCAAGTTCAAGACGATCAGGTTCGTTGGGACGGATTGCCATCCGATCAGATTGCCATCTGATCGGATTGTCATCCGATCGAACTGCTATCCGATCGGATTGCACTTGGTATCCACACTTAAAAATTTTCAAAGATCTGACGTCGAACAGATTGCCGTCCAATCGGCTAGTCATCCGATCGAACGACCATCCGATCAGTTGACATTTGGATCTTCAACACTTAATCAATTCCATAATTTTCAAAGAACATCAGTTTCTAACGGATTGCCATCCGATCGGATTGCTATCCTGTAACACCCCGGTATTTATTTACTTATTTTAAGTACTAATTTACGGGTGTAAAATGTTAGGAAGAAATGTAATGGATAAAGTTTAAATTAATTAAGTTATTTGGATGGACTAGTTAGGAAGAATTGGGAAGTTTGAGATAAATTAATTAGCAACCTAGAAAGAAGAAGTAAGTGATTGATTATGCTGGAAAGCGAATTATAAACTTCATGTTAATACAAGAACTTAGAGGCGAATGAACTAATCTTAACTTCTTGTCTATTGCAAAGGATAGATATTGGATGTCTTAAGGAGTTGTAGTAGAAAGGAGTGTAAGGAAACTAGTATGAAAACAAGGTAAATGCTTAGTATGTCAAATCTAAGTAATTAGAAAGAATTGTATGGAAAACTGAAAGATAAATGTTGAATGAAAACATTAGAATGCATAAATATTAGAAAGGTGGAATGTTACATAAAGGATGATTGAGTGGAATGTCAAATAAAGGATACTTGAATGGAATGTGGCATAAAGAATGTTGGTCATAAGTAAGTCTTGCGAAGAATGTAAGATGAGATCATGCTAGGGTATGAAATTTTGGATTTAGTAAGTAAACGAATCCTACCCCTAGATGTGTTTCCTAACATATGTGAGGACCTATTAGAAGGTAAACCTCTCGAGAAATATTCACGAATCAGAAGTTGAATACGTAAGGTTTTGGTCTGTTTTATAGGGCAACCATATGAGGTAGCGTTGTTAACAAGTTATTGAATGAACTGGTTTACTCAGTTTTATGTAATTAGTATGAGTATTGGAATGGCATGTGTAATAATGCTTATAACCTCGTATGTAACGAAACATTAGAAGGTATATACATAAAAGTTATTCACTTTGGTACGATGTTGGTACTTGTCTTTGTATCGCAATATCAGAAGGATTGTCGTATGTATGATTGTTATAGAATATGGTGACATATATAGTTCCGTATAACACCTTGAGTGTGTTACGAGATACATGAATGTTAATATATCGGTACAAGATTATGTTGATTATGTGGTTAAATGGTAGGAGGTTGAAGCAAGATAGTATATATATGCGAGAATGTATAAATGTATTTATTGAATTGCCGCTAACCATACAGATATGATAAACTATCAATGAAAGAAATATTGGTCCCGGGTAGAGATCATGCGTAGGTATTGCAAGAGAAGTATGAAAGGAATTACCAAGCAAGTGACGTGAAATAAATTTTTACTTGATATTGGCCTAGGAAGGGTGGGGTATATGTAGAAGCTAAATAGTTAGAAATTATTAAATTGTGATTGACTTATGATGTTTTATGAATGAATAGGAAGGAGTAAGCATGGATATAGTAATAATAGTTTCCCTAAGTGGACATTGGAGGTATGCGGGTATGCATAGTTTGACAGATAATGCGATAGGATCGTATTGAATCACCAAGTGTATTAGATACGTTGTAAAGTAGTAGTGACAAACTCGTCATGATAAGCGATCGGCTGAAAACTTTTTGATGAAATACGAGGTACGTATTTACGAAAGTATACAAGTAGACTTGTCAGAATGTATGAAACAGGTTTCAAGTACGAAACCTTATTTAAGAGGGGGATACTTGTAACACCCCGATATTTATTTACTTATTTTAAGTACTAATTTACGGGTGTAAAATGTTAGGAAGAAATGTAATGGATAGAATTTAAACTAATTAAGTTATTTGGATGGACTAGTTAGGAAGAAATAGGAAGTTTGAGATAAAAATGAACACACACTAAACTAGAAGGGTTAAAGATGGATTTTTATAAGTAAAATACATACATAACATAAAAAAATTGAAAAGAAAAAGAATGGGGATGGTGATGGGGGTCGACGACCAGAAGGCAAAAAAGGGCAAAACCCTTGTTCATCCAATTAAAGCTTAAATTCTGCATATTAGAAGGATTTAGGCCTGTTTCCTTGTTGCATGATACATAATCTTCATCCTCAAAACAAGTTCTAAGCAAGGTAAACCTTAATTTTGGTTTTTTGATGAAAATCCATGTAGTGGTTAGAAGGAATTGGTGTAAATGATTGAAATTAGAATGAATAGGTGATGAAATCACTATGTTGAAGTTGAAATTATATGTGTTTTTGATTGTCCTGATGAATTGGGGTAAAACCCATTTGAATGAACATGATGATATGATGATAGAACTTGAAATTGTCAAGAATTTAGTTTAGGTTAATGTATAGTATGATAAATGGTAGATTTTGGTAATTAATCATGATGTAGATGCAATGGTAAAGTGATTTTGTTGGTTATAATGGTTCTTGATATGAATTGGGAAAAAAGTATGCTTTAATTGCTTGTACCCATGGCTGGAAATCTTGTACGCACGCCATGTGTTCGATGAAATGTCTAAATAGTGATGAAATAGTTATGCATACATAATGCCTTGCAAGAATGTGTAGTATATGAAATGGATGAATAAGAATGATATAAATTAAGGATGATCGTTTAAGAATGTTGGTTTGGAATTGTAGGATTGAAAGAAGGCGGCTCGAGTCAACCGGGACGAAAACACGACAAGACAAAGGTAAGTTTAATACTTACTCAACTAGTAGGAAATATAGATATTAAAGTTTGATTGTGCATTGATGTTGTTTTGTGATATTGATGGTATGTTGGAATGCTATGTAGTCGAACCGTATGAAAGGGTCGTACTAATAGAATGTATGTTGGAATGCTATGTAGTCGAACCGTATGAACGGGTCGTACTAATAGAATGTATGTTGGAATGCTATGTAGTCGAACCGTATGAACGGGTCGTACTAATAGAATATATGTTGGAATGTTATGTAGTCGAACCGTATGAACGGGTCGTACTTACAGAATGTACGTTGGAATGTTATGTAGTCGAACCGTATGAATGGGCAGTACTAATAGAATGTATGTTGGAATATTATGTAGTCGAACTGTATGAACGGGTCGTACTAATAGAATGTATGTTGGAATGTCATGAAGTCGAACTGTGTGAACGGGTCGAATTAATGGAGAATGTTAGAAAGTTAGACGGGTCTTGGATCAAGTCTTAGTGTGTGAACTTGGTTTGTTCATAAAGACCCGTTGAATGGAAAAGTATGTATGCTTAAAAAAAAGAATGATAATTGTTGAGATAAAAGAATGAATATGTTAGATTCTTGTTTGCATATTTAGTTGACATGTTAAGAAAGTTGAAGGTAAATAGTCCTTTGGAGCAAATCTTTGACCGGAGGAACGAACACACATCGCGCCGTTTAATTGCTTCCGCTCGCCAAGTTATAAAGGGTGATAGTGTCGTTTGGTTAATGGATGTTTTTTTAATTATGATGTAATGGTTACAACTTTTATGTCTTTTGGAACGTGTCGTAGAATTTAGTTTGAATGATGATTGTTAAAAGCAGGGAATCGCTTATAGTACGAACGGGTCATGCCCAATTTTTGTTAAAATCAGTTTTTCATTATTATTATATTGGATTTGAAATAAGGGTGTTTCATATCCGATCGAGTGACAATCCTGCTGTGAATTTGTTCTCACTAAGTGTCCTGCCAATCGGATCGCTATCCGATCGAACGACCGTTCGATCGACGACCTGAAAGGTAGAGATACTTCTCTGTTTTCAAAATGCTACAACAAAAACTTCAAAGCCATCATACACAAACACATCCTTCCTAATCGAATGTCAATCCGATCGGATTGCCATCCGACACTTAGACACTTTTCACCGTTTTGTCACACCACGATTTCCACGTGTCTCACCGGTAGGCCCGGTGGGGGATTACCGTGACGTAGTTGGCAACAATATAGTCAAACCACACAATATAAATGAATGCACAGCGGAAGCAATAAAGATAATTATATTTCAACTTTAAGTGTATATCAATGTATCACCATTGTTGAAATAATAATCCACAGGGGATCAAATATAATAACAAAATATTGTTCAACAGACTTCAGGCATCTTAAGCTTGCGAGACTTCTAATGATGCAAAGGAGAAATCCCAGCCAATTACGCATAGTACCTGCATTTAGTCTTTTTGGGAAAATACATCAGTTTACACTGGTAAATACATTCAACCGACACTTTTGTAAAATGTTTAATAAAATTGGTTTAAATGCTCAAGGCACAAACTCTTTATAACTTGGGATAATTTATAATCAAATCTTGTAAAGAATTACATGTTACTATGCGTTCGGTCGCCCGAATCTAGTCCGGGTTAAAGATTAATAGACACACCACATAGCGTACAACCGTAGCGGGTAACCAACGGTTGTACCTTTAAATCATAGACACAATGCCGGGTGTACGCCTACACCGGGATGTCAAGGTCGTGGCCATTCGTAAATGCTGCCAAGGATATCCGGGACATGGTCATTAAGCCCCCAAAGGCGTTAAGCCAACAAAACAAGTTTTTAAACGGGTCACATTGATAATACCCGACTACAAATGAGTTGGGGTCAATTGCCCGACCAAGCGGTATTTTAGATACCGTGACCCAAGCCCTTATAACGGAAAATAAGTTAAAAGTATTTACCTTTGCAAGTATAATTCCTTAAATTGAAATAAATGGCAGATAGCTTTTACTGGTCCCCTAATCAAGAACGAAGGTTTAATTTAACCTATTAGAATTCTAACGAGTCTTTAATCTAGCCGTAGCTTAGACCGGTCAGTTTCAAAGTATAGTTACGGTTTAATCGCGTGAAAGGCGAAAACTGTGAATGGAGTGTGATTTTGACCCAACAAGTTTGAAGACTTGTTTACATGGGTATAATAATCATACTCTGGATTTTGGGGTCAAAGCAATATAGTTTGACCCGTTTCGGCTAATTTATGTAAACTAGTTACAAAAGCCGAACCGTGCGCGCAAAAGGCGTAACGGGTAACCGTAGGGGTCCTACACTTGTTTCCTAAGTCAATATGCCTTAAAGAGGTTGTGGTATCAGTAGGATACCTTCCGTAATGCCCGTAACAAGTTTAAGTTCATATTATGCCCCGTAGGGGTATTTTGGTCTTTTTAAAGGCTTTTAAAGAGCTTTCTGAGTTCTACAGGAAATCTGAGTTTCCCGAACAGTTTATAAATTCTAAAATACTTTATTAATTATTTAAAATCAGTAGCAACTGGAATCGGGTCAAAAGACCTTGTAGAACTCAAATTATGGCCAAAAAGGGTATATTCGGTATTTACCGAACCGTTGCCATAACCGCAGGTTATGAGCAGGTTAAAAATAATTAAAAATCTTTAAAAATCCCAAAATATTATTTTACATCAGTGAGTAAAAGGTTTGATGTCGAAATCCGGGTTTAGGTAGGCGTTATGCTAATTGCGCTATTTAATTATTAAAGTTTCGCAATTTGCGCTATTTGGCATAACTCCTGTTCTGGACCTAGGATTGATGTGAAATTTTAGGGACATGCTTAGAAATCAATAACCAAGGTTATGATCCATTCACGTGTCCGAAATTCTCGTTTTTATTTGAAAAGGGCGTTACGGTCAACTTTTAAGCATTTAACGGAAAGGTGTAAAAGACTTGGACAAACGACGAACCGGTCACAGAGGGCTATACCATCATGTAACCTGGTCCTAAGAGAGTCCTAAGGCATTTCTTCATTACACTAAAACGGGTCAGAACTGAAGTCAAAGCAAAAGTCAAAGTTTTGCGACTTTCGGCTCCGAACCGGGTCAATATAGCAAATGGCCGAATCAAACAAGCTTAGACTTGTTAATATACTTATTATCATGTTTTATGAGTGTTGAAACAGGTTGCATACCATCTACATTACAGATTATGCATAAATCGCAAAATAGTATTTATGTTGACTTTTTCTAAGCACGTTTGACTCGACATTTGAACTAGTTAGAGTGGTGATCAGGGGGAACCCTTTTAGGGGTTTATTACCCACATAAATACAAACTTATAACTATTTTTGATTCGGCAAATCACTGGACCATTTGTGATTAACCGTTATGTCAACCGTTAATTACGACGGTTTGACTTTTAAGCTAAAACTAAGCAAAAACTAAACCATAAAGGGTTGAACCAACTTACAGAAGTCCTATGCACGAAATGTGAAGCTTAGATAGAAGTCTTGAGCTCCAGAGATGATCAGAGATGCAAGAGAAGGTGTGAGGAACATTGTTGCAACCTTATGGCCTTTTATAGGCAATGAGGATCACTAAGATCATCACACAAGGGTCTACAGGGCTCCCTTGATGATCAACAACTGTCCCTCAGTGCTAAAATATGATTAGGGGTTGCCCATATCTCTGGAAGATCTTGGCATTAATGTTTTACCGTTTAACACAGCCAACAGCCAACTTTCTGTCGCTGGGCATCGCTTACGGACCGTCTGGCATGGGCCTTGCGGTCCGTAAGCCTGTGGCGGAAACACTTTTACCCCTTCACCCCCCTTACGGTCCGTAAGGCATAACCCTTACGGTCCGTAAGCGATCATCAGTGGCAAAAAAATTAACCTTTCATGTATTGAACGGTCAACTTTGAATTAATAATTTTGATGGCTGGCCTTTTACCCATACTTGACCAGATGCCTACCCCATATGCAATATGGGTTTGCAAGAAGGATGGGCTTATGACCAATTATTTGTCTTGCATTATTTTCTTAGGATTAGATTAGCAACTTGTAGGCTTGAGATTATTATTAATGACCCGATTAAGATTAGGTGCTTATAAATTTGCTTGGGGTCTCGGGATTTATAGTAACGAAGTCGCTCAGAGGTATAAAATTAACATATCGACATATTCGAAAATCCTACCGCATATCTTAATTAAATCCGGGTTTATATTATTTTTGTCGTATTTGACACTTGTCATTTGTTTATTGGACACTAAAATTCGAGGTGTTACATCCTCACCCCCTTAAAATAAATCTCGACCCGAGATTTACTGAAATAAATAATGGTATTTTTCTTTCATCGTGGATTCAACCTCCCATGTGAATTCGGGACCTCTATGGGCATCCCACTTGACCTTTACGATAGGTACATGCTTCATTCGAAGCTTCTTTACCTGTCGATCTTCAATCGACAAAGGCTTCTCCACATTTCAAGCTCTCATCTATATGCACATCTGTGTGTGGGATCACCAATGATTCATCAGCGAAGCACTTCTTTAGATTGCAGATGTAGAACAAATTGTGAATTCCATTGAGCTCCTCCGGTAAGTTTAGCTTATAGGAAACTGACCCGACCCGTTCGACAACCTCGAAAGGTCCTATGTATCTCAGGCTTAGTTTGCCTTTCTTACCGAAACGCATCACCCCCTTCCAGGGTGATACTTTAAGTAACACTTTTTCACCTACTTCGAAGTGGAAATCTTTACGCTTTGGATCCGCGTAACTCTTCTGCCTATCTCGGGCAGCTTTGAGACGGTCTCGAATCTGGAAAATCTTGTCTGTTGTCTCGAAGACTATCTCTGGTACTGATAACTGGACATCTCCAACTTCCGCCCAACAAACAGGCGATCTACACTTTCTACCGTATAATACCTCGAAAGGCGCAGCCTTAATGCTGGTATGGTAGCTATTGTTGTAGGAGAATTCGATTAGTGGTAGGTTCTTATCCCAACTACCACCCAAATCGATAGCACATGCACGTAGCATGTCTTCCAACGTTTGAATAGTACGCTCACTCTGACCGTCTGTCTGAGGATGGTAAGCCGTACTAAAATTCAAACGTGTGCCCAAAGATTGCTGGAAACTCTTCCAGAAGTGCGACATGTATCTAGTATCCCGATCAGAGATAATAGACACAGGTATGCCATGCAAGGCTACAATCTTATCAACGTATAACTGGGCTAATATGTCGGAGCTATAAGTCTCCTTGATGGGTAAGAAATGCGCTGACTTAGTCAGCCTATCAACGATAACCCATATTGTGTCATTTCCTTTCTTCGTCTTGGGTAACTTGGTAATAAAATCCATAGTTACACATTCCCACTTCCATTCGGGAAGTCCAGGCTGTTGTGGCAAGCCAGATGGCTTTTGATGCTCAGCTTTGACTTGCGCACAAGTTAAGCATTTTGCTACATAAGCGGCTACAGACTTTTTCAAGCCTATCCACCAATAATTTGCCTTTAGATCCTGATACATCTTATCAGCTCCAGGATGGACAGAATATTTGGAACTATGGGCTTCCTGGAGGATAACATCTCGTAGTCCTCCATAAATCGGAACCCATATTCGTCCATTCAATCGTAAAATGCCGTCCTTGCTAAGAGTTAACTGCTCCTCAGTTACTCCCAGCTTCTCTTGAGGATAGTTAGCTTCCAACACAGCTTCTTGCTGTGCAGCTAACAACCTTTCAATTAAATTATTCTTCACTTCAATGCTCTTGGCATTGATTCGGATAGGTTTCACCCTCTCCTTTCTACTCAGGGCATCAGCGACTACGTTCGCTTTGCCGGGATGATATCTGATTTCACAATCATAATCATTTAAAGTTTCCATCCAACGGCGTTGCCTCATGTTTAGTTCCTTCTGATTAAAAAGATGTTGAAGGCTCTTGTGATCCGAATAGATCACAAACTTGATACCATACAGGTAATGCCTCCATAGTTTTAGTGCGAACACAACGGCACCCAGCTCCAAGTCATGGGTGGTGTAATTCTTCTCGTGCACCTTTAACTGTCTTGAAGCATAGGCAATAACCTTGCCTTTCTGCATGAGCACACATCCCATGCCAGTGTGTGATGCTCGCAGTAAACTACGAACTCCTCGGTACCCTCCGGTAGTGTCAGCACAGGGGCGTTGCTCAGCTTTTGCTTTAGAATATCAAAGGATTCTTTTTGCTTAGGGCCCCAAACAAATTTTATCTTCTTCTTGGTCAGGGAAGTTAAGGGCGCAACAATCCTTGAAAAATTTTCGATGAATCGCCGGTAGTATCCTGCTAACCCCAGGTAACTACGAATCTCAGTAGGCGTCTTTGGCTCTTGCCAATTCATGACAGCCTCTACTTTGGCGGGATCCACCTGGATACCACGCTCGCTGACAACATGTCCTAGAAATTGGACTGCTCGTAGCCAGAATTCGCACTTAGAGAATTTGGCATAGAGTTTCTCATGATGTAGCAGTTTGAGAATACAGCGAAGGTGTTTCTCATGGTCAGCTCGGTTCTTCGAGTATATAAGAATGTCGTCGATGAAAACGATGACGAATTTGTCCAAGTACGGCTTGCAGACGCGATTCATGAGATCCATGAACGCAGCCTGTGCATTTGTGAGCCCAAAAGGCATCACTAGGAACTCGTAGTGATCGTAGCTAGTCCTAAATGCTGTTTTATGTACGTCTTCATCTCTGACTTTCAGTTGATGGTAGCCTGACCTCAAGTCAATCTTCGAAAAATAACTTGCCCCTTGTAACTGATCGAACAATCCGTCGATCCTCGACAAGGGATATCTATTTTTTATCGTGACCTTATTAAGCTCGCGATAATCGATGCACAGACGCATCGATCCGTCCTTCTTCTTAACAAATAGGACAGGTGCTCCTCAGGGAGACGAACTAGGTTTGATGAAACCTTTAGCTAGTTGTTCATCCAGCTGGGTCCTCAACTCCTTCATTTCGGTTGGTGCTAGCCTGTAAGGTGCTCTAGCAATAGGTGCTGCTCCAGGGATGATATCAATCCTGAATTCCACTTGCCTATCTAGTGGCAAACCAGGTAGATCTTCAGGGAAAACTTCTGGATACTCCGAAATGACGGAAATGTCTTCTATCTTCGATTTAGGTTCTTCAATAATCACCTGTGCCATGTAGATGACACAACCCTTCTTTAGACATTTTGAAGCCTTGAGCATAGTCACTTGCTCAGGCAATCCGTACTGGGTATCTCCCCGAATGGTAAGCGATTCACCAGACGGTGTCTTTATCACCACTTGCTTTCTGTTGCAGACGATTTGAGCCTGGTTGTGAGATAACCAGTCCATACCCAATACTAGGTCAAAACCGGCCAATTTAAAGGGAAGTAGAGATAGAGGAAAAGAGTGGTTCTTAATGGATATCACACATCCATCTAACACAGTGGAGACGGTCTCTATGGTGCCATCTGCTAGCTCTACCTCGTAATTCACGTTTAAGGTTTTGACAGGCATATTCAGCAATTTACAAAATTTATGATCTACGAAAGACTTATCAGCGCCCGAATCTTACGAGAAAAGTACCTGTGATCACGTTATCATCCAGCACTGCTTCTTTCGCCTCCATCCTGAAGACTCTAGCATTGTTCTTCTTGGCCTCTTCAGGCTTCTTAGCATATTTAGGGCAGTTGCTTTTAATGTGCCCCTTCTCGTTGCAGTTATAGCAGGTTGCATCTTTTATTTTCTTGCAGACCACGGTCTTGTGGTCCTTGGACTTGCACAACCCACAAGCATACGACTTCGACTGTGTCTGCGAGTTTGACTCGAGCCTACACTTCCCAAAGTGATGTCTCTTGCAAGTCTTGCACTTGGGCTTCTCACCAGTCTGTTGCCCATCCTTCCTTGACTCCGACCCCCTCTTGTTATCACCGTTTCCACGGTGTTTCTTGCTCGACCTCCGTGAAGTTTCATCTTCACGCTTTCTCTTTTCAGCTTCTTTGTTCCGTAGCGATCTTTGTCGGACCGCATCCAGAGTAAGGGACAAAGATATGTCTGCTACAGATCGAAAGGTCGCTGGCCGAGAGGCCTTCACACTTGCCTTTATTTCGGGGGCTAACCCACCGATGAAACGAGCGATTCTCTTTGGCTCCGGGGTTACCAGATATGGAACCAACCGGGACATCGTGTTGAAGCTCGTTAGGTAAGCTTGGCAGTCAAGGTTTGTCATCACCAATGATAGAAAATTGGATTCTATCTTCTCCACCTCATGTTGAGGGCAGTAATTCTCCTTGATGAGAGAAACGAATTCCTCCCATGTCATGCTGTATAGAACAGCCTTTCCCGAGGCCTGAACCAACGCCCTCCACCAAGCCAGGGCCTCGCCCTTGAATGATTGAGACACAAACTTTACCACGTCTCTTTCTGCACAGCCGCTGATGTCCACCACGGTGTCCATCTCGTCAAGCCACGTCATACAATCGACCGCTCCCTTCTCCCTAGTGAAGTCCCGGGGCTTGCATGATACAAAGTACTTGTAGGTTCAGCCTCTGGCGCGAGATGCGTCAGTATATACCCTTTCTTGACAGACACTGATTTCATTGGACGAATGATTATCATCGTCCTTTTTAGGTTTGGACAGCGGTTTGCTGTGAGATTTTGTGTGGGTTTTCGGCTTGGAGTGTGGTTTGGATATAGTTCGGCTCCGAGATTCAGTATATTCCTCATATTGTCGATCCAGAGCTGCCTTGACAGCGTTATCGACAAGAGCTTTCAACTCTGCGCCCGTCAGATGAACTTGGGCGTTATCATATTCGTCTTCCTTCGAGTGGCTATTTTCTCCACTAGGATCAGCCATGGTAACTTGAATCTGTTACAGAAGATAACGAAAATTTTATTTAGGAGTTTATTATGGAATTGTCTTTTATGGCAATTCATTAACCATGGTAACAGAGACCATATCTGGTTAATTTGTTACTCACTTTTATTTAGGATTTGAACATACTTATCCTAATTACAAATAATATTGTTATTGGCACAAAAGCCTAGTCACGAGGACGTTTTTATAATATTATCCGAGATTACAGAGAATCAAGGTATGAAGGTTTGAACCGTAGTCCTTTTACCCTTTCTGACAGGGAGTCATAGACCACCACTGTCTTTTGTCTTATATGACAATCATTATGGCCTATAGGCACTACATCACTAACGGATGCTTAATAATTCGGCCCGTAGGCACTATATCACTAATGGATGCTTAATAAATGATCATCTTTATTGATGATTTAACCTATGATTTATTATACCATTAATTTGGGCCTTGAAATCCTTAGAAGGATTCTTATATAAGAATGACGCATGCGATTTTAACGAATCACATCTGCCATGAACGTTAACATGATTACAGAGGTTAACTGGAATTCCGAATCTTTTAATCAGGTCTTACCATCTTGGCCGGGTCTAAAAAGACACCTGGCTAGGTTTCACTCTTAAGATTCATTACTTAGGCAGATTTAAATTTAAAAGGAATGATTTTGATTTATTTCATATATAGTAATAACAAAAATGAAATTTATAACTTAACATTCCATAAACTTCAAATACGATTACACGCTGCCCTAAACGGGACTTTTAATTAAATAAGTACCTACGCAGAGGTTTGTAGAAAAACAAGTCCACGCAGGGACCAACACAAGATAGATGTCCGCACAGGGACTATAAAGATAAGTCCACGTAGGGACTGAAATACGATAAATGTCCACGCAGGGACTAAATTGAAAATACAACATTACATAAGGAGACTAATGGTCTCGTTTCTTCCTTCCCTTTAGTAGGTTTGCTAAGCCCTTGAGAAATCCGCGATTACTCTTGCGTTCTTGTTCGAAGTCTCGTTCCACACGGTTTAAGCGGTGGAGTATTTCTTCTTGCTCCGGTGGAGAAAAACGTGGCTGCTGCGACGGTTGCGGAACTGGAGGTCTAGAGGGTATTGGATACCCATGAGCTGAGTAATCTGCTCTCCAAGAGGTTCCATGGAGGGCATTATAATTAGCCGCTATCACATAAGGATCGGCATCGTAGTTATAGTTGTAGTGCGTGTGAGTTGGCTGCTCAAACGGATTGTACACCGTGGAAGCGCCGTACGCTGGTATCGGATTGTCATATCCGAATGGTGGCAGAGGTGGTGCAACTGGTGCAGAATTCACCTCTGCAGGGTGACCAGAAGGTTCCCCTAATTGTGGCTCTTCTTCAGGTACTAACGGAAAGTGACTAGCACTCGAGTGGCAAGGGGTGCTGAAATGAAATTCCCCTCCTCGGGTGGACATCCGTGCTCCTGATCTTCTACGCCTTGGCGGATCTAGAATTACTGGTTGAACCGGTGGCGGTGGCGTAACGGCCACAAACCGCGAATCCTCAGAAGGATCCTGTTGTTGCTGTTGGTCATGAGGCGAGTAATGATGTGAAGGTGTAAAGTACCAATTACATTGGTCAAACCTCGCCTGGTAGCTATCGGGACCTTGATAGGGCGTTCCATGGAAGGATGACCCATCCGAGATCTCGATTGGATGATTGGGAGTACCCCGTGTCGGCTCGACGGGATCCGTATCCTCGTCCATATCCACTGCATTGTCTTCAGAAAAGTGATCCTCAGGTCCTAAAGGGTTATACCCTATTGGCTCTTGGACATAATCTGCTGGGTTAAACTGTCCTATGAAGAAAGGTGAAGGATCGCCATAAGATCGGTGCGAAGCAGATCGCTGTAGAGGTAAAAAGGATGGTTGAGGGTTATTGGGATTGTTTTCCGAATCTGGTCCAAATGAATGGCGGTATGAGGGTGTTGAGCTATGCGAGGTAGAATGCCTCGCAGGTTCAAAAAGGTTTCTTCGTCTCTGTGGTTCTTCACTCCTTGTACTGGAAGGAGCTCGCGTGTTCGAAGGTCCAGCTTCGTGATCATTGTGAGTAATGATCGTTCCTCTGCCTCTTCCTCCTCTTCCTCGTCTGATTGCAGGTGGCATATTTCCTGCTTTCAAAACTTTAAATAACAATAAACAATAAAAAGACAAACTGGAATAACAATTCGAATTTGTCCTGTGTTCTCGTCTAGACTCAAGTATGTGCAATTGTGTAACTGAGATTAAACACAAAGGCTAGTGTTTAATTCACTCAGTGTTGGCTCTGATACCAACCTGTCACACCCCGATTTCCACGTGTCTCACCGGTGGGCCCGGTGGGGGATTACCGTGACGTAGTTGGCAACAATATAGTCAAACCACACAATATAAATGAATGCACAGCGGAAGCAATAAAGATAATTATATTTCAACTTTAACTGTATATCAATGTATCACCATTGTTGAAATAATAATCCACAGGGGATCAAATATAATAACAAAATATTGTTCAACAGAAGGCATCTTAAGCTTGCGAGACTTCTAATGATGCAAAGGAGAAATCCCAGCCAATTACGCATAGTACCTGCATTTAGTCTTTTTGGGAAAATACGTCAGTTTACACTGGTAAATACATTCAACCGACACTTTTGTAAAATGTTTAATAAAATTGGTTTAAATGCTCAAGGCACAAACTCTTTATAACTTGGGATAATTTATAATCAAATCTTGTAAAGAATTACATGTTACTATGCGTTCGGTCGCCCGAATCTAGTCCGGGTTAAAGATTAATAGACACACCACATAGCGTACAACCGTAGTGGGTAACCAACGGTTATACCTTTAAATCATAGACACAATGCCAGGTGTACGCCTACACCGGGATGTCAAGGTCGTGGCCATTCGTAAATGCTGCCAAGGATATCCGGGACATGGTCATTAAGCCCCCAAAGGCGTTAAGCCAACAAAACAAGTTTTTAAACGGGTCACATTGATAATACCCGACTACAAATGAGTTGGGGTCAATTGCCCGACCAAGCGGTATTTTAGATATCGTGACCCAAGCCCGTATAACGAAAAATAAGTTAAAAGTATTTACCTTTGCAAGTATAATTCCTTAAATTAAAATAAATTGCAGATAGCTTTTACTGGTCCCCTAATCTGGAATGAAGGTTTAATTTAACCTATTAGAATTCTAACGAGTCTTTAATCTAGCCGTAGCTTAGACGGGTCAGTTTCAAAGTATAGTTACGGTTTAATCGCGTGAAAGGCGAAAACCGTGAATGGAGTGTGATTTTGACCCAACAAGTTTGAAGACTTGTTTTACATGGGTATAATAATCATACTCTGGATTTTGGGGTCAAAGCAATATATTGACCCGTTTCGGCTAATTTATGTAAACTAGTTACATAAGCCGAACCGTGCGCGCAAAAGGCGTAACGGGTAACCGTAGGGGTCCTACACTTGTTTCCTAAGTCAATATGCCTTAAAGAGGTTGTGGTATCGGTAGGATACCTTCCGTAATGCCCGTAACGAGTTTAAGTTCATATTATGCCACGTAGGGGTATTTTGGTCTTTTTAAAGGCTTTTAAAGAGCTTTCTGAGTTCTACAGGAAATCTGAGTTTCCCGAACAATTTATAAAGTCAAAAATACTTTATTTATTATTTAAAATCAGTAGCAACTGGAATCGGGTCAAAAGACCATGTAGAACTCAAATTATGGCCAAAAAGGGCATATTCGGTATTTACCGAACCGTTGCCATAACCGCGGGTTATGAGCAGGTTAAAAATAATTAAAAATCTTTAAAAATCCCAAAATATTATTTTACATCAGTGAGTAAAAGGTTTGATGTCGAAATCCGGGTTTAGGTCGGCGTTATGCTAATTGCGCTATTTAATTACTAAAGTTTCGCAATTTGCGCTATTTGGCATAACTCATGTTCTGGACCTCGGATTGACGTGAAATTTTAGGGACATTCTTAGAAATCAATAACCTAGGTTATGATCCGTTCACGTGTCCGAAATTCTCGGTTTTATTTGAAAAGGGCGTTACGGTCAACTTTTAAGCATTTAACGGAAAGGTGTAAAAGACTTGGACAAACGACGAACTGGTCACAGAGGGTTATACCATCATGTAACCTGGTCCTAAGAGAATCCTAAGGCATTTCTTCATTACACTAAAACGGGTCAGAACTGAAGTCAAAGCAAAAGTCAAAGTTTTGCGACTTTCGGCTCCGAACCGGGTCAATATAGCAAATGGCCGAATCAAACAAGCTTAGACTTGTTAATATACTTATTATCATGTTTTATGAGTGTTGAAACAGGTTGCATACCATCTACATTACAGATTATGCATAAATCGCAAAATAGTATTTATGTTGACTTTTTCTAAGCACGTTTGACTCGACATTTGAACTAGTTAGAGTGGTGATCAGGGGGAACCCTTTTAGGGGTTTATTACCCACATAAATACCAACTTATAACTATTTTTGAATCGGCAAATCACTGGACCATTTGTGATTAACCGTTATGTCAACCGTTAATTACGACGGTTTGACTTTTAAGCTAAAACTAAGCAAAAACTAAACCATAAAGGGTTGAACCAACTTACAGAAGTCCTATGCACGAAATGTGAAGCTTAGATAGAAGTCTTGAGCTCCAGAGATGATCAGAGATGCAAGAGAAGGTGTGAGGAACATTGTTGCAACCTTATGGCCTTTTATAGGCAATGAGGATCACTAAGATCATCACACAAGGGTCTACAGGGCTCCCTTGATGATCAACAACTGTCCCTCAGTGCTAAAATATGATTAGGGGTCGCCCATATCTCTGGAAGATCTTGGCATTAATGTTTTACCGTTTAACACAGCCAACAGCCAACTTTCTGTCGCTGGGCATCGCTTACGGACCGTATGGCATGGGCCTTGCGGTCCGTAATCCTGTGGCGGAAACACTTTTACCCCTTCACCCCCTTACGGTCCGTAAGGCATAACCCTTACGGTCCGTAAGCGATCATCAGTGGCAAAAAAATTAACCTTTCATGTATTGAACGGTCAACTTTGAATTAATAATTTTGATGGCTGGCCTTTTACCCATACTTGACCAGATGCCTACCCCATATGCAATATGGGTTTGCAAGAAGGATGGGCTTATGACCAATTATTTGTCTTGCATTATTTTCTTAGGATTAGATTAGCAACTTGTAGGCTTGAGATTATTATTAATGACCCGATTAAGATTAGGTGCTTATAAATTTGCTTGGGGTCTCGGCATTTATAGTAACGAAGTCGCTCAGAGGTATAAAATTAACCTATCGACATATTCGAAAATCCTACCGCATATCTTAATTAAATCCGGGTTTATATTATTTTTGTCGTATTTGACACGTGTCATTTATTTATTGGACACTAAAATTCGAGGTGTTACACGTTTAATGCGCCGTTCTTTCGCTTATGATATCATTAACTGTTCAGGCTAATCTCTCAGCGCTCGCTTCAATCCAAGAGAGTGTTTACTTGTTAAGCACGATCTGGGACTATACTCGATCCCCTTTTGCTTTATGCACTTTTGGGTGTTACATACGTTACTTATTCAAATCACATCAATCACACAACGCACACACTATTTATACGCTGACCGTTATTGCATGCTACGTGTTATTCGATGAATGCTTTTATGTTATGTTAACACAGTGATTGTTGCCTGACACCTTAGCAAAGATAGTACTATAGTTTGGACTCAGCACCTGTCATGGACAGGGATTGTTAAGGGCTTTACTTCACGTGTCTTAGTGGGGATATGTGTTGCGCATTCTACAACTCGCAGTCACGTCTGTGCATATTTCTCTGTCAATAACCTACTAGCTTTCACTTTATACATGTTACATGCTGGTTATGCGTAAACAATTTCGAACTCTATTATACTATCAAACTTGTATGCTCACCTTTACACTGCGTGTATTGACTTTATTATAACGTGTGTGACAGGTGTTTGAGATGCTAGGATGTTGCTTGCTTTCATGGAAACGAGTAGGAGAGTCTAGAAACAAAGACAATTTATTTATTTAAATCTGAGTTGTTGGAACATGTTTTGTTTTGTGATATCTATGTCTGTAATAATTGGTTACTTGATGGGTTATGGTATGGGACATAATATTAACTATCCGGTAATTTAGTTGTTAAGGAATTTCTCTTGACAATCTGTTTCGCTCAGTGCCGCGTCCCGATGTTTCCGTCGTCGGTTGGGGTGTGACATTAATAAGGTCAATTATGCCCAAAACCTGTTTCCCAGATATATTTTGAATGGAACAAAAGAAACGATGCCTGGTGGTTTGGAATTAGTCGAGAAGCCCAAGCTCGGCCGAAGAGCTACTGGAATGGCACGAGTTGATCGGGCTCCTCGATAATGTCACTTTGTCCGATCGCAAAGATGGTTGGGAGGTAATGACTATGATTTTTTGGTCAAGGCTGTCAAGAACTTCCTGTATAGTGGCTCTGATTTCAGCAGTAGGCACATTGTGAAATGGTCGAAATGGATCCCAAAAAATGCAATATTTTTGTTTGGAGGGCCGTTTTAGATCGTATTCCCATGCTGACTGCACTACGGGATCGGAACTGTTGGGGCGGAGACCTGAAATGTTGTTTGTGTGAAGATGGCGATGAAACAACTGAACACCTTATTAGTTCGTGCATGTTAACGTCGACTGTCTGGTATCACATCAGTCAGTGGTGCAAGGTGAGTCTTTTTATTCTGTTTTCGGCTAAAGATATCGTAATTGACTCTGAGTTTTGCAATATGGATAGAGAAATGAAAGAAGCTTTACATGGCATTATGTTTATGACAAGTTGGTGTATATGGTTAGCCAGTTACAATAAAAGGTTCTCGGAGACTCAAGTTAACCCCGGAGAGATTATCCGTAATATTAAGTCTGTCGTTTTTTATGGTATAAGAATCGGTCCAAAAAATAGGTCCGTGAGTTGGGAAAAATGGTGCAGTTTCGATATAAGGTAGCTGCCAGTTTTTGGTCTTTAGGTTATTGTGTTGAGTTGTTGTTTTTCGTTTTGCTATAGTGGTTGGTTCGGCCGCCTCTATTTTGGAGGTTGGCTTCTGTGAATAACATTTACATTTAAAAAAATAAAACTTATGCACATGCGCATAGTTTGTCATAATAGTTTTGTTGCTAATTAATGTTAAATATGATTGGTGGTATTACGAAATTTGATTTGGTAAGGGTTAAGTTTTTTTATTGAAACAAACCTGTTGATAAGGTCAGTCATGTTAATGCACATGCGCATAGTTATGCACATATGCATATTTTGTCAGATTAAGTTAATATGAATGTATTACTGTAGGATCGTGTTCGGCCCTGTTTGAGTCGATCAGAAGAATTCCTATCCAAATCAAGAGGCGAAAACTAATGATTTGGTGCTATTTCAGTTGGATTCACTTTAAATTGCTGTTGTATTGATCAATAACACGAGTACACGTTCTCACAGCACTTCGGCAGCACTTCGTGGCTTACCGGAATCATACACTGTTACCAGTTCCGCTTGAAATGACTACCTTATATAGGAGAGGAGGTTCCGCTTATACGGTCATGTCCGTATAAGCGGACCTACAACAATGCCGTTCAAGCGGACTTAGATCATGACACATAAGCGAAACCTAATATGTGACACATAAGCGGAACCTATACAATCTCATGTTTCTAGGTTTTCGTGCCATGTCTAACCTATACAACTCTAA
The DNA here is from genome assembly GCF_002127325.2 of Helianthus annuus. Classification (NCBI taxonomy): domain Eukaryota; kingdom Viridiplantae; phylum Streptophyta; class Magnoliopsida; order Asterales; family Asteraceae; genus Helianthus; species Helianthus annuus. The sequence continues at coordinate 33,723,033 of NC_035449.2, read as the reverse complement.
GACTCGATGTAAGACGTAGTGCACCAACAGACTCCCCCTCGGATGTTGACGGAGTCTTCGAGTCTTCTCAACTGCCAATCTACAGTCTTTATCAGTCTTCAATTTTCCTCTGAAGAATTTTTCATTTCAAGAATCCACAAACTCTATCTTCATCACTAACAAGCTTCTCTTTCTTGATTGCAATTTCCAGGATCAGTACTGGCTCTAACTGCTTCTTCAACTTTTGTCTTCGGACTCCCCCTCTCAAACTGCTGGGATCGTAGTCTGGAATTCACAGCTTCATTCTAAGATCGTGGACAGGCTTCCATCAGGTTCAAGATAGTTACCTGACTCTATACTATCTCAGGATCATCATCTGGCACATATATACCTGCACAATCTCTACCCAACCATAAGTTTCTTCAAAAATTAAATCTTTTCAACAATTAAGAATCTATGATGGTAAACTACAGTAATGATTTTGCATTCAGGATCTTTTACTGACTCTTTTCAAACAAACTTAACAACATCAAATACACTCTCCCAAACTTGTTCTTCATGTTTAGCACTTTGAACTTTGAAAATCAGCTTTTCAACACCAGTTGTCGAAAATCTTTTTGAATTTTCTGAAAGAAAGTAACTAACACTACTTATAAAAACACGAAACAATGCAGAAATGAAATATTTACAGACAATATTTTTGTGAGTTCATGCAAGAGGATCATATCAGTTTCTGAGACATATCATCAAACACCGTTAAGCTTGATTTCATTTTAAGTTCTAAACAATTTACCTAGATTGTCAGTATGTTTGTCCTCTTAAATTTTCATACAGATTTCAACTGTTTCGAGATACGTAATTAGTGTCTTAGATACTTAAACTTATCCGTGTGTCCCACTACTTGAATATACTCCCGTATCCAGATCCCAATATTCAGTCTTACAGGTGAGTCTACCACAGCTGATATCTGAAAAGGGGTTATGTGCGAGGGTCGTGAGAGCTCAGGTCGATACTTCCGTATACGCAGAGAGATGACGGCTTCGACTTTTGGTGTGTCCCCTTTAGAGGATCTTTTAATTACAACAGTAGCGACTATCAATTTTATTGTTTCATCAGCATGCTGAGGGCGAGCTTATATTTCAAAGCTTTTTGCAGAAAGCATTATCCGGGGACTAGGTCAATACTTCCATACAGCAGATGTCCCGGGATAATACCCCAGATATCACTGAGCATAAAGACCTAGTATCTCAGAATAAGGGACCTTTCAAACAAGATTTCATGGGTTACCTATATATCCAAGCAGTTTTGTTAACCCACAGAATAAGCAAGTTTGATTTTAGGTTTATATCTCTTTACAGTTTAGTAAATGTGCGAAAACCTACTGACATATCCACAGTAAGATTATTTATCACAATTTGACTTTACATTTCTTTAGCGTGTCGTGATAGTCCACTGATGTACTATCATTTCCTCTTTTGTGCATCCAAAACTCATTTTTCAGTTTTATCATGTTTTTGTCTTTTTCAAATTTACTGATGTTTTTGGATTTTCTAAAAATTCTTACTCCCCCTAAAATTCAAATACATCTAAAGAAAATTGAAAACAAACTATACAGAACATGACAACTGATATCGAATCGCCTTAATTCTCCATCCGTTTGGCTTAAACAATCAGAACTCCCCCTCACAACAAACTATTTTCCCATTATGATTTTAAAACACTTAAGTTTGTTTTAATCAGGATGGTTTTTCGGAAAATAAGTTCGTTTATCAACCACTTGTAGGTTATGGGGATCAAATCATCACATTGACTTTCAAACACTTGTAGGAAAAATTCAAGTACAAATTAATGTCCTTGATTTACCATATGCAGATATGCACAAACCAAACTTCAAACCTGTTTTTCAACCAATTACCATCTGTTGGTTGAATTCTCAAAGTGCCGATTCCTACTCCACGCTTACAAACCTGGGAGTTCCGGCAAGTCCTGCAAAAATTTCTCAAACACATTATAAAAACATGATAAAGAATGATGCCGATTCATGATCCACGATTACCAACTTGGGATCTCCGGCAAGTCAGGTTTTTATTCTTTGAAAAATATATCCACCCAAGCCTGACCTTCCTTGGGTGTAACAAACTCATCATCTTTACTTTTAACGGACTTGTGAACCCCTCTTTTGGCAGCATAAAATTCTTTAACACCTTTGGCCTTACCATTGACCATTTTGCCAAAAATGTGTTTCACATTTCCGTTGAAAGTCTTTTCAACATCAAATTTCTTCTTATTAGAATAAAATTGATTTGAAATTTCAACTTTTCCAACTTTCTTCTTAAAATTTTCAGCACGCAATGGTGGAAAATTTTCATCATTCATAGTTGGAACTTTTCTTTCAATCTTCTTCTCAACACGTGGCTCCTCTGATTTTATGGAATCAGATTCATCACCAGAACTATTACCTGAACCTTTCACAACCCATTTTTGATTTGGCACATTATCTTTTCTTTTTGAAGCACTCTTTGAACATTCTCCTTTTTCAAAAGTTGAATTTTCAAAGCCAGTAAACTTCCGGGTTGATAGTTCCGTCTTCTCGACAACTTTTTCTTTCATTTTACCAGAGACTTCCTGTTTTGGTTTAAATGCCTTTGGACAATTCCTAGCAACATGACCGGCAATCTTGCATTGAAAACAGGTTCTCTTTTCAATCTTCTCCTGAACAACATTCTACTTCAGCTCTTCTTGCTTCTTTGCAAGGAATTCTTAATTCGTTTGCTTTCTGAATGATTGTTCTTTCTCAGCTTCTGTCGTTTTCCCTGAAACAAATACAGTTTTTGGTTTATAAACTTTTTCATTTTTATAATTTTTCGGTGGAACAAAACCAAGACCTTTCTTTTTGAAATTACGATTATGGTTTGGTTTCTTTTGGAAACTATAACCACAATTGTAACCCATTTTCTTGTTGATTCTTTGTTGATCTCTTGAAGTGTATTGTTTAGGTTTTCGGATAAGATTAAATCTTTTATTTCAGAAATATTAATTTCTGTTATTTTGAAAACTTTTTGAATCATTTCAAATCTGACACTTCTTATTGGAAAAGTATCATCAGAATATAATTTGTCAGAATCTTTCAAAGTATAAGCCACTTTGAATGATTCATCATTCAAATTAGATTTTGATAACAAAAATTCTTTATCATAAACTCGTTTGTCCTTTTTGAATGTTGGCTTTGACGCATTGGACCCTGACTTTGACTCGGGTTTGAACTCCGGTTTTGACTCCTCACTGTCATCTTTATCTAACACCTGATCGACCACACTTTTTATCAACTTTGACTCATGATCAGTGTCAGATGACGTGTACGTGACATCAATACTTTCTGGCAAGTTATCCGACGGCCCAGACTCCCATTGTAAATTTATTGCCTTATTGACTCTTTCGGAATTTGGATTTCGAGGTGAAAATCCATTTTCGACCGGGGGCGGACATCTATTGTAGACCACACTTGATTTCTTACCAGAAGTTTTCATTTCAACTTCATCTTTTGTCACAGATTTCTCTTCTTCGGACGTCTTCACTTCTTCAAACGTCTTCAAATTTTCCACAACTGGATAAATTCTGTCAACAACAAAAGAAGAACATGAGTAGCTTTCTAATAACTTTTTAACTTTCTCAGTTTCTATCTTTTGTGTTGCTAACTCCAACTCCAAATCAGCACATTTCTTTATATGAAAATTTGCATCATCAAGCTGTCTCAGATATGCTATCTTCAGTGTATTCATTGCCACAGCTTGTTCACCGCTTGAATCAGTATACTTGTTGATTTCTCTGTTCATTGTATCATAGGATTCTTTCAATCTGTTTATGTTGTGCAGCAACTCATTGTTCTGCTTGATTAAAGAATCACAATTCATGCACTTTTCAGGAACTTTGACAAATTCAGCATCAACTTTTACTTCAAATTCATGAACTTCTTTGACTTTTCTGTCTAGTTGGAAAAATTCAGCTCTTCTTTTTCTCTCAGCTTTAGCTTTAGCTTTTAATCTCTCTTCCTCTTCTTCAAGCTTTCTCCGTCTTGCTTCAGCAGCTTCCATGACTTTCCTGCTTCTTTCTGCACAGTTCAAATCATAGGCATTAGCAAAGAAAACATTAACATTTGAAGTGTTTTTGGACATCTCTTTGGCCATGAGATCTTTATCTGGGCAAAAATCATCCCAATAAAAATCTTCAGCTAACTTTTCATCTTCTTGTTATGCCAAACACACTTTGCTGTTTGTAGGAATATATTTATCCCATGAAAAGATTTCATATTTGCTTAGACATGCTCTTTTTGACCCGTCAATCACATCTCTCCCGTGAGCAGTTTGTGCCTGATGCTGTGCTGGTGGTGTGACTTGATGATAAATCGCCTTTTGTGATAATCGTTGTTTCCGAAAGGATTTTGGGCTCCAGTAGCTTCACGGTTTTTGCACTCTCTCTTGAAATGCCCCTTTTCCCTGCAACGAAAACACGTAACTTTAGATTTATCAAAGCCTAAAGTTGAAACATTTGCATCACAAAAATCATCTCGGCCTGTAATTTGTTTAAACTTCTCAGCACGTCTCATCACACTAGCCATGCACCATTTTATGTCCATTAATTCCATTTCCTCAGCATCAATTTGATCGTAATCCTCTTTCGTGAGCATTGGATTACCGATCTTTCCGGCCACAAAACTACTATAAGACTCAAGAACCATTCCTAACAAAGACATTTGATTTTTAGCAATCTCTTCAGTGTAATCTTGATCATTTTCAATACTAAGAACAATATTGCACTGAAGTTTTCTTCCATTCTTTGTTACAGAAATGTTTGGATCGAATGATGAAAATCTTGAGCTGTTAGATCCCTGGGAAGATTTCTTTTCAGAAGAATCTTTAACACTAAAAGCGATTTTCGGAGAATGATTTGTTGATCCAGTAGCACCACTCTTGTAGTACAAACTAATATCCTGTTCTCCATCATAATTCTTCATCCTGGCAATCTTCCTCTGCTCCATCTCTTGAGCTTCCAGGTGTTTTATGAAATCTCCCAATGTCATATTCTTGTAATCTTTTCTGTTGGATCTCAGCATCATCAAAAACGTTCCCCATGTTTCATGTGGTAGCGCATCTGCAAGTTTTTCAACCAATTCATCAGTATCTTTCTTAATTCCAAGTTTTGACATGTTTCTCACCAAGTTACAATATCTATCAATTATCTGCTTGGTGTTTTCAGATTTCAAACCACGGAATAAGTCAAATTCTTTCTTCATAAGAGACATTTTATTTTTGAGCATATCATCACTCCCCACAAACTTTGCTTCCAATTCTGTCCAAATTGAATACGCAGTTCCGTCATGTTGAAGCAAAATCAGAATATCTTCTTTTATCGCTTGCTGAAGCAGAGTCACCATGAGTTTCTTATCTCGATATTTCTTTTTGTCCTCAGTACTCATTTCTCAAATTGGTAACTCTTTGTTGTTTCTTGTGGGTCTTTCATATGGCTTTTCAGTGTGTTCCCATGCATCTAAGTAATAGGCCTCGACCCAGTTTCCAAAACGTTCAGACCACACGTTATAATCATCGATATCCATGAGTTTAGGCGGTTTCTGAGACGTTCCAGTTTCATTATCAATCAAAGCATTTGAGTAATAGAGATCGGGCTAGCAAAGGCGTTATAGAATTCGTTGTCCATTGTTCAATGTTCAAAGTTCACATACTTCCAAGCTTAGGCAAATTGTTCACAAAAGCGAAACACCAACTGTCACAATAAGCGAAACTACAAATGTTCGAATAAGCGAACCACACAAGTGTCTTATAAGCGGAACCACTAAGTTGTCACTTGAAGCGACCCAGATAAGCGGAACTACTTGATGTCTTTGAAGCGGACCCTTTGAAGCGGAACTATCTTGTACAGAAAAGCGGAATTGTCTGTTCAAGCGGAACTCTTATGCGGAACTACCAACTTAGATGACACTGAAGCAAAACTACTGTCCCTTGAAGCGAACCTAACGGGTAATCTAAAGCGGACCTGGTCCAAATATGTCCAATGAAGCGGAACTAACAGGTACTTTGAAGCGGACCTACTCTGTCACTGAAGCGGAACTACTTGCTGATGTCATTTATGAACATGCACGTATAAGCGAACCCCCTAAAATCCTACTTTCTAGGTCGATTTTAGATCTGAAAATTTCAAGGGTTTACTAATACATGATTCCGAGTGTAGTGTGTGATTTTGAGCTGGTTTTACCGTGATAAATTTTTGAAATTTGAAGAAAGTGTAGAAAAATAGATGAAATGCAGCTGAAATGGCAAGCACTCCTCCTCCTGAGCTCTGATACCAATTATAGGATCGTGTTCGGCCCTGTTTGAGTCGATCAGAAGAATTCCTATCCAAATCAAGAGGCGGAAACTAATGATTTGGTGCTATTTCAGTTGGATTCACTTTAAATTGCTGTTGTATTGATCAATAACACGAGTACACGTTCTGACAGCACTTCGGCAGCACTTCGTGGCTTACCAGAATCATACACTGTTACCAGTTTCGCTTGAAATGACTACCTTATATAGGAGAGGAGGTTCCGCTTATACGGTCATGTCCGTATAAGCGGACCTACAACAATGCCGTTCAAGCGGACCTAGATCATGACACATAAGCGAAACCTAATATGTGACACATAAGCGGAACCTATACAATCTCATGTTTCTAGGTTTTCGTGCCATGTCTAACCTATACAACTCTAAGACTCGATGTAAGACGTAGTCGACAGACGTAGTGCACCAACAATTACAGCATATGCGCACGTGCATTATTACCTTAAAACATAAACATTGTACATATTGTATGTAATATGTTTACTTCACATGTGCATACATGAAATAATTGATGTAATAAATGTAATGTATGCAGGAAAAAATTATTCCAAACTGCTCATGGATTGACAACAAGGACGTATTTGATTAATAGGTTGACGGATAAAAATACCAGGGAAAATGATAGACAAAGAGGCGTTGAAACTGGAGGAGTGTTGGAAGATGGTTATGAAATGGAAAGAAGATCAGAAGGTGTGAGGTTGTGAACTAATGCGAATGTTATGTAGGTAGTTTGTGGATATGCAATTCATAAAGACAATTTTTTTTTTGTTGTATTGATGTCTTTTGATTGTAATATGTGGGTAGTTTTTACGATAATGGTTGATATAAGAAGTCTGACGTATACGATGTCTTATATGGTGGTTGATGGGTTAAAATATATTTGATTGTTCAGGTTTGTGGTATGTTTGTTAATATTTGATGTATTATGTTGTTTGGTATAGGAAATGTTGGTATTGCACATGTGAAAAGTTTGATATAGCATATCATATTACGTATGTGGTACCCTATTACGTATGGGGTACCGCATTACATATGATGATCTATATGTAAAGGAAAACGGATTGCATGTAGTTAAGATATTCATGTATGCACAATGTATGCTTCATGTATGCACAATGTATGCACATGTGCATTGGTCGAAACAATAAGAGTATGTAGTGAAAAATTAAACATGTATGCACATGTGCATTGTTTGAAACAATTACCATGTGGAGTGAAACAGTAAACATGTATGCACATGTGCATTTTTCAAAATAGTAACCATGTTGGTAATATATGTCAAGTGGTCAATAATGAAATTACATACGCTTATGTATAATAAGTAATTGATATCAAAGTATCATGATTACAATCATAACCTATGAATACGTATACAGACAGTGCAAAATGATTGTAAACAAAAAGAATAATACTTAGAAACTGTTTGTCATTATATATAAGATAATCAAGAATCGTTGAATGTTTTATGACGCCTGGATGAATGTCTACACGCCTGGATGAATGTCTACGAGGTTGCTCAGGTTCATATATATATGCAGGGTCTTTAGCATCATCATCAACATCTTCATCAGTATCATTGGAATCAACGTCCTCCCAACTGTTAAACGTACTGTTTATAATAGGGATGTATTAAGCATCAACATTGGGTATCCAATATGGTGTGCCATTAGGTGTAAAAGTCGTAATTGTTCCTGTATGAAGAAAAAGAAAAACATATAAGATTGTGATTAATATGGTATATGGTGTGTATACGCACGATGTATAAATGTTTAACAATTTTTTTTTTTTTTTTTTTTTTTTGCGATGAGTATGGTGTGTTGGTAATGTGATGCACATATGCATAATTATGTATTTATGGTTGACAGTTTATTTGTGATGATTATGGATTCAACATCAACTTCAGGTATCTAATATGGGGTGCCATTGGGCGTAGAATGTATAACAGCCGTAATTATTCCTGAGAAAATATAAATAAGTAAAAAATGGTCAACATGATGAACATATAAATAGTAAAATTGTAATCAAAATGCACATGTGCATTGTCAGATAATATATAATGTCATAATTTTTCATCATAATGCACATGTGCATAAATTGTAATGTAACATAATTTATAATATGATGCAGTTGACACAATGCACATATGCATATATTCTTGAGTAATCATTATTTACAACATAATATAACTATGAACATGTTGCAAACATGTATATCATTGAGCAAAACACAATTTACATAAAATGGACATGGAATACCTTTAGTATCAAACTGAATGAACTGTAATTGCTAATGTCCTGTATTTGTAGGTGTTGAACCAGTCGAAGTAGTGTCAAATGACAACGAGTGTTCAGATATATTAGCATTCCCAGAGGATAATATAACATTGTCTGATGTTGACATGGAATCAAGAGTTTGTATTTCAAAGCCATGAAGGGTGTGTCGACTTTCGACTTTCAACTGTTGTAGACACAAGTTTGCGACTTTCACTTGGTTTGACAGCAGAAATGGGATTGGCAGCAGATGAACCACCAAAATCAGCATCAGATGTATGAGGATGATATTTAGAAATTGTTGGATGAGGATCATCAGATGCGTTAGGTTTAACACGGGATGAATCAGAAGACGCCATATGTCGCCGTAATCGGTATACCGAATGCCTCCACCGTGAAATAGGTGGGAGCAACCGTTTTTTCCTGCCATGAGACCACCGTACACTCCTATACGCCGCCGTGAACAACGGGTTCACGCCGTCGTGTCAATGTATCGATGCTGCTGATGCCGATTGTGGATTTGGGAACGACGTGAATTGATGAAACCCTAAAACAGGGGAACACTTACAGAACCTTAACAAAATTGAAGGACGCGCGTGTTTTTTGATACAGTATAGTATAATTAAAAGTTTGCCATGTGTTCACATTGGTTCTCGCAAAAAAGGGTGGTTCATAACGGATCCTTCTGATATATATATATATATATATATATATATATATATATATATATATATATATATAGGGGATGGTTCAAATGAAAACCACTTTTAACGCTAAAACTCGAAAACTAACTAAAAAAGCCTAAAAAACACACCAATTTTTTTTACAATTTTTTTATTAAAAATCGCTAGATTTTGTATATAAAAAAACTTTTTTTCAACAAAAAAAATTGTAGTACACATATGTAATAATACACATGTGTACTATTACTCATGTGCACTAATTTTTTTTTTTGAAAAAAAGTATTTTTATATAGTTTAAATAGCGAAAATTGGTAAAAAATATTTTTTTATTGTTATGTTTTTCATTTGAACCTTCCTATATATATATATATATATATAGGTACGGGATCAGGAGAAAACGCCCTAAAGTGAGAGAACGGTGAGAACGGATCCTGGCCCAACACGTGGCGCGCGACATAGTGAAGGGCGGAGGGGCCTTTTTGTCCTTTTATATTCTTTTTTTAAACGTGTCTCACAACACCGCTCCATTTTTTGGCGCTTAAATACATGGTGTTTTTATTGTTTTTTTTAGATCAGGAGTATAGTAAATTTTTTGGCGTTTATGGCGTCCCCAAATTCAATAAAATCATTTAGTAATTATAAGTTATTTTCCTCTATGGCGTTTCCCAAATTCATTAGGCGTTTTTGTAGATTTCAACAGTTCATATAGGTTATCAAGGTAAATTTCTTGGCGTGCATGACATTTTTAAATTCACTAGAAATTTAAAAGAGTACAGCTATGACGAAATCAAACAAAAACTAGTAGTCTTCTGTGGATGATATTACATCTGAAATGGTACCATCGTTTTGTTCATTACTCTCCTCAGACTCATCATCATCATCTTGTTCATTGGCGTATAACGCCATAATCTCGTCTCTTCTTTGTTCAATCCTATACTTGAATGTATTCACAACGCTGGATCTAGCATCGTTCGAAGGTGCTAAATCACAGAGCTGTTCAATAAGATGTATTCTATCTGTGTTCAGCACTTCGTCCATTGTCAATGAATAATCCCCCCCCCCCCCCCCGCCCGTGTTGAAAGCTCACCTTCACTGTTCTTGCTTGTTCATCTAGAATCCAACTGGTAACTTTTGGTAGATCAGTATCTTCATCATCATCATCAGCATCATTTTCTGGAAATTTTCTTTTTAATCTTCTTACTACCGTTCGATTCCTCTCACAATCGTAGGCCACTGGGACCCCAAGGGCTAGAATATCCCTCTGAACGGATTCATCCATACTAAGTATGGCCTTGATTGTTTTGACTTTCACCCTTCTCCTGTCAGATAACTTTATGACGAAACGTCCCTCTGACCTCTCAAACCATTGTTTTGGCGTTTTAAAGTGAGTGATTTCTAGGAAACATGGCATTTGTTTTTTGGGTGTGATCAATTGATTATGCAGAGACGTCTCTTTCTAGGATGTTTTTGGCGCGTAGTTTAGGCGGGATTTTATTATAATAAAGTAACCGTCTTTTTAGTTACTGTGTGTATTTACTGTTTTGTTCAGCTTTATCAGTTTAGGGTGATAGATGTCCTATTGTCCAAGTTCGGCGTTTTTTTAATGGTGTTTTGTAGACCAAGATGATAAAATACACTAACACAGAAAATATCAAACAGGAAAAATATTTTTTATTATTTTTGGCGTTTTGTATGCAATGACTTTTTGTAGTATTTTTTTGCGTTTTGAAACAAAGAGGAGAAATATAGCATTTTATTATCTTAAAAAAATTACACAAAAGAAAACCAAAAAAAAAATTAAAACTCCTCGTCAGAAGGTACTTTATCTGAGAAGTATCCATCACTTCCTTCGTCTTCTTCTTCAGAGTCTTCTTCTAGTCTTTCATCTAATTCATCACTTTCACTTTCATTGGCTTCTTGTTGTTGAAGATTCTGAAGCCTCCATTTGAACATGTCCTGCATCAACGCCATTTTTAAGTCCATGTCTATGTTCAAACACGTAGCGTTGTGCAATTCTTCCATGAACCCAACCCCCTGCTTTCTCATGATGTCTTCAAGCAGGTAGTCTTCCTGCTCTCCGTTGTCACATATAACGGTCACTATATCCGTTTCTTCATCAAAATGCCATGATGTTATGATTGGGTCCATTTTTCCATCTACTTTGATTGGTCCAAATTTCCTTGTTAATGTTCTGATAAGCTTATGTGTTTCATGACATTCGTCATCCAGAGCAATGCCAAGCGATATGATACCCCTCTGTACCTCTTCTTCCATCTTTAAAATTGTTTTGATTGTCCTAACATACACCCTCCTTCTGTTGTCAAAACGTATGACGAATCTTCTGATTCTCAGAGTGTATCTCAATGAAACGATGGTTGCCATTTTTGGAGTTTTGGCTAAACTTGGCGTTTTTGGTAAAAGATGTTTTATAAAATGATGGATTGAAGTGATTATGGAAGCGATGATTAACGTCGTTTATATAATGATGTTTTTGGCGTGAAATTTAGGAGAGAATTTCTTCTAATAAATGGTAGTAATTGAATTCCAGTTACTGTGTTGTTTCTTCTTCCTATAATCTCCAACGCGTTTTACCACTAATTTTTGGCGTTTTGTATTAATGGCGTTTATTTGTTTTGAATGGTGTCTTCTCATTTTAGTTGGCGTTTTGAATTTGAGCAGTAAAAGACCTTTTTACCCTTAATGAAGCGCGTCTACTTATAAAACTGGTGTTATTTACGAAAACGCCACCGCGCCAATCTAGTCCATAGATTGTTTTGATCGGACGATCCATAAGCGTTCTCACTGTTCTCACATTTTTCACCGTTTTCCCTTAAATCCTGACCCTATATATATATATATATATATATATATATATATATATATATATATATATAGGGATGAGTTAAAATGAGACCCACTACGAGTTGTGAGATCTGTGAGCACTTTTTGATCCGGCGCGAGTTGGGCCAAAATTTTTTTGCACAAATGTGTTTTTTTAACTGCAATGGACTAAAAACTCAAAAGAAAATGTTTTTTTTTTCTTTCTAAAACGCAATGTAGAAAACACAAAAAAATATTTTTTTTCTAAAAAGTAATGGACTAAGAACTCAAAAGAAAGTATTTTTCTAAAATGCAATTCGAAAACCCAGATTGTAAAACGCAATGATTGACGAAATTTTTCAGATTTCTTACACAGATCAAAGCCGATTTCTTCAATGATTGACAAAATTTGAATGTTAGAAACACTGATCAACGATCAAATCAAACGAACCGAGTGATTCGCTTCAAAATCACGAGAAAAAAAGAGAAATTGTATAAAAACAAACTGGGGTTTTTTCAAATAATTTGAAGAACAAATTGATTGAGTGTTTGAAACATTGATTGACAAAGAAAGTCACAAATGTAGTGATTATAGAGAGAGAAAATTGTAGAAAATGTTGAAGATGATGACTTTTGAAAATTATGGGTTTTGAAGATGTAGAGAAAGAGAAATAAAGAAGATGTGATGAGATTGACAAAATGTCCTTCCCTATTTTTTTTTTGTTATTTGTCACGTATCCTCCTATTATTGTTTCCTACACTACATATCCAAACTAAACTCATTGTTTGATCCTCTCCTTAAATATTAATTACTAATGGCTTTGGTTATCCGTACATCCCCCCATTTTATTTGTACATCCCTGGAACCCTATAGGAATCGTATATGCAATATGGTTCTTCTAGGTCCAGGCATATTGAGCTATACGCTTCCTATGGTGTTCTTGAAGTATAAACTTTTTAGAACAACGATTAGGGGACCAGGGGAATCATATAGGGCAATATGGTTCCTCTGGGTCCAGACGTATTGAGCTATACGCTTCCTATAGTGTACTTGAAGTAAAACTTTTCAGACCAATGATTAGGGGACCGGGGGAATCATATAGGGCAATACGTTCCCTAGAGGAATTTTTTTTCGAGAGCAACATATAGTTGTTAGTATCCTTTTAGACTTTATTTTTTAAAAAAATGAATTAAGTTGTTTTTTTTGTTATAAATTTTATAAAAGACATAGTGAAATTAAGCAATCCAAACAAACTAAACATATCCGTACATTATAACTTATCAAAACAAACATATCCAAATTAAACAAATATTACAAATACTGGAAGTTAAATTGTTCATACATCAAAACATAAAAATTAAATTGTTCGTACAGTACTGCGTCATATAAAAATAATATAAACCACTATCGTCATCAATCCTCGTCAGACTCCACGAGCTCCTCCTCCGTAAAGTTCGGGCCACGCTTAGTAGAGGGTGACGGGCTGTGAAACGTATAGGACGTGCCTGGATTCTATAAAAAATTTAAACAAAATACTCATTACATGACATTAAAATTGTTCGTAGAAAATGAAATAAAAACAAAATAACATACTTGCATGGAAAGGTCGAACAGAGGAAAGAGCGGCATGGTCTGGCCGGACTAAGGAAAATGAGGCATAGAAAGTTCGGGCTGATTATAGGACGGGCCGAAAGCCTATAAGAATTTAAACAAAATACCTATTACATAACATTAAATTGCTTGTCATCATCATCATCATCATACTCAGTAAATCCCACCAATAGCAAAGCTAAGGTAGGGTCTGAGGAGGGTAAGATGTAGACAGCCTTACCTCTACCCCATAGGAATAAAGATGCTGCTTCCAGTGAGACCCTCGGCTCGATGGTAGTTTTGCATCAAACCTTGGACATAAGGTACATAACAGTCGGCAATTAAGACAAAGGTCAATTAGTGCATGTACTCCATTGTCTTTCGGCTATCAACGCCACCACATGATACATGATTAACCATCTCCCTCTTTTAACATTATTTTCATGAAATTAGTAAAATAACATTAAAATTAGTGCACTTTCGCTTTTGCCACCCGAGCGCCCACACCTATATACATTAAATTGCTCGTAGATAAATGAAATAGAAATAAGATAACATACCTGCATGGATGGGATGAGCTAAGTAAAGATCGGCTTGGACGTGATGGGCTGGGTAAAGGATGGCATGGACGGGTCGGGCTGCTGCGTATAGAACGGGCACCGGTCCGGATAAATTCATGGTGGTGGATAGGGTGGAACCGATATACCCACATACTTATACATTCACCCATGCCAGCCATCACCCACCCCATGTCATCATGCATCCGACAATGTCAAAAACCACATCTGCTCATCCTTGTTACGCAAAATCCTATCGAGAAGACGGTTGGTTGACTAAGGCAACCCAACCGCACGATAAACTCCCTGTGGATGCTAATGATCCCCTTGTTCATGCTGAGACGGGATCTCAACATCATCCTGCCCGCCCTCCTGCTCAGCCTATAATTAAATGGGCTCTAGTTGAATCTTGGAACAAACATTATAAATGTGCGTCTCTAGTTATTTTATTAATATATATTTATATATATATATATACATATATATATATATATATATATATTAAAAAATAATTTGAGCCAACTAATCAAACCGAACTGAGCGGACCTTTGCTCATGCTCGATTCGTTTTAAACCGAACTAATCCGAACCGAGCGCTTTTTTCAATCGAGCCATCGAACGAGTCTTGAGCGTTGAGCAGTTTGAACAACCCTAGATAGGTGTATATGTATATAAGGATAAACTCTGTAACGGATTAGGGGACCAGGGGAACCGTATTGCCCTATACGCTTCCTATTGGGGCCACTTTTCAGACCTTTTCAGTTCTAAACTACGTGCATGTCATAGAGTAGGTACATCGTAGCAATAGGAAGCGTATTGCCTTATACGATTCGTATTGGTGTCGCATTTAATTCATTTAAACCCTATGAAAAACGTATTGGGCTATACATTTCGCATTAAAGGATATACAAAAATTTTGAGATGTCTAAAGGCCATCACCTTAACTAATACATCATATAATCTTATCTTTCTTTTAATATGTGTGGCATGTGTACTAGCCGGCATATTTTCTCTTCTAGTCGTTCAAAATATCACGTGACGGACAAAAAGTACTAAAAGTCATAAAGGTGCTATCCTAATTCCACTCACGATCAAATCATATCTAAATAAGAAGATTCTCATAAAGGTATTTTTTTTTTAATTTTTGAATCTCTAAGATAATTTTTTTTTTCTTTTTAAAATGCCTAAAAGTATAAAAAATGAATAGTTGAATCTCTATGTGGCTTTGGAATTAAGAATTTGGTACTTAAAGTTTAAATTTACTAATCTAGTTCTTAGTTGTATTGTTTCCTTTCATTCATGGTTCCTCAAAGTTAACAATGTTAACTTGATTGGTTAGTGTTAGTGGAGGATTCTCCAAAGATCAGTGATCCTCAATTACTGTCGGGCTTAGGGATCCTCAATTCTGTTTGAATTAGTGATCCTCAGAGAGTATTGTAGGATCAGGATCCAGGATCGTCATAGTGGTCCTTACACTAACGATTGTCTGCTTTAAATATGAAGTTGTTTTGCAGGAGTACGTGCTTGGACTTGGTCTTGGTTATATTCCTGAAGCATATTCCCTATTTATTCCGCACGTGCTTGACTAATATGGACGTTATGGAGGTCGTGGAAGACTTGCATGAAATGCGGATAGTTAGTTAGCTTAGATATTTTCTAAATTTATAAGGGGATAGCGAGCTAGATTAGAACACTTGGCTAATTTTGGCTAAACACACACACTTGTAACTGCTCTCATCAGCTCTTGATTGTTTGCTCGGCGATTACACACTTTTTTGCACATTACACTCTAGTGATCCTTGTAACAAGCTCGCTATCATCCAAAGTTGTAATACATTTTCTGTTTAATCTGAGTTGGTGATCGGTAGTTTCCATCACCCGAGGTTTTTTATGTCGGAGATCAACTCTTGATCAAGGGCTTTTTCCTCGTATAAATCATTGTGTCACTTGTTCATTATGTTTCTGAGTGATCCTTAATATTGTTCATTGGTTCAAGCATCACACCTCACATCAAAAGATTTGGTTGCATTATCTTAGCTTGATTTTTGACCAAAACAGTTTGGCGCCCACCGTGGGGCAATTGGTGCTTCAATTCTGAAAGTCTTGTTCGTTTCGTTCATTTCGGTTCATCACCTTCAACCGCATGGCTTCTCAAGGAAAAACCACTTAAAGTGCAATGCCGGAAATCAATTCATCCCAGGGCGTTCCACCTTTACCTCCACCACCTTCTGGTTCCCAGAAGAATGCTGAAAAGAGACCGACTCCTATTTTCTCAAAACCTCCAACTTCTTCTGCATCTTATACTCCTACTACTAGTGACCTCTTTACTTTAATTTTGCAGATGAAGGATCACATACAGCAGCATGATAAGACTAACGAAAAGATTCTCAGAGAAATTGGAGATATCAAGAAACAGAAGAGATCAGCAGAGGATCATTCCCCATTGATGCCTAGGTCTTTGAATTTCGACACTCCGGTCATAACCTCCCAGCATTCTGCAGCTCCAGATGTCCAATACTTGGGTGGAATAAGAGGAATGCACTACGGATCCTCAGCAACGTCTCAGGCCCTAGGATCCTATTTTCAACCAGCAGGATCCTTCTCTCAGCATCAAGGATTCTTCGCTAGCTCAGGAGGATACATGGGGTCGCAACAGGTTCAAGGGTCCTCTCAGGTTCAAGGATCCTCTCAGGTTCAAGGATCCTCTCAGGTTCAAGGATCCTCCTTTCAACCTCAAGGATCCTTCTTTCAACCTCAAGGATCCTCCTTTCAACCTCAAGGATCCTCTCAGGTTTTCGGATCCATGGATTATCCTCCAAGAGCCCCATTCACAGTGCATCAAGGATCCAATATTTCTCAAGATCAAGATTCCTTAAGAAGCTTGCAGCTTGGAAGTTCAGATGTCCACCAAGGAGACTTCATCCCAACGCAAATCATTGCTTCTTCTGGTCCTTCAATTATACCAGAATCTCGACAATATGGATTCACATCTGGGATTCCGAACTTGAATCCACCAGGAGGTAACACTTTCAATAATTCTTATACCACTAACCATGGCCTTATACAGGATACAAGTATCAACCAAGCTATGGCTAGGGAGTTACAAAAGCTTAAGGATATGATATCCAGTGTTCCAAGGGTGGTTAAGCCTATTCCTGAAATTGCAGATGGGAGCCATAAGATATCTCGTTTCGCATCACCTATTTGTGATGCTGAGATACCCAAAAGGTTCCAGATACCAACCATGAAGTTATATGATGGCTCAACAGATCCTGAAGAACACGTGGCTCAATACAGAGAAAGGATGGAGATCAACCCCATCCCTGAGAGGTTAAAAGAAGCATGCTTATGCAAGGGTTTTGGATCCACACTTACAGGATCAGCTCTTAAATGGCTGCTAAGTCTTCCCCCTTATTCTATTACTTCATTCGCTAATCTAGTTAACCTGTTTAATAATCAATTTTCTTGTAGTAGAAAATTTGAACGCTTAACTAGTGATTTATATAGGGTAACACAAGGTCAAAATGAATCACTTAGAGATTATATCACTAAGTTTAGTAAAGAATCCTTAGATATTCCTAACTTGGATATAGCCACGGCTGTAGAGGCCTTTAAAATGGGTTTACTTAGGGATTCATTATTCTATGATGATCTGGTTATGACACCATGCAGGAATCTTGATGAAGTAAGAACCAGGGCCCTTAGGTTCATCCGATTAGAGGATGACAAAAGGATCCAGGAGAGGCTAGCAGGATCCTCGAAACAGGAAAAGCAAGGATCCTACTTCAAGAATAACAAGTTCAAATCCTACAACAAATTTGATAACCAGAACGTGCATGCAGTGGAACAGGAAGAGGATGATGAGGATTATCCTCCAATCTCTGAATACTGTTTTTCTGTTGATAACAATGAACTGATTCTTGCAATGCAGAATTTAGGTGAGAAAGCTAGGTGGCCAAGAAAAAGTGATAAACCAGCTCCTACGAAAGACAAATCAAAATGGTGTGCATATCACGAGGATTTTGGGCATCTCACCGAGGAGTGCATTGCACTAAGGAAAGAAATTGGTTACTTGTTAAGCAAGGGGCACTTAAAGGAACTTTTGGGACGAAACAAGTCAAGAACCCAGGATCCTGAAAGGATCCCGGAAAAATCTCCTGCTCCCCCAGCAGATGCACAAGTCATAAACTTTATATCCGGAGGATCAGACATTTGTGGTACTTCCTTTTCAGCAGCCAAAAGACATGCTAAGGAAACCAAGATGGAGAATGGAGACAGACCCATCCGAACATCCAGTGTTACCAAGGATAAAGTTATAACTTTTGATGAGGATGATCGTGTTGACATTTAGGATCCTCATCAAGATGGTCTTGTTATTACTCTTTTTATTTCTAACCATTTTGTTCGCAGGATCCTTATAGACGGAGGAAGCTCTGTGAACATTATCCAGCTTGATGTCCTAAAGAAAATGAATATTCCTGAGTTCGATATCGTGCCAAGATCCTCAGTACTTGTGGGATTCAGTGGGGAGACCAAGAATACTCTGGGGGACATCAAACTCCCAATCTATATCGAAGGACTACATTCTTATCAAAAATTTTGTGTTATAGATTACTTATCTTGTTGCAATGTTATCCTTGGCAGGTCGTGGATACATGACATGAAGGCAGTCCCATCTACTTATCATCAATGTGTGAAGCTTCCTAGTCCATGGGGGGTGGTGAAAATCGAGAGTGATCAGCAAGAGGCTAAGAATTGCTACACATCATCAATGAAACCAACCTCAAAGCGAAGGGAGCAATAGCAATTAAAGTATCCTCCAAGGGATGTCTTGGAGGCAAGAGAGCAGGATGTGAAAGAAATCCTTATGGATCCTCATGATCCTGAATCCAAGATTTACATAGGATCAGGGATCCTTGGCAAAATAGAAGAGGATTTGGTATCCTTCCTCAAGAGGAGAAAATCTACCTTTGCATGGAAACACGAAAATATGACAGGTATATCTGAAGATATAATTACTCATAAACTTAGCATTGACAGGTCATTCAAACTAATCCATCAAAAGAGGAGGAAGTTCGCACCAGAGAGAAATGCCATTATCCAGGAGGAGGTAGAAAAATCACTCCGAGCAGGTATGATTAGAGATGTCAAGTATCCAATATGGTTGGCCAATGTGGTTGTTGTTCAAAAGAAAAACGGAAGTGGAGGGTATGTGTCGATTTCACTGATTTAAATAAGGCATGTCCCAAGGATCCTTTCCCATTGCCCCACATTGACTCCATGGTGGATGCTACCGCGGGTCATGAACTGTTAACCTTTATGGATGCTTCCTCTGTTTTTCAACAAATTCAGATGGAACCATCTGATCAAGAGGATATAGCCTTTATAACCCCAACTGGTATTTATTGTTGTATTGCTATGCCATTTGGACTAAGAAATGCAGGTGCTACTAATCAAAGGCTAGTCAATATGATGTTCAAGGATCAAATTGGACACACTATGGAAGTCTATATAGATGACATGGTGGTTAAGTCTAAAAAAGCTAAGGGTCACCTTAGAAACTTGGAGGAAGCATTCGATATCCTTGATAAATTTAATATGAAACTAAATCCTTCCAAGTGTCATTTTGGAGTAAAAGCAGGTAAATTCCTAGGATATATAGTGACAAAAAGAGGCATTGAAGCAAGTCCAGAGCAAATTAAGGCTATTGTGAACATCAAATCACCTGCCAATGCTAAGGATGTGCAAAGATTAACAGGCAGGATCGCAACCTTAAACAGGTTCATATCCAAATCCTCAGAAAAATGCAAGGAATTTTACGACATTTTGAGGAAGAACAAAAAATTTGATTGGACTGAAAAGCACGAAAATGCTCTCAAAGCTCTTAAGGATTACCTATCCTCAGCTCCTGCCTTGATAAAACCAGAAAAAGGGGATGTGTTATCCTTGTACCTCGCAGTATCCTCTAAAGCAGTAAGTGTCGTCCTTGTTAAGGATCATGAAGGTACACAACATCCTGTCTATTATGTAAGTAAGAGTTTGCTTGATGCTGAATCCAGGTATTCACATTTAGAAAAACTTATTCTTGCTTTAATTATGGCATCTACTAAATTAAGACACTATTTTGAAACTCATGCCATTATTGTTAAGACTAATTTTCCAATTAAGAATGTTCTCAGGAAACCTGAAATGTCAGGAAGGATGGCTAAGTGGGCAGTGAAGCTTAGTGCTTATGATATAAGATACGAACCTAGAACTGCCATTAAATCCCAAGCCTTAGCTGACTTTGTGGCAGATTTCAGTAGTGACATGCAAAGGGAAGCTGAATTGGAAGTCCAATAGCTAGAGGAAACTAAGGATCCTTGGATACTCTTCACTGATGGAGCCTCCAATGTCAAAGGAACTAGGCTCGGAATACTACTAAAATTTCCACAGGGGGACATAATACCCCACTCTATAGCTTGTGAGTTCCAAACTACTAACAATGAGGCTGAATATGAAGCCTTGATAACTGGTTTGCAAATTGCTAAGCATATGAGAAACAGGTATCTTGAGGTACATGTAGATTCATTATTAATCACTAACCACTTTAATGGATCCTATGTTGTTAAAGGTGAAAAGCTAATCAAATATTTAGAGATAGTCAAAGAATTGGCACTCTCTTTTGTTTCCTTTAGTTTAACACAGGTACCCAGAGAAGAGAATGCAGAAGCTGATGCACTGGCCAATCTAGGATCATCCTTGAAAATCCCAGAGGATATCAAGAACCCTATTATCCATATCCTAACCCCTGCTATTGTGGATCATGCAGTTATGGAGATAGGAGAAGATTCTGCAATTATCCCTAGTGATGACACAGGATCTCATTCAGGATCATGGATCCTTCCAATTATGAGATATATCCAACACAGAGAGATCCCTACTGGAGAAAACCCCAGGGCTTTCAAAATTAAGGTATCTCAATTCACAATATTGAATAATATGCTATATAAACGATCTCTTGCAGGACCATATCTGAGATGCATTGAGGATCCTGAAATCCAAGAAGTCTTGAAGGATCTTCATGAAGGAGATTGTGGAAATCACACTGGGGGCAGGGCATTATTCTCGAGGATCCTGAGAACAGGATACTATTGGCCTACTATGAAGAAGGATGTTGTGGATTATGCTAAAAGATGTGATCCTTGTCAGAGACACAGTAATATCCTTCACCAACCAGCAGAGCTCTTGCATCCTATATCCTCTTCTTGGCCATTTATGAGATGGGGGATGGATATAGTTGGTAAACTTCCCAAGGCACCTGGTGGAAAAGTATTCATGCTTGCTATGACTGACTATTTCTCAAAGTGGATAGAGGCTGAAGCCTTTGCTCAAGTCAGAGAAAAAGAAGTGATATCCTTTACCAAAAGAAATATTATTACTAGATTTGGTATCCCTTCTAAAATTGTATGTGATAATGGATCCCAATTTACTGGGAATAGAACTACTAACTTTTGTGACAGTTGGGGGATTAAGATGATAACATCAACACCAGTCCACCCACAAGCTAATGGCCAAGCAGAATCATCCAACAAGATCATCATCAACAATTTGAAGAAGAAGCTTGGATCCAAGAAAGGGAAATGGGCAAAAGAGCTACCTTATGTATTATGGGCTGACAGAACAACTCCCAAGAATGCTACTGGCCAAACTCCATTCTCTTTGGTATTTGGAGCAGAATCAGTGATCCCTACAGAAATGGTGGTTCCTTCTGCAAGAACAAGCGTCCGTGATCCTGAAGGAAATGCTGAAAACTTGGTTCAAGACCTGGATACTATAGAAGAACTTAGGGATTTGGCAAGGATAAGGATGGCCAGTTATCAACAAAGGATGGCTGGAGCTTACAATAAGAGTGTCAGGAACAGGAAATTCTAAGTTGGTGATATGGTACTGAGGAAAGCATTTCAGAATACTATCAATCCCGCTGATGGAAAGTTGGCACCAAAGTGGGAAGGCCCTTATTTGATTGAAGCTGAAGCAGGAAAGGGGGCATATCGGTTGCTAACAATGGAAGGTGATTTGCTGCCAAGAGCTTGGAATGCTGTTCACTTGAAAAAATATTTCATGTGATAAGGATCCATGATCCTTAGCCAACGATGATCCTTGAAGGATCCTTGATCAACGGAGGATCCTCGTTATGGTAATAATTTAATCTCAAACTGTTTAACTCTTCATATATCATGTACTTAAGGATAAGGATTCCAGATCCTTTATCCTCCTTTCACTCGTTTCTAAGTTTTGCAGAAGGTTTGAGTATCCTTGGCAGAGGATAAGTCTCCACAGAAGTATCCAGTTATTTGGGCTTGACCCCAGTTATTTGGGCTTGACCCCAGTTATTTGGTCTTGACCCCAGTTATTTGGGCTTGACCCCAGTTCTTTGGGCTAGTCCCCAGTTTGGGCATGTCCCTAGTATCACCAGCAGCGCACGATGATCCTGGTACAGTTCATGGCAATGGGACCAGTACTCGCTTTAGGGGCTGACAATTTCATTGTACTGGCTATATCCGGGATCCTACGTATAATGGTAGACGTACCATACATCCGTTCCTAAGGTTTCTAACGTTTTCACGTTAGCTAAGGTTTTGGCATTTTCATGTCACTAAGTTTGGATAGTCGCCAGTGAGGGCCATACTCCAGTTTACACAAGATCCTTTGGGCTTGTCCCCAGATATCCTTTGGGCTTGTCCCCAGTTGTCCTTTGGGCTTGTCCCCAGTGGTCCTTTGGGCTTGTCCCCAGTTATCCTTTGGGCTTGTCCCCACTTATCCTTTGGGCCTATCCCCAGTATGTTGGGCTTGTCCCCAGAATTGTTAGGCTTGTCCCCAGTTACCACCCTTTGTCTTTTATTGGCTTAGTCCCAAGTTATATTATATTTCAGGTTTTTGAAGCTAAACAAGCAAGGATCCTTGATCCTTACCTTAAACTAAGGGTTGTCTTTTGATTATCCTGATCATAATTGTTAAGGAGTTAGGATCCTAACTTGGATTCTCAGGTATGATCCTTATTCATTTTTATTTTATCTATATAAGTGACCCTTATTCTTTGACAACATAATTAATGATCCTTAAATTGCATAACTTTTCTAAGCTTATCGACTATAGGATATTTGATCCTTGATCATATCATAAAACTTTTAAAACGTAATTTGTTCTATTTCTCTCCTTTATTTATAAATTCAAACAAAATATACAACAACAGTTGAAAAGTAAAGAATTCATAAGGATAACAACACGAAAAATAGCCAAAAAGTTAAAGTTTTATTTATTCACAAAATTAAACCCCTTAAAGGTTGTCAAAATTGCTAACCCAAACTTCTACACGCAATACGTGGCCCGTCCACTTGGGTTGGCAAAGGGTGTCCATTGTTGATCTGGTCATAAGAGTGCAGGAAATAAAAGACGGCAGGATAACAAGTGGCTTCATCCCCCAAACAGAGGATCCCTCCACCACCTATTATCCTACCTATTGTCCAAAGGATCATTGATCCTGAAACCTAAAACTATTGTTCAGAGTACAACCCAGCATTGTTTCAAAACACCACAACCACAAAACAAACTACCAAACTTTAAAAAAATGGGCTCCGGCTTGTTAGGGCAGGATTTTTAATGACCTATGATCCTCATGTGTTATCCTATTAGTGATCCTTACTTCTGTAACAGATAGTGATCCTCAGAAGTGTTTCAGGATCAGGATCATGGATCACCCTAAGGATCCTTATACTAACGATTGTTCTCTTTGAATTTCGTATTGTTTTTGTAGGACCGGTTTTTCGACCGTTCGATTGCGTAACGAACGTTTCACGTGCGGAATCCGTGAACGAACGTGAC
This sequence comes from Helianthus annuus, assembly GCF_002127325.2. NCBI lineage: Eukaryota > Viridiplantae > Streptophyta > Magnoliopsida > Asterales > Asteraceae > Helianthus > Helianthus annuus. The sequence continues at coordinate 33,698,878 of NC_035449.2, read as the reverse complement.
CGAACACACGATAACGTACTACTAACGTGATTTCATTGATAGATTTGGTGATTCGGTACAAGATCTCACGTTTACACTACTTTCTCTCTCTAGAAAGTCTCCTCTCCAAGTCTCCTACTCAACTCTTCCAAAAGTCTTCCAAAACTTTATCAAGAACTAACTAAAACTATGACATAACACCCTATTTATATGGTCAAGGCTTTTAATGAAAGTTCACATTAATTACAAGTTTGCCACCTTGCCATTTCTAACTAAATAAGACATTACGCGCTTGATTCCTTCCGGTTTTTCACTACAACTCGGATTGACGAAGGCGATAGACATTACGTGCATCAACAATCTCCCCCTTGGATATTGCTGTAGTCAATCTGTAGTGAAACTCGTAGCGACTTGACTTTCTATTTGAGAGACTCGAACGAAGATGTAGTCGACAGACAACTGCACTAACAAACTCCCCCTTGGATGTTGACGGAATCTTTAGTGAGAGTCTTCAAATACTCTTGTTCGAACAGAATCCCAGAGGATCTGTATTTTCTTCAGAATCTTCAGGCTCCCCCTTTCGTCAAGCTTCCGTGCTTTTGGGATCGACGCCTTGCTTTCCAAATACAAGCTCCTTTAGCGTTGAGCTCGTCTTCAGACTCCCCCTTAGACTTGGCTGTCGGGATCGTAGTCTGGCTTTTCGTAGCAACAAATTTCAAAAACCTGCACATCTCAAACTCTCTATTACAAACCAATAAAGTTGTGATTCAACTTAATGAATCAACTAAATATTTGAGAATTTTCTAATACAATTTGAAACATTCCAAATTCTGATTCAACTTAATGAATCATCTTAAACATTTCAAACCAATTAACCAAACCGTCTGTTCATCATGTTTAGCCTTTGAGATTTTGAATGTCAGCTTTTCAACATCAGTTGTCGAAAATCTTTTTGAATTTTTGAAAATAAGAAACATAAATGCAATAACAGAAATTAAATGTAGAAATGAAATATGTACAAACATATTTTTGTGAGTTTGTGTAAGAGGATCATATCAGTTTTTGAGACAAATCACTAACACCGTTAAGCTTTGAACATTTTAAGTTCTAAACGATTCACGTTGATTGACGATATAGTTGTCCTCTTAAATTTTCATACAATTTTCAATCTATTCAGGATACTATTTAAGTGTTTTATGAACTTAGTTCGATTCATGTGTCCCACCTCTTGAATATACTCCCGTATCCAGAATCCCAATATTCAGTCTTACAGGTATGAACACTACAATGATGTCTGTACATAAATTAGGGGAAAGATGCGAGAACTGAGGGATCTCAGGTCAGAACTTCCGTTCAGCAGAGAGATATCAGCTTCGACTTAGCAGTGTGTCCCCTTTAGAGGATCTTTTCAGCTACAACAGATGATTATCAATTTTATTGTCTAATCAGCTGAGGGCTTTATGCTATGTTTCAAGCATTTTGCGGAAAGTATTAGCCAAGGACTAGGTCAGAACTACCGTTCAGCAGAAGTCCCGGAATAATACCCCAGACATCATAGAGTATAAACACCTAGTATATCAGAATACGAGACCTTTCAAACGAGATTTCAGGGGTTACCTATATATCCAAGTAGTGTTCCCCACGAATTTCACAAGTTTGAAATTTTAGGTTTATATCCCGAATAAATCTACTAAATGTACAAAAACCTATCGTCACATCATCAGTGAGACCGTTTATCACATTTTACATTACATTTCTTTAGCATGCTGTGATAGTCCACTGATTTACTATCATTTCCTCTTTTTCACAACAAAACTCATTTTTAATTTTTATCATGTTTTTGACATTTTCAAATTTTCTAATTTTTTTAAAATTTTTCTCCCCCTAAAATCAAAATATGTTTCAATTTTGATTTTCTGAGAAAATTTGAAACAAACTGTACAAACTTGACAACTTGATGAGAATCACATCAATTCTCTATCCACTTGGCGTAAACAATCAGAACTCCCCCTCACAACAAACTATTTTCCCATTATGATTTCAAAACACTTAAGTTTGTTTTAATCAAAATGGTTTTTCCGGAAAATTAGTTTTGTGTGTTGTTTCATAAACATGGGGTTTCATCACATTGTTTTTCAAATTACCACTTGTAGGAAAGATGAATCAAGTACAACTTAATGTCCCTGATTTATCTTTTGAAAGACGAAAAATCACCAGAGTGAAATTTCTCAAGAAATGTGCCGATTCATGTTCCACGCTTACCAACCTGGGAACTCCGGCAAGTCAGGTTTTTCTATTTGAAAAGTTTCACCCAAGCCTGACTGTCCTTGGGTGATTTTGAATTCTTGTTCAACAATGGTGGAAAGTTTTTCTCATCCATTGCTAAACTAGAATTCTCGACATTTACCTCAACACATGGCTCTTCTGGTTTTACCATACCAGAATCATTGCCTGATTGTGGCTTGTCTGCCTTTGATGAGCCAGATTCATCGCCTGAAGGTGGCTTGTCTGACTTCGGCACGTCAGATTCATCGCCGACCTTTTCCTTCTTCTTTTCCTCTTTCGTCCTCAGATTTGCTCTGACAAATTCGGTTTACTTGACTTTGTTGTCGAGTGAATCGATTCATCAGCACTCTTATTCGATCAGTCGGGTGAACCCGAGGACAAAATCTTCTCGAGATACTCTCGTGCTTTCTTCCTCTTCTTCCTCAGTTTGTCTTTCTGCCCTTGAGAAAGCTTCACTTTCGTTTCTTGAACTTTAGGTTCTTGGACCTTCTGTTCTTTGACATTCTGTTCTGAAACTTTCAGTTTCTTGGGCTTGACAGTGACTGGTTTCTTTGCCAACTTCTGAGAATTAACCCTCAATCTTTCACTTGATTTCCTAGGGCAATCCCTGGCAATGTGTCCTTGGATTTGGCAATTATAGCATCTTCTTGTCTCAAATCTCAGTCTCTGGCAGTTAACAGCAATGTGTCCTTGATATCCACATTTGTAGCACATTCTGTTATCGTACCAATCACCATTTTCATACCAAACGCTTAGATCAAAGCATTGTCTAGCGTGGTGATACTCCTTCCTCCTCTTGATTGTTGGATTTGGCTTTTGAGCACTATGGTCTGACCTGCACCACTTATTACCAACAATTTTTGAGTTTTCGTTTTTCAATTTTTGTACTTTTTGATTGCGATTGGATGATCGATCTGATGAGCTTTTATTATCTTTTTGAACAATTTTCAAATTTTTACCTTTTTTTTTTGTTCTACAATCTTCTTAACAGGTTTCTGCTTTGAACATTCACCTATATCAGTAGATTGCAAAACAGTATTTTTGAATTTTTCTTTTAATTCTAAAAACAATTTTTGTTTTTCAATTTTTGTATTTTCATCATCAGATTTCTCATCGCAATCTTCAACTTTGACATTGTCAAAGTTTGTGACACTGTCACTTATTGGAACAGAATTGATTGGTTTTGGACAGGGAAAATTCAAACTGTCAGATTTAGTCACAAACCCTTTCAATTTCTTTTCAAGCTCATCAATTTTAGCTCTCGAATTCTCAGCCTCATTTTCAAGCTGAGATATTCTTTCAAGATGAGACTTGATTAATTTTTCATTTTCAATCTTAATGTTTTCAAGAACAGACTTTTCATTGACTAAAACTTTTATCTGTTCTTGAAATTTTGTTTCATTTTCTTTCAAATTTTTGTTTTCAAGTTTTATCCAAAAATCTTCATTTTCTGAGGATTTCTTTTTGCTTTCAAAGTCTTTTTCTTTCTCTTTCAAAACCTTGTTTTCTGATGTCAAACTGTTCAAATTACCCAACAGTTTGTCATTTTCAACTTTCAGTCTCTCACAAATTTCCTGAATCATAAGAATCTGTTTATCATCAGCTTGCTTCTCATCTGTCAACTTCTTGATCTCCAATGCCAAAATTTTTGCAACTTTTTCGAGTTTGTCATTATAAGTCTTAAAGTTGTCACATTTGAAACACACTGATGCATTCTTCACAGATTCTCCAACTTTTGAAGCCTTTTCTTCCTTTGCCCTTTGATCACCATTTTGGTTTTTCTTCTTTTCATCATTAATCCTTATCTGTTCTTCAATTCTTTCAACGAGTGGACCAATCGTCAGTTGAGAAAATTCTCCAGAACTCTTCAGGTTCAAGATGTAATCTTCCCATTCTTCTTTCGGTAAAGCACTGACAAATTTTTCAACCCATTCTGCTGGTTCTTTAGTTATACCAATGTCAGACATTGAACAAACAAGAAGTCTATATCTCCCAATGATATCCTTAGTGTTTTCTCCTGGATAACCTGAAAATGAATCAAATTCTTTCTTTAATAAATTTCTTTTATCAGGTGTTTCTTGAGTCATATTAAAGAAATCCATATCCAGGATTCGGTAATGAGAAATACACAGCGACAGATTTTCAGTTAATACAAAAATTTCACACAATCAAATAACTATCAAAGATTAGGCGACAACGAATCGAGTGAGAATTCGCTCGGGCGTATATCCAATACTTGACAAATCACCTCGGATCACCTTCAAACACACAAACAAAACGATTAGTAAACAAAATATCAAACTCCTAAAAACTGGATTGGGCCTTATGCTCTTAATGGATGATGACTTAAAAAAACTGAGATTGGATCTTTGAAAAATAATGGGCGGTGGGTAGTGGGCTTCAGTGATTGGGTAAGTGGGGCGATGGGGAGGTGTCGACAAAACTGTGATAGGACCTTTACTTTGGAACTCAACAGAAATGTGATAGGACTACTTAGGAAGTGGCCGACAAAAAATGTAAATCTTTAAAGCTTCACATGCAAAGGTGATTTTAATGAACCGACAATCTAAAAACTGATGCACATAGGCCTTCACATGCAAACTAACTGACACAATAACGTGATTTCAGATATATCTCAAATGATTTTCCAATCGGTACCAGATCTAATCTCCGATAATTCAAATCAAATTTTGCGATTGGACCATTCAATTGTGTGTAGCCGACAAACTGTTATGCTCAGACAGTCATATGAAGAAGATGACATAAAAGCGAACTATCATGTAACATCTATGAGCGGTCCACACTCTGTCTCAAAAGCGAGCCACACTTGTCACAAAAAGCGATCCTAATATTGACTTTTGAGCGATCCACAGTAGTTCACAAAAGCGATTCACACATGTATTTATGAGCGATCCAGAATTAATGATTTTTGAGCGATCCAAGACTTTTCACAAGAGCGAACCACACTAATTCCACATAAGCGATCCTGAGGTGTTCAAAAAGGCGATCCACAGCTGCGAATTCGGACCGAAAAATCGAGATTTCTCCAAAACGGCTTGAAGTTTCGAGCTGAAATTTGGTAGGATTGTAGATCGGGTCTAAACGCACAACATATCCAAAAATCAGACGATTTGGACCGTATTTACCTGTTCAATTTGACGTTTTTCAGAAAAAAACGTAAGAAACAAGTAGAATATGAAGAAATCGACGAAATCGGATCTGATTTTGGCTCTGAATCGGCTGAAATCTGGTACGAATTGATGTGTTTGATCAAGCAATCGAGCTCCTAGCTCTGATACCACTTGTAGGATCGGTTTTTCGACCGTTCGATTGCGTAACGAACGTTTCACGTGCGGAATCCGTGAACGAACGTGACCGAACACACGATAACGTACTGCTAACGTGATTTCATTGATAGATTTGGTGATTCGGTACAAGATCTCACGTTTACACTACTTTCTCTCTCTACTTTCTCTCTCTAGAAAGTCTCCTCTCCAAGTCTCCTACTCAACTCTTCCAAAAGTCTTCCAAAACTTTATCAAGAACTAACTAAAACTATGACATAACACCCTATTTATATGGTCAAGGCTTTTAATGAAAGTTCACATTAATTACAAGTTTGCCACCTTGCCATTTCTAACTAAATAAGACATTACGCGCTTGATTCCTTCCGGTTTTTCACTACAACTCGGATTGACGAAGGCGATAGACATTACGTGCATCAACAATCTCCCCCTTGGATATTGCTGTAGTCAATCTGTAGTGAAACTCGTAGCGACTTGACTTTCTATTTGAGAGACTCGAACGAAGATGTAGTCGACAGACAACTACACTAACAGTTTTACAGGAATAACAAGTTGGACCTGGTCTTGGCAACGTTACTAAGGAATATTCCACGACTATTTCGCACACGTGTGACTGGAAATGGACGTTGTGGAGAACGTGGGAGCATGGCACGAATTTCGGATAGTTAGTTAGCATAGTTAACTTCTATTTTTAAAAGGGGTAACGAGCTAGTAGTTAGAACACTTGGCTAATTCCAGCTAAACACACTCGTACAATTGCACTCTTGAGCATTCAGCAAAACACTTAACAGTTTTCACACATTCTTGCATGCTACACCATAGTGATCCTTGTACCTAGCTCGTTACTATCCGAATTTTTAAACATTTGTTGGTTAATTTGAACTTGGTGATCGGTAGTTTCCATCACCCGAGGTTTTTTATGCCGGAGATCGTTCATTGATCAAGGGCTTTTTCCTCGTATACATCTTTGTGTCACTTGTGCAATTTACATTTAAGTGATCCTTATCATTGTTCATCATTTCAAGCATCATACCCCGTAACAAAGAGTTTGGTTGCATTATCCTCATCAGATTTTTGACTAAAACAGTTTGGCGCCCACCGTGGGGCAATTGGTGCTTCATTCCTAAGAAGTTTTTCTGTTTGTGATCATTCCGGTTCATTGCATCCAAGTACATGGCTTCATCATTAAAGAATACTTCTACTGCAATGTCTGCGGTCAATTCATCTCAGGGAATTCCACCTTTGCCTCCACCACCTGCTGGATCTCAGAAAAATGCTGAGAAGAAACCAACTCCCATTTTCTCAAAACCTCCAACTTCTTCTGCTTCTTATACTCCTACTACTAGTGACATGTTTACTTTGATTTTGCAGATGAAGGAGCATATACAGCAGCAGGATAAGACCAACGAAAGGATTCTCAAAGAAATCGGAGATCTCAAGAAACAAAAGAGATCGGCAGAGGATCACTCCCCACTGGTGCCTAGATCTTTGAATTTTGATACTCCGGTGATAACTTCTCAGCCTTCAGTGATTCCAGACGTCCAATATGTGGGAGGACCAAAAGGAGTGCACTACGGGTCAACAACAGTGACTCAGGCATCAGGTTCATACTTCCAGCCAACAGGATCCTATCCTCAGCATATGGGATCCTTCACGAGTTCAGGAGGATATTCAGGAGCGCTGCAGATTCAAGGGTTCTGGCCGTTTCAAGGATCATCCCAGGTTCAAGGATCCTCCTTTGTTCCAGGATCATCCCAGGTTCAAGGATCCTCCTTTTTTCCAGGATCATCCCAGGTTCAAGGATCCTCCTTTGTTCCAGGATCATCCCAGGTTCAAGGATCCTCCTTTGTTCCAGGATCATCCCAATTTCAAGGATCCTTCCAGATGCCGGGATCCTTGAGGAGTTTGAAAGCAGGGAGTTCAGATGTCCATCAGGGAGATTTTATTCCGATGCAGACCATTGCTTCTACTGGTCCTTCGATCATCCCAGAGTCTCAACAATATGGATTCACATCCGGTGTTCCTAATTTGAACCCGGTGGGAGGTAACACTTTTAACAATTCTCTTACCACTAATCATGGATTCACGCAGGATACAGGTATCAATCATGCCATGGCCAGAGAATTGCAAAAGTTAAAGGATATGATATCAAGTGTTCCTGGAGTGGTCAAACCTATCCCGGAGATGGCAGATGGGATCCATAAGATATCTCGTTTGGCACCACCAATCTGTGATGCTGAGATACCCAAGAGGTTCCACGTGCCAACCATGAAATTGTATGATGGTTCAACGGATCCTGAAGAACACGTAGCACAATACAGGGAGAGGATGGAGATCAATCCAATCCCAGAAAGGTTAAAGGAAGCATGTCTGTGCAAGGGATTTGGATCCACTCTTACTGGATCAGCTCTTAAATGGCTGCTAAGTCTCCCCCCTACTCTATTACCTCATTTGCTAACCTAGTTAATCTATTTAATAGTCAGTTTTCTTGTAGTAGAAAATTTGAACGTTTAACTAGTGATTTATATAGGATAACCCAGGGTCATAATGAATCATTAAGGGATTACATTACCAAATTTAGTAAAGAATCCTTAGACATTCCCAACCTGGATATAACCACGGTTGTTGAGGCCTTTAAAATGGGATTACTTAGGGATTCATTGTTCTATGATGATCTTGTTATGACACCATGCAGGAACCTAGATGAGGTAAGAACCCGAGCACTCAGGTTCATCCGGCTAGAGGATGATGAGAGGATCCAGGAGAGATTAGCAGGATCCTCAAAACAAGAGAAGCAAGGATCCTCGTTCAAGAACAACAAGTTCAAATCTTATAACAAATCTGATAACCAGAACGTGCATGCTGTTGATCAAGAAGAGGATGATGAGGATTATCCTCCAATTTCTGAATATTGTTTTTCTATTGATAACAATGAATTAATCCTTGCGATGCAGAATTTAGGTGATAAAGCTAGATGGCCCAGGAAAAATGACAGACAGCTGCCACCAAAGATAAATCAAAGTGGTGTGCATATCATGAAGATTTTGGGCATCTCACAGAAGAATGCATTGCACTGAGAAAAGAAATTGGATACTTGTTGAGCAAGGGGCATTTGAAAGAATTATTGGGGAGAAAAAAGTCAAGGACTCAAGATCCTGAAAGGATCCCTGAGAAAGCTCCGGCCCCTCCAGCAGATGCACAAGTAATAAACTTTATTTCTGGAGGATCAGACATTTGTGGCACATCCTTCTCAGCAGCTAAAAGACATGCAAAGGAAACCAAGATGGATAATGGAGACAGGCCTGTCCGAACATCCAGTGTCTCCGAAGGGAAAGTCATAACCTTTGATGAGGATGATCGTGTTGATATCCAGGATCCTGATCACGATGGTTTGGTTATCACTCTTTTTATTTCTAACCATTTTGTCCGCAGGATCCTTATAGACGGAGGAAGCTCAGTGAACATTATCCAGCTTGATGTTCTAAAGAAGATGGGTATCCCCGAATCAGATATCATATCGAGATCCTCTGTGCTTGTGGGATTCAGTGGCGAGACTAAGAATACTTTGGGGGACATCAAACTCCCAATTTATGTTGAAGGATTACATAATTATCAAAAATTTTGTGTTATTGACTGTTTATCTTGTTGTAATGTTATCCTTGGCAGGCCCTGGATACACGATATGAAGGCAGTCCCATCCACCTACCATCAATGTGTGAAGCTCCCTAGTCCTTGGGGAATAGCGAAGATTGATAGTGATCAACAGGAAGCTAAGAACTGTTACACTTCATCGATGAAACCAGCCTCGAAGTCAAGGGAGCAATAGCAGTTAAAGTATCCTCCAAGAGATGTCTTGGAGGCAAGAGAGCAGGATGTAGTAGAAATCCTCATGGATCCTGGTGATCCTGAATCCAAAATCTATATCGGATCAGGGATCCTTGGCAAAATGAAAGAAGACCTCATATCCTTCCTCAAAAGGAGGAAAACTACCTTTGCATGGAAACATGAGGATATGACAGGTATATCTAAAGATATTATCACTCATAAACTTGGCATTGACAGGTCATTCAAACCAATCCATCAAAAAAGGAGGAAGTTTGCACCGGAAAGAAATGCCATTATCCAGGAAGAGGTAGAGAAATTGCTCCGAGCAGGTATGATTAGAGAGGTCAAGTATCCAAGATGGTTGGCCAATGTGGTTGTTGTTCAAAAGAAAAATGGAAAGTGGAGGGTATGTGTCAATTTCACAGATTTAAATAAGGCATGTCCCAAGGATCCTTTCCCGTTACCCCACATTGACTCCATGGTGGATGCAACGGCGGGTCATGAACTGTTGACTTTTATGGATGCTTCATCTGGATTTCAACAAATTCAGATGGAACCATCTGATCAAGAGGATACGACCTTTATGACTCCAACCGATATATATTGTTATATTGTTATGCCATTTGGACTAAGGAATGCAGGTGCAACTTATCAAAGGCTGGTGAATATGATGTTCAAGGATCATATTGGAAAAACTATGGAGGTTTACATAGATGATATGGTGGTAAAATCCGTAAAAGCTGAGGATCACCTAAGGGATTTGGAGGAAGCATTTGATATCCTTGACAAATATAACATGAAACTTAATCCTTCAAAATGTCACTTTGGTGTTAAAGCAGGTAAATTCTTAGGATACATGGTGACCAAGAGAGGCATTGAAGCTAGTCCAGAACAAATCAAAGCCTTAGTGAATATCAAATCTCCTGCCAATGCTAAGGATGTCCAAAGGCTAACAGGCAGGATAGCAGCTTTGAACAGATTTATATCCAAATCCTCAGAGAAGTGCAAGGAATTCTATGATATCCTAAGGAAGAACAAGAAATTTGAGTGGACTGAGAAGCATGAAAGTGCCTTAAGAGCTCTCAATGATTACCTATCCTCAGCCCCGGCCTTGATGAAACCAGAAAAAGGAGATGTACTATCGTTATATCTTGCAGTATCCTCAAAAGCAGTAAGTGCAGTCCTTGTTAAGGATCATGAAGGTACACAACATCCTGTCTATTATGTAAGTAAGAGTTTACTTGATGCCGAATCCAGGTATTCACACCTTGAAAAGCTTATCCTTGCTTTAATTATGGCATCTACTAAATTGAGACATTATTTTGAAACTCATGTTATTATTGTTAAAACTAATTTTCCAATTAAGAATGTCCTCAGGAAACCTGAAATGTCAGGAAGGATGGCTAAGTGGGCAGTGAAGCTTAGTGCATATGATGTAAGATATGAGCCCAGGACAGCCATCAAATCCCAAGCATTAGCAGACTTTGTGGCTGATTTCAGTAGTGATTTACAAAAGGAAGCTGAGTTAGAAGTCCAGCAGCTAGAGGAGACCAAGGATCCTTGGATACTCTATACTGATGGATCCTCAAATGTCAAAGGCACAGGGCTTGGAATACTACTAAAATCACCACAGGGGGACATAATACCCCACTCTATAGCTTGTGAGTTCCAAACCACTAACAATGAGGCTGAGTATGAAGCCTTGATTGTTGGTTTGCAAATTGCTAAGCATATGGGGATCAGGTATCTTGAGGTACATGTAGATTCATTGTTAATCACTAATCACTTTAATGGATCCTATACTGTTAAAGGTGAAAAGCTAACCAAATATTTAGAGATAGTCAAAGAATTGGCACTCTCTTTTGTTTCCTTTAGTTTGACACAGGTACCAAGGGAAGAAAATACAGAAGCTGATGCATTGGCTAATCTAGGATCATCTTTGAAGATCCCGGAGGATATAAGTATCCCCATTATCCATATACTGGCTCCCGCCATCGAGGATCATGTGACCATGGAAATAGGAGAGGATTCTGCAATTATCCCTAATGAGGATACTCACTCTCGTTCAGGATCATGGATCCTCCCAATCATGAGATACTTACAACACGGAGAGATTCCTACAGGAGAAAACCCTAGGGCTTTCAAAATTAAGGTATCTCAATTCACAATTTTAGATAATATGTTATATAAGCGATCTCTTGCAGGACCATATTTAAGATGCATTGAGGATCCTGAAATCCAAGAAGTTTTAAAAGACTTCCATGAAGGAGATTGTGGAAACCACGCTGGGGGCAGGGCATTATTCTCAAGGATTCTGAGGACAGGATACTATTGGCCAACTATGAAAAGAGATGCTGTGGAGTATGCTAAGAGGTGTGATCCTTGTCAGAGACATAGCAATATCCTTCACCAACCAGCTGAATTTTTGCATCCTATATCCTCCTCTTGGCCATTTATGAGATGGGGCATGGATATAGTTGGTAAGCTCCGTAAGGCACCTGGTGGAAAAGTGTTCATGCTTGCTATGACTGATTACTTCTCCAAGTGGATAGAGGCTGAAGCTTTTGCCCAAGTCAGAGAAAAGGAAGTTATATCCTTCATTAAAAGAAATATTATAACTAGATTTGGTATTCCTTCTGAAATTATATGTGATAATGGTTCCCAATTTATTGGGGACAGAACTACTAACTTTTGTGACAGCTGGGGGATTAAGATGATAACATCAACACCAGTCCATCCACAAGCAAATGGTCAGGCAGAATCATCCAACAAGATTATCATCAACAATTTGAAGAAGAAGCTTGGATCTAAGAAAGGGAAATGGGCAGAAGAACTACCTTATGTGCTTTGGGCTGATAGGACAACTCCCAAGAATGCTACAGGCCAGACTCCATTCTCTTTGGTGTTTGGGGCAGAATCAGTGATCCCTACAGAAATGGTGGTTCCAACTGCTAGAACAAGTATCCGTGATCCTAAAGAAAATGATGAGAACCTGGTTCAAGACCTGGATACTATTGAAGATCAGGGATCTGGCTAGGATAAGGATGGCCAGTTATCAACAAAGAATGGCTGGTGCTTACAACAAAAATGTCAGGATCAGGAAGTTTCAAATTGGTGATATGGTGTTAAGGAAAGCATTTCAGAATACCACCAATCCTGCTGATGGAAAATTGACACCAAAATGGGAAGGCGCTTATTTGATTGAAGCTGAGGCAGGAAAGGGGGCATATCGATTGCTGACCATGGAAGGTGATTTGCTACCAAGAGCTTGGAATGCTGTCCACTTGAAGAAATATTTCATGTGAATAGGATCCGCGTAGAACAGATGATCCTTACATTATGGGTAACCTTGAAGGATTCTTAAAGCACAGATAATCCATACTTTGGTAACATCCTAAACTCAAACTATTTCATTTCCTTATTTTCTCATATAAGGATAAGGATCATGTGTCCTTTGTCCATCTCTCACGTGATTCTGAGTTTTGAAAGTCCAAGTATCCTTAGCAAAATATTGGTTATCTACAGAAGCAATCCGTTCCTTGGGTTTAACCCCAGTTATTTGGGCTTGACCCCAGTTCCGCCTGTAGCGCATGATGATCCTGGTATAGTTCATGGCAGTGGGACCAGTACTCACTTTAGGGGCTGATAATTCCATTGTACTGGCTATACCTAGGATCCTATGTATAATGGTAGACGTACCATACATCCGTTCCTAAGGTTTCTAACGTTTTCACGTTAGCTAAGGTTTTGGCATTTTCATGTCACTAAGTTTGGATAGTCGCCAGTTAGGGCCATACTCCAGTTTACATACGATCCTTGGGCTTGTCCCCAGTTATCCTTGGGCTTGTCCCCAGTTATCCTTGGGCTTGTCCCCAGTTATCCTTGGGCTTGTCCCCAGTTGCTAACTTTTATCTTATATTGGCTTAGTCCCAAGTTATGCTCTATTTCAGGTCCTTGAAGTTAAACAACTAAGGATCCTTGATCCTTACTTCTCTCTAAGGTTTATCTTATAGTTATCCTGGTTATGGTATTAAGGGTTAGGATCCTAACTTAGATCCTCAGGTATGATCCTTAACTATTCTAATTTTGTTCATTGTTTATTTGAAACACCCTTGTAATTTGACAACTGAGCTTATGATCCTCAAAATATACTACTTTTTAGGATTTTTCAACTATAGATATTTGATCCTGGATCATATCCTAAATATTTTCAATCTGACTTATCCAAAATTTCTTATTTAAACAAGTATACATCAAAACAATTGAAAGTTAAAAAGACAAACAAGGATAACAACACAAGATAAGCCAAAAAAGATTAAAGTTATTTTATTAACAAACGTTAAACCACCAAAAGTTGTCAAGGTTGCCAACCCACGTTTCTACCAGCAAAACGTGGCCCGTCCACATGGGTTGGCAATGGGTGTCCATTGTTTATGCGGTCTTAGCATGCAGGTAATTAAAAGGCGGCAGGATGACAATGGCTTCATCCCCCAAACAGAGGATCCCTCCACCATTTGCAATCCTGCCTATTGTCTAAAGGATCCTGGATCCTTAAACCTAAAGCTATTGTTCAAGTACAAACCAACAACTGTTCAACAAAACAACCATCAAACTAAAAAAATTGGGCTCCGGCTATGTCTAGAAGTTTCCATCATCGCCCAATCACGCAGCCTAAACCTTCGTTGCATCACCACCCCCGGCTCCACTTGCTTCACCACCTTGATCCTTGCCACTGCCCCCAGCCTCAATTGTCAGGATCTCTTCAGCCTCCTCTTTGTCATCCAGCTCAGCCAGCCTTGCCTTCCAGCCTTCCACATCCCAGGTGCTCCTGTCAGAGTCAGGATCCTGAGCTTCCAAGGCCATCTGCAGTTTAGTCTTGTACATTGCTATGGCGGCAGAAACTTTGGCATCCTCGGTGATCTCATGCTTTTCATAGTCAAAGTTGATCAACACCTTGGCCGTCTCGTTTTTGGCATTCTGGAGATCCTTCTGGGGGTCGGCAATCTTGAGATCCTTTAGCAGTGCAACCTGTTGGAGGTCAGCAATCTTCCTATCCTGATCCTCAACGTGGCCAACGTAATCCTCAATCTCAGCGAATTTCTGCAAAGAGGATAAAGGATAATTCAGGACCAGGTGATCCTCAAACAAGCAGGATATACAAGCATGATATACAAGCAGGATATACAAGCAGGGACAGTGATCCTTACCTCACTGAAGTAGTCAAGGAATTGTTGGCGGATCAAGGGCAGACCTTGCAGATCCTCAGCTTCGGAGGCTTTTCTCTTCTTTCCTCCCCTTCCTTTGAGGGGTGCCTTGGGGATTGAAGCGGTTGGGCTGGCAGGAGTTTTCTTCTTGGAGGATCTGACAGTGGTAAGATCAGTGACACTGAACTTCGAGGCAGACTTTGTGGATTTTCCAGCACCTGCACAACCAAAACAAGATAAGTATCTTTACTCTACTTATATTTCACTATTTAATTGAATTTTTAAACAAGGATACTTACTTGACATCGTGACAGAGCCTGAGGATACCTCTTGTGAATCCTGGGTGGTTGTCTTGAACGATCTTATTTTAGGATCGAGTCTCTTAAAGGCGGCAAGCCTCTCTTTGGCAGCAGGAGACAGTTTGAGGTGTGAGACGGTAACAGCTGCACAACAAAAAAGCAAAAGGGTGTCAGTGATCCTTATATGAAAAGAAAGTTGTCTGGTGATCCTTCTCAGGATCCTCCATCCTACCATGGGTAGCCCATTTCCTGGGTAGATCCTTCCCGTCAGGGATAGAATCCCTTTTGACGAAAAAGAAATGCCGTTTCCAGTTAGTGTCGTTCTTGGTGGCCTTGAAGATTGGGTGTTCTTCACCAGGCTTTCGTTTGAACAAGTACCGGTGGGAACCAAAGGTAGTAAGATCATACATCTCGCCCAACTCTGACATTCCTAGGTCTATCCCCTCCTGCTCAATGATCCTTTCAAGGGTATACAAAACCCTCCAGATCATCGGCATGGCTTGGATATAAGAAATGCCGGTTAGGGAGAAGAAAGATTGGGTAAAGGCTGGAAAAGAATATGTATAGCCTATGGTGAACGGAGTAACGGGGAAGGCAACCCATGAATCAGAGACGTGATCGCTCAGGGCAGTGGGATCGAAGGATTTAAACACGGCATTCGCTGGGAAACAATAGCGGATCCTATCAATCTGCGGATCGGTGAAACAACAGCGTTCTTTTATGGAATCTTCGATGATCGCCTGGCTTTTCAGTGGGCTGTTCTTTTGGTGATCCTTAGCGGGGGAGTTCCGGAGCAACATTTTTGGCGAGATGATAGGAACAGAAAGAAAACAGAGTAAGAGAGGGAAGAAGATGAAGAGAGAATACCTGTTTGATCTTCGGATGAGATTATAAAGGGAGTATCTCTGAAATTTAAATGCTAATTGATCATATCTCTATCTCCTATTTATAATCATGATCGTGCAAGGTTGTCACTTCTGTGACGTCAGGATTGCAACGGATAGTTAGATTGCAACGGTTATATATCCGTTAGTTAGTTGCGGATAAGATCATAAAATATAACTCGCTCATTTTACAACTTACTCTTTATATTTTGGGGGCAATTGTTAGGGCAGGATTTTTAATGACCTATGATCCTCATGTGTTATCCTATTAGTGATCCTTACTTCTGTGACAGATAGTGATCCTCAGAAGTGTTTCAGGATCAGGATCATGGATCACCCTAAGGATCCTTATACTAACGATTGTTCTCTTTGAATTTCGTATTGTTTTACAGGAATAACAAGTTGGACCTGGTCTTGGCAACGTTACTAAGGAATATTCCACGACTATTTCGCACATGTTTGACTGGAAATGGACGTTGTGGAGAACGTGAGAGCATGGCACGAATTTCGGATAGTTAGTTAGCATAGTTAACTTCTATTTTTAAAAGGGGTAATGAGCTAGTGTAAGAACACTTGGCTAACTCCAGCTAAACACACTCATACAATTGCACTCTTGAGCATTCAGCAAAACACTTAACAGGACACATTCTTACACGCTACACCATAGTGATCCTTGTACCTAGCTCGTTACTATCCGAAGTTGTAAACATTTGTTGGTTAATTTGAACTTGGTGACGGTAGTTTCCATCACCCGAGGTTTTTTATGCCGGAGATCATTCATTGATCAAGGGCTTTTTCCTCGTATACATCTTTGTGTCACTTGTGCAATTTACATTTAAGTGATCCTTATCATTGTTCATCATTTCAAGCATCATACCCTGTAACAAAGAGTTTGGTTGCATTATCCTCATCAGATTTTTGACCAAAACACGGCTGTGTCTAGAAATGTCCATCATCGCCCATTTCAGCAACTCACACCTTGGCTGCATCACCACCAGCATCTCCACCAGCCTGATCCTTGCCACTACCGCTTGCCTCGATTGCCAGGACCTCAGTAGCCTCATCCTCATCCTCCAGCTCCGCCAATTTTGCCTCCCAGCCCTCCTTCTCCCAAGTGCTCCTGTCGAAGTCAGGATCCTCAGCTTCTTGGGCCATCTGCAGTTTTATCTTGTACATGGTGATGGAAGCAGTGATTTTGGCATCCTTCAGCAGGTCATTCTTCTCTTGATCAGCGTCTATTTGTGCCATGACCGCTTGCCTTTTTGCTACATTGAGATCTTTTTCAAGGGAGGAGATGTTGTGATCCTTGGCTTGGGAAATCTTCTGGAACTCCAAATGCTTTTGATCAGCCTCTTCAACATAAGCATCAAACAACTTCTCAATCTCAGCAAATTTCTGCAAAAGGCAAAGTAAAGTTCAGAACTTGTGATCCTTAACTGGGCAGTATACTCAGTCAGGATCCAGGATCCTTACCTCAGAGAAATACTCCAAGAATTGATGGCGGATGAGGGGTAGCCCGTCAAGGTCTTCAGCTTCAGATGCCTTTCTCTTCTTCCCCTTAGAGATCACAGGCTTGGGAACAACAGTACTTGGGCTAGCAGCAGTCTTCTTTCTCCCAGACCTGGGACCAACGGCAGTAAGATCGGTAACACTGAAACGGGGGCAGATTTTGAGGATTTTCCGGCACCTACACATGCAAAACAGATAAGTATCCTTATTTCGTTTTAATTTAAACATCTAGTTATGCACAAAATGGGATACTTACTTGACATTGTAACAGAGCCTGAGGATACTTCTTGAGAATCCTGGGTATTTGCTTGAAATGATCTTATTGCAGGATCAAGCTTCCGGAAAGCAGCAAGCCTTTCCTTCGTTGCAGGTGTTGTAATAATGTGTGAAACAGTAATAGCTGCAAAATAGAAACAAAGGGGTCAGTGATCCTCAGCAGAGACAGGGTATCCTATGATCCTTCTATAAGGATCCTCTATCCTACCATGAGTAACCCATCTTCTTGGAAGATCCTTCCCATCAGGGATGGAATCCCTTCTGACGAAGAAGAATCGCCTTTTCCAGTTCGTGTCATTCTTAGTGGTTTTGAAGATGGGGTGTTCTTCACCGGGGTTGTGTTTGAATAGATATCGATGAGATCCATGGCTCACAAGGTCGTACATTTCTGCTAACTCCATCATCCCCAGATCAATACCTTCATGCTCAATGATTCTTTCAAAGGTATACAAGACCCTCCACATCATTGGCATCGTTGGATGTAAGAGATGCCGGTGAGAGAGAAGAAAGAATGGGTGAAATCAGGAAAGGGATACGAGTATCCTATCGTAAAGGGGGTGACCGGAAAAGTTACCAAGTTTCAGAAACAAAGTCGCTTAGGATGGTGGGGTCAAAAGCTTTAAAAACGGTACTCGCCGGAAAACAATGGCGAATCCTGTCTATCTGCGGTTCATTAAAGCAGCATCGTTCCTTCGCGGAGTCTTCGATGATTCTTTGGCTCTTCAAAGGACTGTCCTTTTTGTGATCCTTAGCCGGTGAAGATCTTAGCATCATCTTGGTCATGATGATGGTGAAGAAGAAGAAACAGAATGTGAATGTGAAGAGAGAAAGGAAAGAGAAGTACCTGATCAGATCTTCGAATGAGGATTTAAAGGATGAAACACATGAATTTAAATGCTTCCTAACCCTTATCTCTAACTTCAATTTATAATCATGATTTTGCAGGATAGTCACTTCAATGACGTCAGAGTGGCAACGGCTAGTCAGGATGTAACGGCTATATATCCGTTGGTTTGTTACGGATAAGAACGAGAAAATATAACTCGTTTATTTACACTTTACTCCTTATATTTTGGGGGCAATTGTTAGTGGAGGATTCTCCAAAGATCAGTGATCCTCAATTACTGTCGGGCTTAGGGATCCTCAATTCTTTTTGAATCAGTGATCGTCATAGTGATCCTTACACTAACGATTGTCTGCTTTAAATATGAAGTTGTTTTGCAGGAGTACGTGCTTGGACTTGGTCTTGGCCATATTCCTGAAGCATATTCCCTATTTATTCCACATGTGCTTGACTAATATGGACGTTATGGAGGTCGTGGAAGACTTGCATGAAATGCGGATAGTTAGTTAGCTTAGATATTTTCTAAATTTATAAGGGGATAGCGAGCTAGATTAGAACACTTGGCTAATTTTGGCTAAACACACACACTCGTAACTGCTCTCATCAGCTCTCGATTGTTTGCTCGGCGATTGCACACTTTTTTGCACATTACACTCTAGTGATCCTTGTAACAAGCTCGCTATCATCCAAAGTTGTAATACATTTTCTGTTTAATCTGAGTTGGTGATCAGTAGTTTCCATCACCCGAGGTTTTTTATGCCGGATATCAACTCTTGATCAAGAGCTTTTTCCTCGTATAAATCATGTAACCCCCGTCAAAATCGACCCGTTTCAAAATCCGACCAGTTTTGAATTTTAGATCCTAAACCTTGAAACCTTAGATTTTTTTTTCGCGAAATAGATAACCATCGAAGGAATTATTCTTTAATTTAATTCATTTATCAATTTATTTATTTACTTGTTTAAATAATTAATTTAATTAAAATTTCAACTAAACTTTTTAAAGGTATAAGTTAACAACTTAACAAAATGAACCTTTCTAGTTAATTTGTTTTAAAAGGAGTTGTAGTTAACTAACTTAGTTAGCTCAGTTAGTCAAACATCAGGGACTACTTGTGCATTTATTTAGAAAGCATTTGCTGAATTAAAAAAAAAGAAACAAAAAGAGTGGACACGGGACTCGAACCCGGGTAGCCACATTCCCCAAACAACAACACAGACAACTCCACCACAAGTCAACTTTGTCAGTATATCTTGTCCCTTCGACACATATATCCTATTGTTTTTGCGCTGAATTCTGTTTGAAACAAAAGCTTGGCCGCCAACTGTTAACAGCAATCGAATGTTTCCTTTTTGAATTGACGCTGATTTCTCGATGCCTTTAACGAGATTGAGGTTTCCATTTTCTTTGTTGCCGCCCAAAACCATCAGCTGAATTCCTTTCCTTCTCGCAAAATAATTGAGTTTCCATAACATTGATCAATCATCTTAATTTCCAGTCAATCAACAACCATTTCCAAAAAAATCCGATTTCATTCCTTGATTCGGTTGTTTCACCGATCATTTCCGAAATTACGTGGCCTTAGAGCTAGCCTATAAATACCGTGTCATTCCTCATCGAATTCACACCCCTCACCTTCACCTTTGTCCCGAGACCACACGACCCTCTGCATCTAGCCGGAACTCGCCAGAGAAGACAACCCAATCCCGCATACCGCTCTCTCTTTACCTGCTAAAGAACCTAAGCTTAACGGAGTCCGAAGACCCACCGGAGTTCGAAGTGTTCGCCGGTTAAACGAAGCTCGCCGGAGATTCACGACGGAAACCGCGTCTAAGCGTTTTGGTATATTTCTTCCTCTATTAATTTAGTTTTTGTTCTTTTTGTTTTCTTTTCATTTTCGTTTTCATATTTCCGGCCGACTTTTGTTACAGTAATAGTTATTAAATTATTATTTATCAGTATTTAGTTTGTTATTAATAATACAAATTCAGTTATATTTTTTTATAGAATTTAGTTACTATTATTATTAAAAATCCAGTATTATTATTATTATTATAACAAATTCAGTTATTATTATTATTATTAAATTCAGTTATTATTATTATCAGATTTATAATCAGAAATTTTAATAATATTATTATAGTTTACTATTATTAGCCTATTATTATTATTATTATTGTATTATTATTATTGTTATAATTATTATTTATATTACCATTAATTACTGAAATTGATTTATTTATATCAATATTAATATTGTTATTAGAAATATTAAAATACTATAATTAATTTTCTAAACATTATTATTAATTCCCATTAAATTCCCATCATCATTTTAAGCATTGTTCTTAACGTATACGTAAATCAAATAGGGTAATCTCCTTGCGCTCGTTTACAATTCTCTTGGACAAACTCTTGCTCTTATTCTTTACCAAGAAAGCGCAACGCAATCAGTGTGAGTATACTCGATCCCATTTTCGTTTTAAACACATTTGGATGCAACTTTATTTGAATGCAACTTCAACACTCTTTGAGTGCAACTTCATTATATGCAACTTTATTTGAATGCAACTTCAACACTCTTTGAGTGCAACTTCATTTGGATGCAACTTTATTTGAGTGCAACTTCAACACTCTTTGAGTGCAACTTCATTATATGCAACTTTATTTGAATGCAACTTCAACACTCTTTGAGTGCAACTTCATTTGGATGCAACTTTATTTGAATGCAACTTCAACACTCTTTGAGTGCAACTTCATTATATGCAACTTTATTTGAATGCAACTTCAACACTCTTTGAGTGCAACTTCATTTGGATGCAACTTTATTTGAATGCAACTTCAATACTCTTTGAGTGCAACTTCATTTGGATGCAACTTGAACGATATTTGAAAGCAACTTGAACAGTGGTAGCTAGTGTCATCGTCTTCATGTTGGATATTGAGCAACTTCAAAACTTGTTTCATTCTACTATGCTATGTATCAAACTTGTATACTCGCCAACATATTTGTTGATTTTGTTTTAATACATGTTGCAGGTTGATAGACAAGATGATGAAGAAGCAAGTAGGGTGGACTAGAAACTCACCTAGAAAATAAACTATGTTTGAAATTTGATTTATGTTTTGATCATGTTGAACAATGTATGACATTTCAGCATTTATGAAATTGGATTTAATTCATATTGTCACAATTAGTGTTATGTTGTTTTGAGCAATTTGTTCGTCTCATCCCGATGTTTCCGCCATCGGTTGGGGTGTGACAGATTGGTATCAAAGCCATAACTATAGGGAATTAGGTAAATTGCTATACTTTTCCCTAGTCTATAGTAGGAATACTCTGATACCAGATTGGTATCAGAACCATAACTATAGGGAATTAGGAATGCCTTGCCTAGTCTATAGTTTAAGAACTTATTCACTATGTGTTGCTTAAAACAACTTCCTTTCTATCTTTTTTTGCTTCCCTCTACTTTCTTTTGGACTTTTAATATACATGCCTTTCCTAAAGCTAACACAATACACTTGGAGGCTTTGAAGACACTGATGTAACACAATCGAAATGTTCATCAAGATAGGGGTGATTCCCACACTTGGTGATGATTTTCACTCAGCTATACTTTGATTTTTGCATGAAATCTACCCTCAAGTTAGGAGTGATATCCAAATCTTGAAGGGAGTTTTCCATTTCATATTCTAGTGGACCCTTATCTTTTGATAAGTGCCAACCACACTAGGGTACAACGTTATCAAGTTAGAGGTGAAACTCGCATCTTGTTTAACTAGTCCCATTCCTCGATTTTCATTCTCGCCAAAGTTTCGATTTTCCCAATCAATTAAGGACGTGTAGTAACTGGAAGGACAAATATCGTTAATCGCTTCTCGATGAGAGTATTTGTCTATTAGGCCAAAGCACGCTTCCTTAATTCGAAAAGGACTTCGATTTACTTTGGAATAGTCTTATGTTACGTTCCGTGACAATCCATGTTTTACGTTGAATCTCTTTTATGCTATCTCAATTTTCATGTGTTTTACATTTGCACGATATATCATTTCAATCTAATACATACATGCTAGTATGTTATATTGGATTCGTGTTACTGGGTTATTCTTATGTGATGAACTTGTCCTTTAACCCACACCTTAACATGTATAGCACTATGCGTAGTGCTATAGGAGTAGCGCCCGCCCGTATTCTAGTGGTCATGTTAAATTAACAACATTACACCCTCTTCGTTGCGAAGATGTTGGGTAGTCAACTTTGCGGTACACGATGGGTTGACCTGTTTATTCACATGCCAGTGATACGTTAATCTTGTTAACTAAGTATGTGATGTAGATTGTTCTAAATTTTTATGCTAATACTCATATTCCCAAGTTTATCATCAAGATAGGAGTGATTTCCTTACCTTGACGATTAGCTTCGCTCAATTTTCAACTTCACCAATGAGCTAGGGGTGATTCCCTTACCTCAGAGGTAGTTACCAACTCTTGTTCGTTCTCAATGAAACTTTATATTTGAACGTTACTTTCATTTCAAGTTTGGAGACACGAATCACACTATCTTCGCAATCTAAAACAAATAATAATAATATCTCGTGAACAAACTAAATTTACGAAGCTTTCATTATCTATGTTACAGTACGTGAAATTTATAATTATGCTATGTGAAACTAGTTGAACCTTTTACATGCTATGTGAAACTATCTGCTATATGAAACTATTTGAAACTATATGCTATGTGACACATTCATGAAAACAATTTCCTTAAACAAACATTGGGATCAAGTCTCATCTATTCCTTCTTTTGAATCTTAGAAGTCTTACTCTTAGATTTCGAGGACGAAATCTCCTAAAGTAGGGGAGACTGTAACCCCCGTCAAAATCGACCCGTTTCAAAATCCGACCAGTTTTGAATTTTAGATCCTAACCCTTGAAACCTTAGATTTTTTTTTTCGCGAAATAGATAACCATCGAAGGAATTATTCTTTAATTTAATTCATTTATCAATTTATTTATTTACTTGTTTAAATAATTAATTTAATTAAAATTTCAACTAAACTTTTTAAAGGTATAAGTTAACAACTTAACAAAGTGAACCTTTCTTGTTAATTTGTTTTAAAAGGAGTTGTAGTTAACTAACTTAGTTAGCTCAGTTAGTCAAACATCAGGGACTACTTGTGCATTTATTTAGAAAGCATTTGCTGAATTAAAAAAAAAAAAAAGAAACAAAAAGAGTGGACACGGGACTCGAACCCGGGTAGCCACATTCCCCAAACAACAACAAAGACAACTCCACCACAAGTCAACTTTGTCAGTATATCTTGTCCCTTCGACACATATATCCTATTGTTTTTGCGCTGAATTCTGTTTGAAACAAAAGCTTGGCCGCCAACTGTTAACAGCAATCGATTGTTTCCTTTTTGGATTGACGCTGATTTCTCGATGCCTTTAACGAGATTGAGGTTTCCATTTTCTTTGTTGCCGCCCAAAACCATCAGCTGACTTCCTTTCCTTCTCGCAAAATAATTGGGTTTCCATAACATTGATCAATCATCTTAATTTCCAGTCAATCAACAACCATTTCCAAAAACAACCGATTACATTCCTTGATTCGGTTGTTTCACCGATCATTTCTGAAATTACGTGGCCTTAGAGCTAGCCTATAAATACCGTGTCATTCCTCATCGAATTCACACCCCTTACCTTCACCTTTGTCCCGAGACCACACGACCCTCTGCATATCGCCGGAACTCGCCGGAGAAGACAACCCAATCCCGCATACCGCTCTCTCTTTACCTGCTAAAGAACCTAAGCGCAACGGAGTCCGAAGACCCACCGGAGTTCGAAGTGTTCGCCGGTTAAACGAAGCTCGCCGGAGATTCACGACGGAAACCGCGTCTAAGCGTTTTGGTATATTTCTTCCTCTATTAATTTAGTTTTTGTTCTTTTTGTTTTCTTTTCATTTTCGTTTTCATATTTCCGGCCGACTTTTGTTACAGTAATAGTTATTAAATTATTATTTATCAGTATTTAGTTTGTTATTAATAATACAAATTCAGTTATATTTTTTTATAGAATTTAGTTACTATTATTATTAAAAATCCAGTATTATTATTATTATTATAACAAATTCAGTTATTATTATTATTATTAAATTCAGTTATTATTATTATCAGATTTATAATCAGAAATTTTAATAATATTATTATTATTTACTATTATTAGCCTATTATTATTATTATTGTATTATTATTATTATTGTTATAATTATTATTTATATTACCATTAATTACTGAAACTGATTTATTTATATCAATATTAATATTGTTATTAGAAATATTAAAATACTATAATTAATTTTCTAAACATTATTATTAATTCCCATTAAATTCCCATCATCATTTTAAGCATTGTTCTTAACGTATACGTAAATCAAATAGGGTAATCTCCTTGCGCTCGTTTACAATTCTCTTGGACAAACTCTTGCTCTTATTCTTTACCAAGAAAGCGCAACGCAATCAGTGTGAGTATACTCGATCCCATTTTTGTTTTAAACACATTTGGATGCAACTTTATTTGAATGCAACTTCAACACTCTTTGAGTGCAACTTCATTATATGCAACTTTATTTGAATGCAACTTCAACACTCTTTGAGTGCAACTTCATTTGGATGCAACTTTATTTGAATGCAACTTCAATACTTTTTGAGTGCAACTTCATTTGGATGCAACTTGAACGATATTTGAAAGCAACTTGAACAGTGGTAGCTAGTGTCATCGTTTTCATGTTGGATATTGAGCAACTTCAAAACTTGTTTTATTCTACTATGCTATGTATCAAACTTGTATACTCGCCAACATATTTGTTGATTTTATTTTAATACATGTTGCAGGTTGATAGACAAGATGATGAAGAAGCAAGTAGGGTGGACTAGAAACTCACCTAGAAAATAAACTATGTTTTGATCATGTTGAACAATGTACGACATTTCAGCATTTATGAAATTGGATTTAATTCATATTGTCACAATTAGTGTTATGTTGTTTTGAGCAATTTGTTCGTCTCATCCCGATGTTTCCGCCATCGGTTGGAGTGTGACAAATCATTGTGTCACTTGTTCATTACGTTTCTGAGTGATCCTTAATATTGTTCATTGGTTCAAGCATCACACCTCACATCAAAAGATTTGGTTGCATTATCTTAGCTTGATTTTTGACCAAAATAGTTAGTTCCAGAGACATTTTGCTCATTTCTTTTAGAATACCCATCAAGTTTCGTGGTTGAAAAAAAAATATATAGATTTAGAAGTATGATTAAATAATGTATTAGTTTGCCGTTTTATAAAAAAATTGTTTTTACCGTCTTCCACCACTGTTGTGTATTGATTGCTATGATCACCAACAAATAACAACTTCCCACCCTTACCCTACCACAACATCAACAAACGCCCTAGGATCACATGTGACGAACACATATCCCACCAAACTTTGTTTTCCGCGATTTTAAGGTTGCTCGAATTACACAATCAAACATTAAATTCGAAGATGGGTTGTTGATTGTAAACTTGATGTTAGTTCATTGATTATAGCTATGGTTTTATTGCTCATCAAATAATTCAAGAAAGTTCCAATTGAAATCCCGGTTCATCAATTATAACCTTTTGAAAAGTAGTTTTTAAAAAAGTGTCTGGATTAGCTTATGTGGTGGGAAAAGGCAATAAGCCAAAAAGTTATGAAAAGTCAGGATATTCTAGCGTTTTAAAATGACTTTTCCACCTTAAAAAGCTTAGACAAACATGCCCGTAAAGGGAAGAAATAGAGATTGAACTGATTAAGTTTACAAATCGTTGTTTTTCTTCATTTTTGGATTAATCTGCTACTCAGACAATTTTTATGACAACTACTGAATCACTCTCAATCCTTTGACCCTTCAGAACAGCCAATTTTCAAACAAATCCAATTTAAGAGGCAAAAGAAATGTCAACTATTTTTCACAATAAATGATTCCTGGAAGATTCCTCTTTACTCATTAAACATAAACTTAGGGTTTTGAGAGGGGGGGGGGGTTATGTATTTGTAATGTTTATTTGTTGGAATTGTGTCATAAAATGTCATAACCCAATTGATGGCAGAAACATCGGAGTGAGACGAAAACGTGATTGTAAGAGACTTCATAACACTATTCTTGCGACAATATTTAATAAACTCGAATTTCATTTCAAAATATTCAAGTACAACGTTGAGACAAAGTACAACAAGATTCATGAAACATTACAACGAAATACATGAAACAATACAACAACATAACTAGATTTCTAAAATGAGTTTCTAGTCCATCCTACTAGATTTCATCATCATCATCATCATCATCATCATCATCAATTTCCTGCAAAATATTTCAAAGTATAGTTCAATGCAAAAAGTATTGGCGAGTATACAAGTTTGTCTAATAGCGTAAGTATAAAAGTTTAACAATTCCACATGGCATAAACGTCAACTTAAACTAACATAATATGCTAGTATGCAACTATACAAGTCAAACCAAAGATTCCCGCTAGCGTAATCTAATCATAGCAATGTCTAGACCGTTTTGTTTAACTTAACATGACCTCAAGAATACGGACGATGCTTTACTCCTATAGCACGAGGCTTGTACGAAATTAATGACAAGTATAAAGCAGAAGAATAGTCTAGCATGTATGAGTTCACGTATAACGTATAAGCACGTATGTTGGAATGTTTGTTTATGATTTTAAGAATAAAGTATGTGAGTTGCGTGTTTAATAGCATGGAATGTATTGCACCCAAAAGTGTAAAAAGTAAACAGGTCGAGTATACTCACGGTTTTGCAAAGCTTTCCTTTTTAAATCCATGAGTCGACGAACGAGAGTGTTGGAACACCGAGGTTACCCTACATAGGGTAAACGAAGGTGTGTGAGTATTTGGATTTGTAGAGAGTTCGGACTCGAATTGGAATTGGAATTTAAGTACAAAAAGTATGTATTCAAAAAAATATATCTGGTCTAAGTACCTTTTTGACACTAAGTTTTTACATGATTTCATGGGTCCTAACTTACCCATTAGAATAAAAAAACGAGGAACTTAAAACAAAGATAAAATAACCTAAGTTCATAAGACATAATCACAAACCGATTAGCATCATGAATTCTGCTATATATATATATATATATATATAATTATATAGTATACCTAATATTAAGTCAAGCATGGAGGTATGATTAACCTCATTGTATGAATTCACCAATGCACAAATCATCACAAGGATGATTCGGATAGTCATGAATGAAAATGGAAATACAACTATCTAACAAGTTCATCAAGTAGCCAAGTAAGATCAACCCGGGGGTTTCATACCCATTATGGAAAATGTTGGAGATGCGGTGGGGCTGTGTTACTTTAGGACTAGGAAACTACTTGGAATATCATGATAGAACATCAAGTGAGGTGGTGGAACAAGTTAGTATTGCCATAGCTTCCAAGGTTCACACCTTCACCAAAACACAAATCTTGCCATATGGACTATAGTAGACTTGGATGGTTTCAACACTTGTGGGTTGTCTAAACACTATCAAAACAGAAAGTTTAGAGGGTGTTTGCACCTCTAAACTTGTAAGAATCAACCATACACAAGCTCTCAAACCATGGACTTGATTAGAGGCAAGGTAGGTACAAGATTATATAAGTTTTAACATGTTTATAAAGATTTAAATCAAAGTACTTGCAAAACAGAAAGTTTGAGAGTGTAGATGAGTTTGGAAAGTGAAAATGGGTGATATGAAGCTTGTTTATATAGTGGTTGGTTAGGGTTAAAGTTTTGATGTAGTTTAAAGGTGATTGGGTGAGTTTGGAGGTGGGAATGTTGGCCAACCCGTAACCAAGAAACCAACTTCTGCAGATCGGATGGCTTGGCGTCACGTGACCAGAAAGAAGGGAAGGGGTCGCGCGACACGGCGATACCCTTGTCCGTCCCAACTTTCGTCTTTTACAATATGGAATTTGAACTTCCTTTTGTTTATTATTTTAAGCTAGAACTTTCATATTTAGCACGTCTTCAAGTATATAAAATGTATGTAACTTCAATTCGAGTATCGTGAATGCATGTATAAGTATTTGTACATATAATGAGTATCAAAACACGTACTTAACCGACTGGTTATATGTATAACAAATATGTATAAAGAATGAATTTTCATTACGATCAAGATCTCGGATTACAAAGTTGGAAATGAAATACGAATATGATACGAGTACAAGTTTCCATAAATAGAAATACGATTACACTTTCTAAATAAGGAAAGTACAAAAATGCGAAGTGTTACAGTCTCCCCTAGTTTAGGAAATTTCGTCCCTGAAATTTATTCAAGAGGAAGACTCAATGAACAGATGCGGGTACCTAGTCTTCATTTCACTTTCGAGTTCCCAAGTAAATTCAGCGCCACGTTTTCCTTCCTATCGTACCTTAAGTATGGGAATTCGACTGCGCCTTAGTTGCTTGACTTCTCGGTCCATGATTTCGACCAGTTTCTCCACGAAGTGTAAGGTTTCATTGATTTGAAGATCATCGAGTGGAACTTGAAGTCCTTCTTCAACTAGGCATTTCTTCAGGTTGGAAACATGAAATTTTGGGTGAACATTGTTGAGTTCTTGAGGTAGGTCCAGTCGATACATTTTGAGAATCTTGAAAGGACCTACATAGCGAGGAACGAGCTTTCCCTTCTTACAAAAACGAACTACTCCCTTCCAAGGGGATAACTTGAGGAGTACATGATCACCAACGTTGAATTCCAGAGGTGTGTGTCACTTGTGGGCGTAACTCTTTTGTCTGCTTCGAGCCTTGAGTAGCTTATAACGAATCTTCAAGATTTTTTCCGTCGTCTCTTGTATTAGCTTGGGACTGGTGAGTTAAGCTTCTTCGATCTTGTGCCAACTGATGTGTACAAAATGCAACATATAAATTACATTAAACGAGGCGTAAAACCAACCCTTTTTCAGTACTAATGCTGGAAAAAGTGTGTTTCTTTGTTCCTTTTATATTTACAGGACCAAATGAGCTTAAAAGAATAAAAGAAGCAAATTAGCAGCTAAAACCAACACAAAATACAAGAAGAAGGAATATCGTGACATGCCCAGCCCCTTGACAGCATCCCAAGAACAAAAACAAGAGAAACAGATGCCCCACCACGGGGTCATGGTCAGCTCACCATGGGCCGTGGTCAGCTCACCACGGGGCCGTGGTCAGCTCACCTTGGGTCGTGGCCAGCCACAACTCCTACAGAAAAGACAAACGGAAGCTTCCACACCTACCACGGGGCCGTGGTCAGCTCACCATGGGCCGTGGTCAACTCTTAGATTTGCAGAATCTTGATAGTACAACAAAGAGTTGACCACGGGGCCGTGTCCAAGAGCCACGGGGGCGTGTGGGGCTGCAATTAATGAAGGAAGAGAAAGGAGTGACCACGGGGCCGTGCCCAGCGGGCACGGGGCCGTGGTCGGGGCTTTGTTCAGGCTGTAAATAGGGGTGCTTGGTTCACTTCAAAGGCATCCCTTAGCAAACTTCTCTCCCACTTTGCCACCACTCCACCACCACTACAACACCAACACCCACCACCATCATCCATCTGTCATCTTTAGAGTGTGTAGTAGTCTCGGGATCCAAGATTGATCGTAAGAGTTCTTGTCAATCAAAGGCCATGCTTGGCTAATCTCTTACATCACTTGGTGAAGACAAGTCTTTAATGTATTACTTTTGATTTTTAATCTTTCGGCAGTTTTTAATTGGGTTTGTATCAATGACTTTAATAACTAGTTTCTTATGTTGAAAGTGAATTTTCTTTACCATTTCTTCTTTGTGTCATTGGTTTTCCTATTCGTTTCTTTACGGTCTATATAAAGCGCATTAACTACTTGGAAGGGGGTTAGAAGGGTGGTTTGGTAAAGTTCTTGTCTCGTTCAGTGTATAGATCCTGCGAGGACTTGGCTCAAGCTTACTAGGACCTCCTTCAATGCCCAACGGTATTGGATGGCGGGGGTGCGAATAGCTTGAACCCCTCATATGTTAACCACTATTAAAACATTAAACCAGCTTCTTGGGATTGTATCCTTGCTGACTCAAACCACTTAGCCGAGGGTAACGTCACCTTCAAAAGAGGGGCCTACCACTTTTCTCATTAATAACTTACTTAATTGTCTTTCAATATTCTGACCCTTTGGGATTGTATCCCTGCTGACTCAAACCACTGGGTTTATAACTTACTTAATTGTCTATTTGGATCCAAGTGATTCTATCTTGTCTATTTGTTTTTCATTTTATTTATCTTTTTATTTTTGGATTTATTTTCATGTTTAAAAACTCTTTTCTCAAAATTTGGATCGATTAGACGTTGACACTAAACCGGTATTAAAAGCTCCTGTGTCCTTGGACGACCTCGGTATCTTACCAACACTATACTCCGCTCGCGATGGGTGCACTTGCCCAAGTGTGTCTTTAGTGTTATTATAATATCGTGTTTTATAAATTTAAAACTTGACTAATGCGTAATACGGGCTTAAAATATTAATAAAATCATATCACGCTTAACGCACACCACCAAAAATAGGCGAATGACACTTACGGCCATACAATGCTTCGAACGGTGCCATTTAAATACTAGCATGGTAACTGTTGTTGTACAAGAATTCAATCAAAGGCAAGTGCATAACCCAGTTGCTACCAACATCGATTACGCATGAACGAAGCATATCCTCAAGAGTTTGGATAGGTTGAGGATGGAATGCGGTATTAAGATTAAGATGAGTACCAAGAGCGGTTTGAAAGGTTTTCCATAGACCCGAGGTAAAACGTCCATCGCGGTCAGAGATGATGTCAATGGGATACCATGACGATAAATGACTTCATTCGTGTAGATACGAGCCAATTTCTGACCTTTGTAATATTCACGAATGGGGAGGAAGTGAGCGGATTTGGCCAATCGATCAATGATCACCCAAATGCTATCATATCCAGAAGAGTACGAGGAAGTTTTGTGATAAAGTCCATAGCGATACTCTCCCATTTCCAGACAGGAATTTCTGGTTGTTCGAGAAGCTAGAGGGACGTTGATGTTCAGCTTTCACCTTTGAGCATGTGAGACACTTCGAGATGAAGGTGGCGATATCTTTCTTCATGCTAGGCAACCAATAAGATGTACGAAGGTCGTGGTACATTTTGTCAGCACCAGGATGAATAGAGTATCGAGACTTATGTGCTTCCTTCATTAGAAGTTCTCGAAGGTCATCACGATTTGGTACCCAAACGCGAACGAGATAGTAAAGAACACCATTGGATTTGGTCTTGAGTTGATCTTCAGCACCACACTTCATCTCGTTGTAAAGGTTACCCTCATTAACAGATGAGTATTGCGCTTTACGAATGCGGTTTTGAAGATCGTCCACGAGTTGGAAACAGCGAATACCCTTGACATGAGTTTTATGACTAAGAGCGTCGGCCACGACATTCGCTTTGCCAGGGTGGTAGCGAATCTCACAATCGTAGTCGTTTAACAACTCCACCCAGCGATGTTGACGCATGCTGAGTTCCTTTTGTTGAAGATGTGCTGAAGGCTCTTATAGTTGGTGAAGACCACACACTTAGTGCCATAAAGGTAGTGTCGCCATATCTTCAATGTAAAAACAACTGCACCAAGTTCAAGATCGTGGGTAGTGTAGTTTTTCTCATGAATCTTGAGTTGTCTCGACGCGTAAGCGATAACCTTGTCTCGTTGCATAAGGACGCATCCAAGACCTTAGTTTGAGGCAGCGCAGTACACGACGAAATTATCGTTTCCATCGGGAAGAGCGAGAATAGGGGCATTGCAAAGCATGTCCTTAAGCGTTTGAAAAGATTCCTCTTGTTTGGGACCCCAAACAAAATGTTTATCCTTTTGAGTCAAAGAAGTAAGGGGAACAACGATTTTCGAAAATTAGAAATCAATCTCTGAGATTGTGCTATTTAAAATATGCACCCAAAGGTGAGTGTCACTAAACCCCTCTTTTACTGCTTTATATATATTTTCGAGGTAGAACACGTCAATAAAAAGGGTTTAATAATCTTTTCGAAATAAAACATATCTTTTAATATAAAATATATATTTTCGTTGAAAATATATGAAATTTGATAAGTCATATGTTTTGAAGTAAAAACGTTTTTGATGAATGAATACTGGAAATTGAGATGTTACGGTATTTCTTAGGTGAAACGAGACCGTAACGTTGGACGAATGTCGGCCTGGGTCTCGAATAAAGGAGATTCAGTGGATTCGTACAACATCGTTTATTAAATTGTCATATTAGTAGGATATATATATTGTACGTGAGGCAGACATCATATTGTTCTTTGAGAAAGAACCTTGCGCCCATGATGTCGTTTAATCATTTAAGTAATGTACGCGAGGAATTGTTGGTAGATATATCGGGTTGACAACCCCGTCGTGACCGGTCACCCCGAGTCAAGTCAAGCGACGAATTTTGATTTTGTTTATTGTCTAGCATTGATTATCCCTACATGGTTAATATATAGTTCGTATCGTCTAGCTAACATACGAGTCTGAAAATTGACGCAATAATTTAATATACAAAACATGGGTAGTAACAATATTGTCGGGTTCATGAAACTGCGACGGAAGGCCCATGGATTTTATTAAGGAAGTAAAACGGACTTTCAAAATTATATGGATGTTTTCAAATAAACACCTAAACAGAAAGTTTTTCTTGGAATAAAAATTGTTTGTAAGTGAATATGTGAACTCACCTTCCTTTGTGTTGACACTTGAATTTTAACATGTTCTACAGGTACTTGAGTTCGGCTTCGGGAATTATGGTGTATCTTGTGGTTGTTGATGCATGTTTTGTTACTCAAAATGTTGGACTGACTTTTAAACTTTCTGGGAATAAATTTAATAAGATCCATAAGGATCAAAACAATTTAACTATGGTGTGATTGTAACGGACTTTAAGACTTCATGTTTTAAAATCTATGTTTTAATTAAGTGAAATGTCCAACATTACGATGCATCGTTCAGCAAGATACAAATGGGCACCAGCTTCCATCACCACTACGTTTTATATTCCGCTGCGGCGTTTTTGGGGTGTGAGACTGCGCGCCCCAAGGAGAAGTACTAGGGCGTATAAAGTCTTTATCAAGTAAATCTTGAAATTGGCTAGATAGCTCTTGCATTTCCGAGGGTACGAGTCGGTACGGAGATTTAGCAACAGGCGTAGCGCCAGGGACTAAATCAATAAAAAAATCAACAGAACGAGGGGGAGAAGGACCAGGTAGGTCTTCGGGAAACACATCGGGAAAATCGCAAACAACATGAACATTACTCACGCTCTTATCCTTGTCCTTCTTTTCAACGTGGGCAAGAAAGGCAAAGTAATCCTTGCACAAGTACTTGTTCGCTTGAGTACACGAGATAAATTTGAGACCTTTTGAAGGTTTCTCACCATAAACGTGCAACGAATATCCACAAGGAAGAGGAAGGCGAATGAATTTCTCAAAACAAACGACTTCAGCACGAACTCGGCTAAGCCAACCCATGGCTACTATGATATCAAAACTACCCAATTGCATGGGTATGAGGACAATCGAAAACTTGTGATCGTTGAGGTTCAAAGAGCATTTAGGGAGAACATAATCGACAGTTATCGACTTACCGTTAGCGACTTCGACCGCGAATGATATTGGCAACTTAGAGCGTCTACACTTAAGCAATGGTTCGAATTCAACGTATACAAAACTTTTATCCGCACCCGTATCAAATAAACAAGAAGCATAGACATCATTTACGAGAAACGTACCGTTGATGACATCGTTGTTGTTCTTGGCTTCAGCTGCTGTGATCACGAAGGCTCGCGCGTGAGGATTCTGCTGCTGGTTGTTGTTGTTGTGTTGCGAATACGCGTTGCTGAGGTGGTTTGGATCTCCACATTTGAAGCAGGCTCGACCACTGTTCGCTTGAGGCTGGGTTTGGTTTGCAACAGGGGTTTGGGTTTGGTTGCCTTGTGGCTTTGGACCACTTCGGCATTAGGTGGCAAAGTGCCTAAACCTATTGCAGTTGGTGCAAAGGCGGCACGGTGTATGGATCGGGTGATGGTACAAGAAGGTGTTACACTTGGGATGAGTCCCAGTGTAGGCTTTCTTTGTTGGCTCAGGGTTTTGGGTGAGAGCGACTTGTTGTAGGGGTTGAGGGTTTTGCGGAGTAACTACCGCAAAGTTTTGGTTTGAAGCCTACCGCTTCTTATCCTTGTTGTTGTTTTTGGTGGGTGGTTTACTTGGTGTGGGTTCAATATTGGTTTCAGTGGTAGCTTGGTGGGCGGCCTTAGATGAACCCTTGTTGTCGAAGGTTCCATCCAAGATCCTGTTGTGGTTTAACTTGGCTGCCAAAATAAAAGTGTCTTTGAGGGTATTTGGTTGAGTTGACTCGACGAAGTTCAAGATGGATGGGGGAAGGCATCGAATGTACTTAGTGATGGCCTTGTCGGTAGTATCGACTTGACCAGGGCAAAGAACACTTAGCTGCTTGAACCTAGCTGTAAGGCCGACATTGTCGCTCCCTACTTGCTTGAGGTTTCAAAACTCGTTTTCGAGTTGTTGAAGCTCGTGTGGAGGACAAAACTCGTCCTTCATCAGCTACTTAAGTTCGATCCATGTTAAGGCGTAAGCGGTGTCGTCACCACGTGCATTGCGTTCGGCTGTCCACCAATCAAGTGCCCTTGATCGGAAAACGTCGGTGGCGTTAGTGGTGCGTAGGTGATCGGGACACCCACTTTGTTAGAGCGTGACTCAATGGCGTCGAACCATTGAAGCATCTTGGTTGCACCTTCTTCGCCCGTGAAAGGCATCGGGTTGCACGAGTTGAATTGCTTGAAGGTGAAGGTGGATTTGGGTGGGTCGGCCTTGGAATCGACCGAGCCATAAGGGGATTTGGCGTTCTTTGGGGTTTGAACCTTGCTTACAATGTTGGGAATCACCTTGGCCATTTTCTTAGCCATGAATTTCATCATATCCTTCTTCGGCATCGAGTCGGAGTTCGGCTTCACACTTGACTAGGAGCCCTTGCGAGAGTTGGAGAGACGACGAGTAGAACAAGATATCTAAAAGATCAAAATAGAGGACAAAGGATGAGACTTGATCATAACATGTTTATAAAAATCACGTTTGTTTGCATGTAGGAGCATGATTAATCCAAATAGCACATAGGTTTCACGTATTTGCATTAGTATAGCATGTATATAGCATGTATTCACAATGTATCATCACGTATGAAGACGAAAGGAGTGTAAATTTAGTTTGTTCTCGAGAATTATTATTGTTTTTTATTGCAGGAAACGTGCGAATTGTGCATCGGTCTTGAAACGAACGAACTATCAAGTATAAAACACATTAAAATTGAGATAGCATGAAAGAGAGTTAACGTAAAACTTGGAGTGTCACAAAACGTAACTAAGACTATTCCAAAGTGAATCGAAAGTCCTTTCGAGTTAGGGAAACGTGTTTTGGCCTAATAGGTAGAATACTCTCATCAAGAAGCGATTAATGGTATTCACCCTTCCAGTTACTCTACGTCCCTAATCAATTGAAAAGTCGAAACTTTGGCGGGATTGAAAATCGAGGAGTGGGACTAGTTGTCAAGATGCGGGTTTCACCCCTAACTTGGCAACATCGTACCCTAAGTGTGGTTAGTACTCATCAAATGGGTCGAGAAAATAAATTCCGACTTGATGATGAGGGTCCACTAGAGTTAGAATAGGAAATTTTCCATCAAGATGTGGATTTCACTCCTAACTTGATGGCGTAATTGCGTGCAAAATTGAATAACGCAAATTGAGATTCGTTCACCAAAGTGTGGGTTTCACGCCTATTTTGGTGAAGTCGTCTCATTTGTATGATATGAGTGTCGTCATGTCTTCAAGTATATGTTTGTGTAACGTCTTAGGAAAGACGTGTGTATAATTTAAGACAAAAGAATAAGAAAGAAGCAAAGTAGGAAGAATATAACATTTTAAGCATAAAAAGCGAGAATGATCAAAGTTTGGGACTTAAACTATAGACTAGGTTAAATCATGGCAATTCTACCTAATTCCCTATAGTTATGGCTCTGATACCAATCTGTCACACCCCAACCGATGGCGGAAACATCGGAGTGAGACAAAAACGAGATTGTAAGAGACTTCATAACACTATTTTTGCGACAATATTTAACAAACTCAAATTTCATTTGATTTCAAAATATTCAAGTACAACGTTGAGACAAAGTACAACACGATTCATGAAACATTACAACGAAATACATGAAACAATACAGCAAAAAAACTAGATTTCTAAAATGAGTTTCTAGTCCATCCTACTAGATTTCATCATCATCATCATCATCATCAATTTCCTGCAACACGTTTCAAAGTATAGTTCAATACAAAAAGTATTGGCGAGCATACAACTATGTCTAATAGCATGAGTATAAAAGTTTAACAATTCCACATAGCAAAAACGTCAACTTAAACTAACATAATATGCTAGCATGCAACTATACAAGTCAAACCAAAGATTCCCGCTAGTGTAATCTAATTATAGCAATGACTAGACTGTTTTGTTTAATTTAACATGACCTCAAGAATACGGGCGGTGCGTTACTCCTATAGTGCTATACATGTTAAGGGAGGCTTGTACGAAGTTAATGACAAGTATAAAGCATAAGAATAGTCTAGCATATATGAGTTCACGTATAAAGTATAAGCATGTATGTTGGAATGTTTGTTTATGATTTTAAGAGTAAAGTATGTGAGTTGCGTCTTTAATAGCATGGAACGTATTGCACCCAAAAGTGTAAAAAGTAAACGGGTCGAGTATACTCATGGTTTTGCAAGGCTTTCCTTTTTAAATCCACGAGTCGACGAACGAGAGTGTTGGTACACCGAGGTTATCCTACATGGGGTAAACGAAGGTGTGTGAGTATTCGGATTTGTAGAGAGTTTGGATTCGAATTGGAATTTAAGTACAAAAAGTATGTATTCATAAATATATATCTTGTCTAAGTTTCCCATTAGAATAAAAAAACGAGGAACTTAGAACAAAGATAAAATAACCTAAGTTCATAACACATAACCACAAACCAATTAGCATCATGAATTCGGCTATATATATATATTATATAGTGTACCTAATACTAAGTCCATCATGGATGTCAAAAATATCATATAAGTCAAGCATGGAGGTATGATTAATCTCATTGTATGAATTCACCAATGCACAAACCATCAAAAGAATGATTCGGATGGTCATGAATGAAAATGAAAATGGAAATACAACTATCTAACAAGTTCATCAAGTAGCCAAGTAAGATCAACCCGGTGCTTTCATACCCATCATGGAAAATGTTGGAGATGCGGCGGGGTTATGTTACTTTAGGACTAGGAAACTACTTGGAATATCATGATAAAACATCAAGTGAGGTGGTGGAACAAGTTAGGATAGCCATGGCTTCCAAGGCTCACACCTTCACCAAAACACAAGTCTTGCCATATGAACTATGGTAGACTTAGATGGTTTCAACACTTGTGGGTTGTCTAAACCCTATCAAAACAGAAAGTTTAGAGGGTGTTTGCACCTCTGAACTTGTAAGAATCAACCATACACAAGCTCTCAAACCATGGACTTGATTAGAGGCAAGGTAGGTACAAGATTTTATAAGTGTTAACATGTTTATAAAGATTTAAATCAAAGTTCTTCCAAAACAGAATGTTTGGACCTTAAAATGGTGATGTTCTACCTTAGTTTATCATGGTAAACTTGTGAAAACACTCCTAGAGGTGTTCCAAACTTTGTAATGGAAGAAGAGATGAAGAAAAGATGATGAAAAGTGAGAAAAGTGCTCACTTTGACACTTAGAACAATCTGTCTTTTCTGAAGTTTGCAACTGATTTGGGAGTAATTTGAGAGTGTAGATGAGTTTGGAAAGTGAAAATGGGTGATAAGAAGCTTGTTTATATAGTGTTTGGTTAGGGTTAGAGTTTTAATGGAGTTAAAGGTGATTGGGTGAGTTTGGAGGTGAGAAAGTTACCCAACCCGTAGCCAAGAAACCAGCTTCTGCGGATCGGAGCGTCACGCTGCCAGAAAGAAGCGAAGGGGTCGCGCGATGCGGCGCTACTCTTGTCCGCCCAAAGTTTCTTCTTTTTACAATATG
Organism: Helianthus annuus; assembly: GCF_002127325.2. Classification (NCBI taxonomy): domain Eukaryota; kingdom Viridiplantae; phylum Streptophyta; class Magnoliopsida; order Asterales; family Asteraceae; genus Helianthus; species Helianthus annuus. The sequence goes on along the minus strand of NC_035449.2, from coordinate 33,660,226 downwards.
GCCCGTGAACTTCCTTTTGTTTATTATTTTAAGCTAGAACTTTCATATTTAGTAGGTTTTCAAGTATATAAAACGTATCTAACTATAATTCGAGTATCATGAATGCATGTATAAGTATTTGTACGTATAATGAGTATCAAAATACGTATTTAACCGACTGGTTGTATGTATAACAAATATGTACAAAGAATGAAGAATTTTCATTACGATCAAGGTCTCGGATTACAAACTTGGAAAGGAAATACAAATATGATACGAGTACAAGTTTCCATAAATAGAAATACGATTACACTTTCTAAATAAGGAAAGTACAAAAATGCAAAGCGTTACATAAAACATACTCAGTTTCGTCGGAAAACTGTTACAAAATTAGGTGATTTTTATTTTTAATTTTTGTTTATTGTGTCGGAAATTTGTAACAACACTTTTTATTTATTTGTCAGAAATGTGTCACAAATAATGTTGTACTATAATCTGTTATTTTGTTTTTGTCAGAAATGTGTAGCTAAAAAAATCCTAAAAGTTAATAATTAAATATATTATAGGAGATTCGTAGCAATTTGCGACATACTAATTTTGTAGGAAATATTAGTTGTAGGAAGTTGCGTCGGAAATGCGTTGAAAACGGGTTTCGTACGAGGCATTTTCCTACATCAGGTATTTGTCATAAGTGCGTAGAAAAGCTAGTTTTATGACGCATTTCCTACGAAAACTGATGTAAAAAGTTTCAGATTTTCTAGTAATGGATATTTAACCGAATTAAGATACATATACACAACTCCGGTTTTGAAATCGTGTGTAAGAACACTATTGAATGTGTCAAAATTGAGCAAGAAAAATTAATTTAACTCTCACACTTAGGTAGCGTTCGTTTCATGGAATGGAATGGAATGGAATTAGGAAGTTTTTCTTTGTAAAATTGATCTTGGTTGGGGGAGGGAGGAATTTGAAATCCCATGAATTTCTTTAATCAATGAAATTTGTGACTATTTCAACATTCCATTCCATTCCATTCCTTCATTAGAGTGAAGGATTTCTAAGGAATGTTGAAATAGTCACAAATTTCATTGATTAAAGAAATTTATGGGATTTCAAATTCCTCCCTCCCCCAACCAAGATCAATTTTACAAAGAAAAACTTCCTAATTCCATTCCATTCCATGAAACGAACGCTTTAAAGAGATAAAACCAAATGCATTTCTAAAGTATAAATTACTCACTGTCTTGCACTTCACCAATTACATATAGAAAAACTGATGACACACGTTTCTAAATTATAGACCACTAACTAACTAGAAACTAATTGCAAAATGGAAACGACAAAGTACTGGGAATTAAAATGCATAGCAAATTAATATTATAAATATATAAAAGATGCTTGGAATAAGGGAACGTGGTCCATGCATGATTGTGTAGAGAATTTGTATTGTTAGCATGGGTCTTCAACTTGCTTCGTGCGGAAATCGGAAACGACCATTCGGAAGAATTCGTTGAATATCTGTAGTGAGCGGGTTGGTGATCCGATATACAACAGTTATCCAAGTGGACACTTGCCATTATATCACTCATAGTGGTACAACTACTAGCAAGATGGTAATCAATTCTTTTTAAGTGCCTAACAGAAGATGTAAAATGAAAATGTGGAATTCAAGACAAAAGGTCAAAGTTAACTTTTTGGACATTGTTTAGACCTAAAAAAATAATAAATAAAAGAAATTAGTATGGAGTTGAAAACATGAGTTTTTTCCCAAACTAGTGTTGGTGTAAAAAATATTTACCAAAATAGGTGTTTTGAAAAATAATTACTAAAATAGGTGTTTTTTCTTTTTATTTCATTTTCTTTTTGTTTTCAACTAATCTATTATAATTTTTGTTTCTCCAAATAACATATAATAGTTTTTATAAACGTTTCTAGCTACCCACTTATTTACTTCCAAAATATCAGTGATATCACCCTTTTGTGAATGAACTTCTAGAAATTCAACCAAAAATTATATAACTGTGTTCGTTGAGAAGTTTTAAAAATAACATTTTTTTCATAAACTAATTTACATTAATTTAAGAAGAATTGTTTTATCTGTTAATTTAAAGTTTAAAGCTCAAAAAAAGTAGTAATAAACCTAACTTTCAATAATAACTCCAGTTCTTGTTGAAGTACATGAACAAATTACTTCATAAAAGAGAAATTATACGGGCCGCAAATTGTTTCGAAATAATAAGACAACTAATTTATTAAACATATACACGTGTGTGCAGCGATGAGCACGATACCCATTCGGTACCGAACTGGTACCCGTACTGAAAGTACCGGTACCGATACCAAATATCCTGGTACGGTTCGGTACCAAATACTCATACCTACATGTGTGTATATATATTACGACAGGTTTTATGTTCAAAGACAAACAAAAATTATAATAGATTAGTTGAAAACAAAAAGAAAATGAAATAAAAAGAAAAACACCTATTTTAGTAATTATTTTTCAAAACACCTATTTTGGTAAATATTTTTTCCACCAACACTAGTTTGGGAAAAAACTCTTGAAGACATAGCCAGATTTGGCTTCTTTAAATGTTAAGAAAACGTGCTATAAAGAAGCCCCTAGCTATACAAGAACAACCACGTTGAATTTCATGAAAATAGTTCGTTTCAATCCCAAGCTTTTCTTCACCCTATTTAAACCCCTAGAGAGGAAAAAAAAAATAAAGCATTAGAAAACAATAAACCTAACATGGATTTATGGGGGGAAAACAATACTATATAAATTAAAAAAAGAACATACAAGGTAAAGGTTAATACATGATCGATTTTCTTCATGATAATTGTGGTGTCTTGTAATAGGGGTGTTCATTGAATCGAATATCGAATTTTCGAATTATTCGAATCGAATTATTCGAATAATTTTTATTTTTTCTTGAATTCGTATTCGATTCGAATTCGATTAAAATTTATCGAATTCGATTCGAATTCGTATTCGAATAAAAAACCCAACTCGTATTCGATTCGTATTCGATTAAAAATTCGAATTCGAATCGAATTCGAATAAATTCGTTTTGATTTCGATTCTTTAAAAACATGTAAATAACTATCAAAATGAAACATAAATTTTAAAGCAGCCATAAAGCACGATATCACATTAAAAAGTTCCAAATAAAGTACTATAAGTCTAAAATTCAAAACGAGAAGTCGGGAATAACCACTTCACATTACAAGATAATATTTTTAGGGTTAGAAATCTATTGATAGATTTGTTACTTAGGTTTTAATTATGAGCCATGTAGTGGGTTTGGTAATGGGTAATTTTAATACTTGGAATAAATTTTGAAAATAATTTATAGTATAGCCTAATAAAAGTTATATATGTATTATATATAAAAATAATAAATAAAAATGTATAATTTTTATTCGAATTTCGAATCGAATCGAATTTGAAATTATAAATTCGTATTCGATTCGTATTCGATTTACTTGAACCGAATTGAATCGAATTCGAATTCGAATTCTTATAATCGAAACGGATTCTTGATAATCAAATCAAATTTAAACGAATTTCGAATTTTTCGAATTCGAAACGAATTCTGAACACCCCTATCTTGTAATGTTACAAAACATATATAGAAACCCTTAAGCCTATTGAAAAGAAACAGGAAACGGTGACACAAAATGAAAACAGTTCATTCCTATTTCACGCTTTTCTTCAACCAGTTTAAATCTAAGAGATAAAAAAGTAAAGAATTAGAAAACCATAAACTTAACAAAAGAGCATAAAATACTGATAAGGAAAATAATAATACTATATAAAAAATAAGATATAAAATAAGAACACAGGTAGTGGGAGGTTTTTGGGCGTTTTCCCTCAAAAAAACGCCCTCCATGCCTTGGAACCGCCCCCTGGTTTTTTTTTTTCAAAAAAAAAATGGTTTGGTGTTCTTTTTTCAACCCCCTTGTACATTCCTTTTGGCCAATGACTTTCGGGATGGTTTTTGGTTGACAATTATCATTTTTGATGGTTTTTTTTTATTTAGTTCTATTATACCTCTTTTAACATAATGTTCCACAATGTCCACATCCCCACAACACTTATTTCAAAAAAAAACGCCCCATAATGCCCCATTGCTGACTGAACTGCCATATAGCGCACAACGCTCACAGGTGAGAGCATTATTCATGTGTACAACTAAACATGGTCTAAATATAAAGTAAGGTAGCGTTCGTTTCATGGAATGGAATGGAATTAGGAAGTTTTTATTTGTAAAATTGATCTTGGTTGGGGGAGGGAGGAATTTGAAATCCTATGAATTTCTTTAATCAATGAAATTTGTGACTATTTCAACATTCCTTAGAAATCCTTCACTCTAATGAAGGAATGGAATGGAATGTTGAAATAGTCACAAATTTCATTGATTAAAGAAATTCATGGGATTTCAAATTCCTCCCTCCCCCAACCAAGATCAATTTTACAAAGAAAAACTTCCTAATTCCATTCCATTCCATTCCATGAAACGAACGCTACCTAAAGGTAAACTCGAGATTGTCTTCATGATAGCTCCACACGAACTAAAACTTGAAAAATATAAAAGAAATAAGTATGGAAATAGATAATATAGCTAATTTTGGTATCTTATAGTGCTACAACATGTGTTGTAAAGAAGCCCTTAGACGGTCAGACCCGATTAAAATAGTAAAAGTAACAGAGACACGGCATGAAAACTACCCATTCTGATTTGTTATTTTCCGTCAACCATTTTAGGGCATACGGAGTGGGCGAGAGGTTGGGGCGGTAAACCGCTTTGCCGCGCGGCAAACACCGCCGCCAACCTCTAAGGCATGCGGCAAAACATTGAAATCGGGCACCCTATGCCGACGCGAGAAGAAGAAGGGAAAAGGGGGGGACCACCTTCCAACGGTCATATGACCGTTTAAATTAAAAAAAAAAAAAGAATTTTTTTTTATAAATTAATCTCTATATATATATAACACACACCATTTCCTTCAAATCAAATACTCATACAAACCAATTCCTTCAAAAAATTTATCTTACAAAATGTCGGACGACCTCCCCCCGTTATGGTTCCCACCCATGAGTAGCGATTCATCCGATAGTAGCATTCTTTTTTTTCAAAATCTTATCGAAGAAGCCGAACTTCAAGATACCGGCACATCTAACCGAAGGAGATATATTGAACGTCAACGTGAGGAGGGGCACGAGACACTCATGGCGGATTATTTTGTCGAAGACCCGAAGTACAACGAAGATATCTTTCGACATAGGTTCCGTATGTCAAAACGTTTGTTTCTACAAATTGTGTCCGATGTGGAAGAGAACGACCCGTGGTTTGTAGAGGCCCCCGATGCGCGAGGTAGGCAGGGCTTTACGCCCTTGCAAAAGGTGACATCGGCTATTAAACAGCTCGCAACTGGAAACACTCCAGACGAGAACGACGAGTACTTGCATATGGCCGAAAGAACTTCCCGCGAGTGCCTAGAATATTTTTGTGACACGGTTTGCAAAATATACGGTCCAGAGTTCTTACGTAGACCGACAAGCCACGACATGGCACTTTTATACCAAGCTCATGAGGAAAAACATCACCTTCCAGGTATGTTCGGTAGCCTTGATTGCACCCATTTCGTTTGGCGTTTTTGTCCGACAGAGTATCGAGGCCAATATATGCGAGGAGATCATAGATACCCGACTGTTATGCTCGAAGCGGTTGCTTCTCAAGACTTATGGTTTTGGCATGCTTTTGCCGGTCCACCGGGTTCTCAAAACGATATCAATGTTCTACAACAATCTCCGTTATTTTTAACGGAACGAAATGGAACCGCGCCAAAATGTCCATTTTACGTTAACAACCATTTATACAAACGTGGTTATTTGCTCGTGGATGGAATCTACCCTTCGTGGTCCGTGTTTGTGAAGTCTATCCCTTACCCTCACGAAATAAACGAAAAGAAATTCAAGAGGCAACATGAGGCGGCAAGGAAAGACGTCGAACGGGCTTTTGGTGTTTTGAAGGGGAAATGGGGTGTATTGAGTCGACCGATGCGAGCAAGATCGGTTAAAAAAATTAGGAATGTCGTGTACACGTGTATTATTTTACACAACATGATTTTGAAAGACGATGGAAAGGCGATAGCACCGGTGCACATTCGGGATCCTCCGGTCGAGCCGGCTCTAGACGATACGGTGTTGGGCGAATTGTTGAATGAAGACACCCATTGGAGACTCAAACACGATCTCATAGATCATCTCGCAAGTCAAGATTTGCCCCATCTTTTGGCCGATTCCGACGAAGACTAGTTTAAATTGTTTCATGCTAATGTAATTTTATTGTTTTTTAATTTAGTGTAACTTTGATGTTTTTAATTTAATTTATTATGAAAGTTTATTGTTTTTTATTTATTTATATTAAATTAATTATTGCAAAAAAAAAAAAATAATCATAAAAGTTTACCACTTCAGCAAGTGTTTAAACCAATGCCAACACTTTTCAGCAAAGTTTAAACACTTTTGCCAAATTGACATGGCACGCTCTGATTGGTCGGTTCAATGTTTTGCCACTCTAAACTGTTTAACCACTCCTTATACCCTTATACCTGAAAGATAAATAATAAAGCACTAGAAAACAACAAACCTAATAAAAGATCATAACGCGATGATAAGAAAATAACAATATCATATAAAGGGTCGGCCCTAAGAATTTGTGTACCCTGTTCGAGCTCAAAAAAATGTACCCTTAGGCCTTAACGAAATAGGGTATTGGGCTCAATAAAGGTCTAAACCTAATGCGAAAGGAGTTAATAACTAATCTAAACCATAAGAATAGTTTTTTAAGGGGGCATTTGTTGATGTTTGTATGGGTGTACCATATTAAAAAATTATTTTACATATACATATCGAGTTTTTTTCATAAAAAAACGTGTCACTCAAAATATCGGGCCCTCCCCGTCCACCCCCAGGGCCGGCCAATATAATATAGTAAATATATAAAGTAAAGGTAAACAGAAAATGATCTCATGATCGCACACGGAGTCAGCTACCTGGAAAAATACAATTAGTATGAGATAGAAACATAGCTATATTTGGCTTCTTATGGTTTTGATTGAATCAACTTGATCATGAGGCATTATCTTTATAAAATTGAACCAGTTTGGCCATCGACATAAAACCAAGTTGATCATTAGGCATTAAGCTTACACGACATGAACCAACTTGACCATCAACATTAAACTAATTTGACCATCATGCATTATGCTTACAAGATTTAACCAATTTGATGCCATAAATCTTTGATCATCTTCTCTCGAAACCCATAAATCATCGTCATTGCTTCAAAAGAAACGAGGGGCCGGGTCTGATTTCATCTTTTAATAGTAAAAACTTACACAACCTACGTTCCATCGAGCGCAGGATTTTATTTTATTGTATTTATTTATTTTGCCCATGGTAGTAGACCGATGTAAATGTTTTGAACCCACTTAAGAGTTTCTGGACTAGCGGAATAAAGTGAAGTGAATCTAATATTACATTTTTAACCTTGTTGGATTTTATTTTATTTGTTTGGTTGATGGTCTAGTAAAACTTAATTTTGAATTTTATTTATACATGTTTGGTTTATCCGGTTTGTTGAAGTTACAATTGTAATTCAAAAGGATACATGTTTTGTTGAAAATAAGATGAGTATATATAATTTTCTCAATTGTTTCATGTAGTAACTTAATCACACGATATCCTTCTTCTTCTTCACCACCACCACCACTTTCTTCGCCAGCACTGTCATCGTTTGTTGTTGCCACCACCGATGTTATTGACACTATTGCCTCTATCTTCACCATCACCACTACCACCACCACCACAATCCAATTTCTTTAACAAATGTATATCATACAAATAACTATTTTGTCAACTAAATGCATTAGGTGTTACGGTTTCTTTCATAGATTAAAATCCCTTAGAATTTCATTTACTTGTATTGAGTTTAGTTCCAATTCATTTGAAAAATACAATTCAATTATTTTAAAAATTATGTGAACCAAGCATCCTTTTTTGTTAAGTTTTGATAACGAGTTTAAATCTGATATCTAAAATGGATGTAATAACATTCATTATATTTTAGGAAACCATCAACTTATCTTAATTACCCTCGAAAAATGATACGGTCCTTATCACTATTCATTTATTCTTTTTTTTTTAAACGGGAAATGTTACTTCTTTACACTAACTGTTCTAAATTATTTCCCCTTACTTAGGTTTGAACTTAAAACCTTCTCTTTAAGAGACATGCGCCTCTACCAAGTGTGCTATTCGTTTATTTAAATAAATAAATATAACAACTTAGAATACCAATTTAACCGATTTTTGTCCATAAAAACCAATAATTGTATCTGCTATATGAGAAGTATACATAGACGTTGAAGTGTAAAGGATATATAATACTTGTGAGCTTAGAAAACAGCAAGAAGCAATTAAGCATTTGTCTTTCTCCTTTGCAAGTGTTTCCCATCTCTTCTTCATAACCAATGTCACCACCGTCGTCTTTGCTGCAAAATGAAGTCGGAAAAGCTCATCACCACCATAATCCACCACTACCAAAACCAGTCCAACGAAAGCCTGGTGGATGGAGGTCCATGCCTTATATTTTAGGTATTAATATTATTAACTTCTCTTTAGATACGATAACATTTAGACTATGGTAACTTGTATTTTCTTGTTTGGATACTCTATTCATTTTCCTTACTTTTGAAAATATCAACTATGCATAGGAAATGAATCTTTTGAAAGACTCGCGTCAATTGGGTTGGTAGCTAACTTCACGGTGTTTCTAATGACGGTATTCCACATGAACCAAGTATCAGCGTCAAACCTAATCAACATTTGGTATGGAATTAACAATTTTCTCCCGCTCATTGGAGCCTTCATCTCTGATGCTTATGTTGGCAAATTTTGGGTCATCGCCTTCTCCTCTTTCGCTACTCTTTTGGTAATTTTCATCAACTTTGCTAGCTTGCATACACCAAACATAATATTAACGTTTTGCAACTAATGGTATAGTGGTAATATTCGAATTCCGTTTGTAGTAATTTTTGGGGTGAGTTTACATCAAGAACAAATCATCACGTTATTTATTTCGATTATTACGTACAACCATATTGGTTGGACTTTTTTATTCGTCAAGTAAACGACAAAGTCGTTTGCCAGACATTTAATACGGATACCATATATTCATTGGATCTACTGTCATTTTAGCTCAAAATTATTGACCATACAATACCCGTCTAGTCGTCTTCGTCTTTATTATAATTATAATAAATAAGCAATCAAACATCAACAATGTTATCAGTAACTGTTACTAACTATTTTATTTAGTTTATTATCAATTTATTTTTTATGCATGCATGATATATATTAATTACGGATTGGTAATTAAGTGTTTTCGGGTAATATAATATAAACAAACAACTGTTTATATATGTATGTATTAAAAGTAAACATGATGTCATTTCTATCATGATTAAAAGATTATAAGGGGAAATGTTTAGCCTGTATGTCAAAAAGTGTAAATGAATTTGGATGGCCATGAATGTCATGAACGATGAAAGTGAGGTATGATTTTGCTGGTTCTGTTTTCGGACTTTTATCATTCGATTAATCTTTTGATTTAACAAAAATATGGAAATGGTTAAATTACATGATAAATAAACAGATTTTAGACTCTAACATTAATATGAAAACTCGTATTCCACTTTTATTGTAGTTATATTATAATGACAAAAAACATATAAATTACCTTAGTAATATTTTTATGCCGGTTTCTTGGTCCAGACGGTTCAAACAACGTATCAACAAATATGAACACGAGATATTGGAGAACAAACCCACGACTCTTTCTATAACGAACTTACAAAGAAAAAGGATAAATAAAAATATTAACCTAGACCCCTATTTATAATACTACTAAACTTGCTCTCCAAGAAATTAAACCTTTCCTAAATCAATTACAATATAATTCCATAAAATACACCAAACTTTGATAAAAACTAATTATATCAATCTTTCAGTATGGCCCTTCAACTTTCAACTCATATAAGTTTTAAGATTAACTTTGAACAAGGTTTCGTTAAGAGAGCATATGTATCTTGCTAGCATTTGTTTTATATATATAGCAAGTGAACCATAATCTTGAATGATTAACTCTGTTGTTTATCTAGGGAATGGTGACCATGACCTTAATAGTAGCATTGCCAAAGTTGCACCCACCATCATGTGCCCGTCAACAAGCCCTACTCAACCAATGTGAGGGTGCAACCACTAGACAGTTTGGCTTCTTGGTCTTGGCCCTCGGGTTCCTGTCCGTAGGAACGGGTGGGATAAGGCCTTGCAGTCTACCATTTGGCGTGGATCAGTTTGACCCAACCACTGATGAAGGTAGGAAAGGCATTGATAGCTTCTTCAATTGGTATTACACCACCTTTACTATCATTATGCTCATATCCATGACCGTAGTCGTCTACATCCAAGACTCGGTGAGTTGGGTCTTGGGGTTCAGTATCCCAACTATACTCATGGCATGCTCCATTGTGTTGTTCTTTGTGGGTTCTAAAATGTACATTTACGTCAAACCCAGTGGTAGTATTTTCTCTGGGATGGCGCAAACGCTTGTTGCGGCTTACAAGAAACGTAATCTTCAAGTTGAAAAGGCAATGCTATATGATCCGCCTATGACTAAAGGAACATACCAATTTCAAAAGTTGCCTCTGACTAATCGATTTAGGTAAGTTATTTAAATTCAAATGCGTATACTCTGAATAATTATATTTATAACGATCAACGAAAGTTTATTATTATTTTTTTTTAATTTATTATGTAGGTACTTGAACAAAGCAGCTATAATATTGGATGGTGAAACAAACCCGGACGGATCTCGAGTAAGTTCTTGGAACTTGGCAAGTATACAACAAGTTGAAGAAGTAAAATGCCTAATAAAAGTTATTCCTATATTAGTCTCGGGTGTTATATGTTACACAGCGTTAGTCCAACAATGGACTTTCACTGTGACACAAGCCCTGAAAATGGATCGTCATCTTGGTCCACACTTTCAGATACCAGCAGGGTCAATAGGTGTCATATCCATGATCACCATCGGGATATGGCTCCCAATCTATGACAGGATCCTTGTCCCATCTCTTCGAAAAATAACAAAAATAGAAAGTGGGATAACGCTCCTCCAACGTATCGGAATTGGTATTGTTTTTTCTATCTTGGCGATGATTGCTGCTGCAATGGTTGAGAAAAAGAGACGTGATTCTGCAACTTCTCACAACCGGCCAGACGGGGTGGCACCCTTGTCGGTCATGTGGCTCGCACCACAACTGATCTTGATGGCGTTTGCCGAGGTGTTTAACCTTCTCGGCCTATTGGAGTTTTACTATAAGGAGTTTCCGGATAACATGAAAAGTATGAGTACTGCGATGTTCTGTGTGATGGCTGGGGTGGGAAATTATTTGAGTAGTGCATTGGTTACTACGGTGCATAAGGTGACCGGAAAACATGGACAACCGAATTGGTTAGCCGCCGACATCAACGCTGGCAGGGTCGATTACTTTTATTATGTGATAGCTGGATTGGGGGTGTTGAATATGGGTTATCATCTTATAGTCTCATCTCAATATCAATACAAGGAAAAGATCCAAGGTAGTGAAGAAGAATCCAAGTTGGATATTGAGTTAAATGTGTCAAAAAAATGATATCATTTTGCTTTGTAGAGATTGGTACAAGAATATATATGTGTTATAATATCTAGTTGTAATGTAACAAAACGGGAGATGAATATGGTTATAGTTATGATATAATGTATGCATATGGTGCACTTTTTAAAATTGAATATGGTTATAGTTATTATACAATGTAATTTTGCTTATGTGATATGAACCAATCGGTTGATAGATAATCCATTGAGTGGATCAAATTCAAAATAAATTAGCAAGAAGCAAGACTTGAGATAATTCTCTAAACCCACATTGGCATTTTATGAAACAACTTACTTGTAGGCAAAGAAATTAACTAGTAATAACGATGAGATGAGAAGAGCAACAAACCTTGTCTTTATTCTCCTTGGAAATCGAAGGCTCAGAGCTTTCTTCACATCATGTAACCAAATACCCTTCTTCCCATTTGTTTGTTAAATGTTATTCTAAAAAAGTCAAGGTGATAAAATTATCCAGGTTGTTTTATTGTCAAACTAGATGTTTTTAACTTAATCAAAACAAATACCACACTTATACTGCAGCTAATCGCTACAAGACTTCAAACATTGAATTAACACTTATATGTACAATTTTGATTCAAACTCCAAGAAGTAAAAGCATCAGTGCTCATAATTCCAAAATCAGCAGCACTCTTCTTCGTCTCTTCTTCCTCTATGGTCATGAACGATTGATTTAGGGTTCAATCGTGAATTAGGAAGGGTGAAGCATGAGTAACCGAGTTAGAAAAATCAATTTGGGGTTCAATCGTGAATTAGGAATTTGAAGCATGATGTAGTGATAATTTTGGTGCGAGGTTTGATGAGGAATGCATAGGTAGTCTTCTTCTCGGTGGCCTTCTTCTCTTTAGTGATTCCCCCTGCAATGTTTGTTTTCAATTGTTCCATTAGATCGTGGTAGGTTGTACATGGCTTATGGAGGTAGGCGACGTGGGGAGGAAAAAAAGTGGGAGGGCGGTAATTGCTCAACTGAACTGAGAAGACTACCTAGATTTGTAGGAGGTTTGAGTTATAGAGAGCATGGGCAGGAAAATGTGGAGCTAACCACCGACTAAGGAAATCGTAAATAATCGCCCTAAATCGTCACAACGGTTATTTTTATTTAACCTCTACCGGATTCCCTCCAACACAATCACCACATTTGAAATTTGAATTGCGGTCAGTTATGGGATTTTCTTCCTTGACTTTAGCCTCTAATTATAGACTGAATATACAGTTACCTTGACCCTAGGTTGTAGAGATTATTCCATGATTTTATATTCATTTTTATGTGTATCTATTTGACCCAGTTGTGTAATGAAAAAATCGATTCAGTTGAAGCTTTTATATGGTATCTAAGCAGAAGATCAGCCACCCATCATCACCACTAAACTTCTTTTCCGGCCATTGCAATCCCTACCATGTCTACTGAAAGCTCTCTATCTTCTTCATCCATTCCAACAACAAACCTCAATATCACTCTTGTAACCTTCCCCTCCTCCATCAAACTAACATCCACCAACTACTTAAGTTAGAAAACCAAAACCGAAGCCCTCCTTCTATTAGCGGACTATATTATCATATGTTTAGAAACGATTGTATCTCCATATTTATAGGGAATTAGTTAGTCTTGTAATCCCTATATATATCACATTGTATTATTGTATTGGATCAATGAAAGAAATACCGTAAATACTTTTATGGTATCAGAGCCCCAAAATCCTAAAACCCTAAGCCACTGTCGCCTGCCCCCTCCTTCCCTACACCCTGTTCCAACGAGATCATGGCTGGAAAAGACAAAGAAGACTCAGGATCCAAATCGGTTACGACCGATCAGGAGGCTCTTCACCCGGTTTGTTCAGTGACGAATATTTAAAACAAAGTTCGAACCCTAGACGATGTCAAGGTTACCTACACTTCGTGGGTAAAGCTCTTTAAGCTTCACGCTAAAGGCTATGAAGTACTCAACCACATCGATGGTACGGAACCCCCATCAAAAGATGACGAGAGTTACGACTCTTGGGTCAAGATCGACGTGATTGTGTTGCAGTGGATCTATGGTACGTTGTCCGATGATCTTTTGGTTCGAATCCTCGACTATGAAACCACAGCCCAACAGGCTTGGAACAAGATTCAAACAATTTTTCAAAACAATAAAAACTTGCGGGCATCGTCTCTCATGCATGCGTTTACAACAACCACGTTGGCCTCCTGTTCGTCGCTGAATGATTACTTTAAAAAGCTCAAAGACATCGCCGAACAACTTAGCGATGTAGACCAACCCGTTACAGAATCAAGACTTGTGCTTTAGATGGTTCAAGGCCTTCCGCCGGAGTTTGATACCACTGCCCAGTTCATCAATCAATCCAATACTTCGTGGGATGATGCTCGGGATATGATCGACCGGGAGCAGCGAAGACAAGCGGCTCGAGAACAACACTCAGCTTTCACCGTTCCACGCACGGGTCAGACACCAGGTACTGGGGCGGTCGTGGCCGTGGTTGTGACAACTCGAGTTTCCAAGATTTCCATCTTCGCATTAATTGCACGTTAATTGTTTGTTACACGACTTGTTGTTTCACAATTGTACACGTTGTAATATGTTAAATCGTATTGTGGTTGGTATGTTAGATGTGGTGTGTATTAAGTGTGTATGTATTATATGTGTGTGTGTTTATTTGATCTTGAAACCCATCGGCATAATTAGTCGAACTCGGCCCAAACACGACATTGAACACCAATAATTAAACCTTTGGACTTGGCCTAAATATTGAACTGCATGGTTGTGTAGTCTCGGCCCTAAAATCACAGTTTGACTAGCCCTTGTAACCGGCCCAAGTCCTTTAACCATATAATTACTTATACGTAAATGACTAGGAATGCAAACCAAAACAAACCCTACATCTACATCTGTTGTGCGACGGCAGTAGTAAAAGACCCCCCACCCCTCTCTCGTGACATCAACCTAGCAAATCAAATTACTGGTTAGTGATTTCTCTTGTTTGAGTTGTTTTGATAATCATACTTGTGTGAGTAAGATTGATGTGTCGCATGAATATGATGTATAACCTATTTGTTGTGTTAGTGATGTGCGTACGAAATGTGTTTCGGTTTGGCAGAGAGGGATAATATGCTAATTAGTATGGATGGTCGATTAAGTGCATATTATATATTTAAGGTTGTTGTCCGATTTGGCAGTTTTCATCAGTAATAATGATATACTTCTTCATTATATGCATTGAATCCCTTGTGATGTTATTTATAGATTTCATGATTTAGTTGATTTTAGATCACTTGATATGAACATTGTGTACATGATTCGGATTTTTTGATTGGACCGAATACATTAACAGATCATACATATTTTATTTAGGCTATATGCTTGTTAATGGAATTGTCAGAAAGCATGTGATGGGTTATTTGTTTTCAACCTTGATCCTTGTTTAGCAATAATGATGATCCGACAACTGGTCATGCCGTTGACTATTTAGTATGAACTATGTTGGAGGTCCAATAAGAAGTGGTGATTATGCACCTTTGGTCCAATCAAAAGAGTGTCACCATACATACTTGATTACATTTGTGATTGTACTCAAATTAAAAAAATAAGGAACACCACATGGATTTGTCGGATGATATTTCAATAGAGTGATGGCCGACAACTATGTTGTTAAGCAATTCTTATTGGACCGCACCATAATAGCATGTGATTGTCCTATCTTTAATCTGATTCTATGTATGTTGGTTTTGTAAACACCTTTCGTATTGATGAATAACGATTACTACTTACTTACATGTTCAATATGATTGGTGGCTTGATCCTGGTCATGTCACGCCTCTAAGCGGTGATACTCCGCGGGTGGATTTTGGGGGTGTGACAGATTGGTATCAGAGCCATTGGTTATAGAGAACTTGGTTTTAATATGGGAAAAACGTTTTTATTAAAACCAGACTATAACCAGAACAGTGCTCTCAACGATCCACAACGACGCTTCGCTCCACGTGCAAGACTCCACATCCTAGGTAATAAGGTTTATGTTTATTACCTGCTTGCTAGAACTATATAGAACTTTGCTCGTAGTATGCTTAGATTACATTGCCTACTATACGACATTGCATGAGAATACCTATGTGCTTACTCTCTTCTGTCATCGCACTACTCGCGAACCATTCTCACTTACACTACTTTTACTATGAAGAACAATGGCTGGACGCATTAACATGACTCAAGCCCAGTTGACGGCTCTTATCAATGAACAGGTTGCTGCGGCACTTGCAGCTGCAAACGCAGGAGGTATACCCTGCAGTCGTAACTCATCCTAGGATCTTTAGATCCTACGTTCCTAAACCAACTCTTATGTTTAACCTCATTCTGTTCTTACACATTAGGTCAACACGTTCAGCAGCCTGTATGTACTTTCAAGAACTTCATGGACTGTCGTCCAAGCACATTCAGTGGCACCGAGGGGGCAGTGGGACTCCTCCAGTGGTTTGAGAAGCTAGAGTCAGTATTTGAAATGTGTGAATGCCCTGAGGCTCGCAGGGTGAAGTACGCCACTGGCATTCTCGAAGGAATAGCGCTAACTTGGTGGAACGCGCAAGTGCAGATCTTAGGGTTGGCAGCTGCTAACGCCACCCCTTGGAATGATTTCAAGGAACTCATTAAAAGGGAATACTGTACACGGGAAGACATCCACAAGTTGGAAGATGAGCTTTACCATCTGAAAATGACTGGGTCAGAAATCGAAGCCTATACCAAAAGGTCAAATGAGCTGGCCGTGCTGTGTCCAACTATGGTGGACCCTCCAGTTAAGCGTATTGAGTTGTATCTCAAGGGTTTGGCGCCAGAAATCCAGAGCCATGTGACATCGGCTAACCTTGACAACATTCAGGCCATTCAACGCCTCGCTCATCGCCTCACAGATCAGGCAGTGGATCAGAACAGGCTGCCTAAACGTATCAGCGCTACTGCTACCGTTCCTACTTCTACTACACTTGCTACTCCCAATGACAACAAGAGAAAATGGGATGGGGATTCCAGCAGGGGATCAGTTTCTGTTCAGTCTCAAGCACAGCAGCGTAAGA
Source organism: Helianthus annuus (assembly GCF_002127325.2). Lineage (NCBI taxonomy): Eukaryota > Viridiplantae > Streptophyta > Magnoliopsida > Asterales > Asteraceae > Helianthus > Helianthus annuus. The sequence goes on along the minus strand of NC_035449.2, from coordinate 33,643,397 downwards.
CAAATGACTACAAGAATCCGGTTCAGCAATCATCAGGCAGTCAGGGGCAGGGTGGATATCGGGGAATTCACCCATTGTGTAATAGGTGCAACAGACACCACAGTGGACGGTGTCGCAAGGAACGTTGTCAGAGATGTCTCAAGATAGGGCATGAAGCTAAGGACTGCAGGAGTTCGCGACCTGCAAATCAGAATCAGCAACACCCACCACCAGCTCCACAAAACCCGCAGCAGCAGCAACAGCGGGGCAACAGGGGATGTTTTCAGTGTGGGGCTGAAGGTCATTTCAAGCGTGATTGCCCCCAGTTAAACCAGAACCAGAATCGCAACAACAACAACAACCAAGGCAATGGCAACAATAATGGTGGGAACAACAACGGCAACGAAGCAAGGGGTCGTGTATTTGTGCTGGGGCAGGGAGAAGCGAGAAATGATCCCAACGTAGTCATGGGTAAGTTCCTTCTTGACGACTTTTATGTTACTGTATTGTTTGATTCGGGTGCGGATACAAGTTATGTGTCTTTGAAAGTTAGTCAAATGTTAAAACGTACACCAACTCCCTTGAAAACCCAACGTGTCGTAGTGTTAATTAATGGTAAAAGCCTAGAAGCAACACACATAGTTCAGGGTTGTAATCTTATCCTCGCTGGTCAGACTTCCTCCATCGATCTTATTCCTATAGTTCTGGGTAGTTTCGACATCGTCATTGGCATGGATTGGTTATCCGAGCAGCAGGCAGAGATCCTTTGTAAGGAGAAGACCATTCGTATTACTCGTTCGGGTAAGGAACCTCTCGAAGTTCAAGGCGACGAGAGTGGTGCTGTGGTTGGCATCATCTCTTTCTTGAAGGCTCAGAAATGCTTGCGAAAGGGTTACACTGCCATTTTGGCACTAGTTACGGATGCATCGACGAAAGAGAAAAGAATAGAGGATATTCCAGTTGTACACGAGTTTTCTCAAGTGTTTCCTGAAGATTTACCTGGACTACCGCCTCATCGTCAGGTCGAATTTCAAATCGAGCTCGCTCCGGGAGCAGCACCCATAGCTCGAGCACCATATCGTTTAGCTCCAACTGAACTGGAAGAACTGTCAAAGCAGCTACAAGAGCTCTTGGAAAAGGGCTTTATTCGTCCAAGCTCTTCGCCTTGGGGAGCTCCAGTGTTATTCGTGAAAAAGAAGGACGGTACCTTCAGGATGTGCATTGATTACCGGGAACTTAACAAGATGACATTGAAGAACCGCTACCCTCTTCCTCGTATAGACGACTTATTCGACCAGTTGCAAGGGTCGAGCTACTACTCCAAGATAGACTTGAGGTCGGGTTATCATCAGCTGAGAGTCCGGGATGAGGACGTCTCCAAGACAGCATTCAGAACTTGTTACGACGCATGATTTAGAGCTGGGAGCTGTTGTTTTCGCGCTTAAGATATGGCGACACTACCTGTACGGTACCAAGTGCACTATCTACACCGATCACAGGAGTCTCGAGCATATCCTTAAGCAAAAGAATCTGAACATGCGTCAACGAAGATGGGTCGAACTTTTGAACGATTACGAATGCGCTATTAAGTACCATCCAGGCAAAGCCAATGTTGTGGCTAACGCCCTTAGTCGGAAAGACTCTACACCTAAGCGCGTACAAGCATTGCAACTCACCATTCAATCCAGTCTTTCAGCACAAATACGAGATGCTCAGGTAGAAGCATTGAAATCGGAAAACGTCAGGGCTGAAGCCTTACGCGGCTCAAGGAAACGAGTAGAACAGAAGGAAGACGGTGCCTACTATGTAGCATGGCATATTTGGGTCCCACTTTACGGCGACTTGCGTGAGCTAGTGATGGATGAAGCTCACAAATCGCGCTACTCGGTACATCCAGGGTCGGATAAAATGTACCACGACATCAGAACAACGTATTGGTGGCCTAGCATGAAGGCCCACATCGCTACCTATGTCAGCAAATGCTTGACCTGGGTAAGAGTCAAGGCAGAATATCAGAAACCAGCGGGCCTACTTCAGCAACCCAAGATACCGCAATGGAAATGGGAAGAAATTTCCATGGATTTTGTTACAGGCCTACCCAGATCTCAGCGTGGGAATGATACTATATGGGTGATCGTGGATCGACTCACCAAGTCTGCACACTTCCTGGCTATTAAGGAAACGGATAAGTTCTCCACCCTCGCAGACGTTTATCTTAAAGAAGTTGTTTCGAGGCACGGGGTGCCCACCTCCATCATTTCGGATCGGGATGCACGATTCACGTCAGAGCTATGGCAAGCGATGCACAAATCTTTTGGCTTACGGTTAGACATTAGCACAGCATATCATCCTCAGACGGATGGGCAGTCTGAGCACACGATTCAGACTCTTGAAGACATGCTTCGGGCTTGCGTTATCGGCTTCGGCAACGGCTGGGAAAAGCATCTCCCTTTGGTGGAGTTTTCGTATAATAACAGCTATCACACCAGCATTCAAGCCGCTCCATTTGAGGCATTGTACGGGCGTAAATGCCGGTCACCTCTCTGTTGGACTGAGGTGGGGGACAGTCAGATCACGGGTCCAGAGATTGTAGTGGACACCACGGAGAAGATTGCACAAATACGACAACGCATGGCGGCAGCTCGCGACCGTCAGAAAAGCTACGCGGATAAGCGTAGGAAGCCATTGGAATTTCAGGTCGGGGACCGGGTTTTACTCAAAGTCTCACCCTGGAAGGGTGTGGTTCGCTTTGGCAAACGGGGCAAACTCAATCCGCGGTATGATGGACCGTTTGAAATTGCAGAAAGAATAGGCAAAGTGGCCTACAGACTAAACTTACCAGCTGAACTCGGTGCAGTTCACAATGTTTTCACGTGTTGAATCTGAAGAAGTGTGTAACAACTATTATTAAAATCAATAATTAGAATGATAATTAATCAATAAGGAAACCCTAATTGAAACACCCAAGTAATTCTGCACTAACCCTAAAATTTTCGAAACAATCAGAATCAGGATCAGGGCCCCTAAAACTTAGGGGGGTTAAACCCTAGTAGATGTTTATCTTTCAATTTTGCTGTAAAAATGAAATTAGTTCGTGCAAGTTACTCAGCCAAGCTACTGGGACACAAAGCAAACCTAGGGTAGATTAGGGCCTGTCGCGCCACGCGACAGGAACAGGAGAACCCCTCGCGTGGCGCGAGGGGGGTGATTTTCTAACTATAAATAGTAGGCTGTGGGACTGGAACTTCTGCGTTGATTTGACGTTTAAATTCCAAATACACTTCGAGTTATGATAGAAATAGTCTGAAAACACCCACTAATATCGAATCGCTGCCGCAGAACAGGGTAATTACTCGATCGCTATTACGATTCATTTTCCGGGATCAATATATCCAAAGAATGTCTAAGTGCCGCCCACATTGGGTTATACTTTGTCGTTTGTCGTCAATTCGATAAATGAGTTGAAGTATTATACTTTGTCGTTTGTCGTCAATTCGATAAATGAGTTGAAGTATTGCACTTTGTCATTCATTGTGAGAATTTGATCTCGTGAGTTATCGTAACTGCTGTATTGATCACTAACCCTGTTTTGTGTGCATTATTGTTGAATTTAGGTTAACAGGGCTAAAATCATATTCTGTCAGTACTAAATCTGCAATGTGGGTTATTCTTCTTTTATAAACTCTTTTCTCACAGTTTGTGAGTTGTTAACTATTTTACAATACTCCAAATTCATTTTTCCGAGATTATAATACCAGTGATTAAGTTGATGTAATCACCAAATTACAGCCAGTATGTGGGGTATTGTGCACAGTATTATTATTATTGTTTCCTTCACATTAGGTGGGCGAGCCTAAATGTGACATACGTCATTCATTGGGGCAGCCAATGGTGATATGACCACTGTCACAGATCCGGTCGAGTGACAAATACTGTGGGTAGTTGGTTGATATCAGAAACATACGTAAAAGATCTTAACACTGTGAATAATCATAAAATGTGTCATTTTCAGTAACTAGAATAATTCACTCAGTATTTCCCGCTGACAAAATCTTTTTCAAACATGTTTCAGGTAATCTGCTGTAAATCAGGAAAAGTGCTGAGGAGCATTTCAAGCTTAAAATAGTGGCTCAGTATAAAATAAAGAAAGATGTTTTGAAATAAAGATTTATCACTAAACTTATGTATTGTAAATTATCGGGGTTTTATCCCGAATTGTGAAATACAAATAATCGGGAAAAGTTTTAGCTTTACAACGGTCCTAATATTAAAAATTTCCGCTGCTAAACTCAATTAAACAAATATCACGGGGTTTATGTCCCGCGGCTCCAGAAACGGGTCAAACCGGGTCGGGGGCCGTGACAGAAACAAGGTGGTATCAGAGCCACTGAGTTAAGCTAATTAAGTATTTAAAATACTTAATTTTCCTGATTACTATTATGTAATTATGTGTTATGTGCTTTTAACTGATTATTTGTTAGTTATAGTATGGGTAAACAAAAGTTGCAAGATATCTATCTTAAATTAGATAGATCAATTTACGAAGAGGGAAGTTCGTCCAAAACTAAATTTTCAAAGCTCCCTACAATTCCTGAAGAAGGAATATTTGTGAAAAAAGCGAATTATGAATATCCGCTTTCTCCTAGAAAAAGGAGTATGATTATTAAGAAAAGTAAGGAGCAAATCCGAGAAAAGAGGATTAAAAAGGAAACCCAGGATTTAATCAATAAATCACCTTGGGAAGATAAGTTAGATGAAAAATGGGCAAATTTATATATGCTAGCTACTGTAGCAGAAAATGCAAATCTTTAAAGTACTCTAAATATAGTACTAGTATTTCTCAGTAAGTAAATAAATAAAACTGAGTATGTGTTTCCTTGTATTTAGTACAAATAGTGTGCAATAAAACTTCCATGTTATTTGTTAAACTTTGCTCCAAAGTTTTAACTTGAGATTTTGTGCATTTTGCATATATGCCACACAGCATGAACGAGATATCTGAAGCTTTTCAGAACCTCAATCTGTACCCAGTGAATATAGAAGTTTCTCATGAATTTACGGGATATGTTGCTGATGTGGACCAACCTATAAAATCTCCTACTCCACCAGTGACCAAACCAAAAAGAAAGAAAAAGAAAAATTATGTATGGGGAAGCCGTATACGTAAGAAAAAGCCAGTTACAAAACCTCCTAAAATTAGTAAACCTTTAGAGAAAGGAAAGGCAATTATAATCCAGGAAAACCCTAATCAGCGAGAACAGGAAACTGAAGCCAATAATGAGTCTAGGCAAATGGAGGAACAGTTTGATCAGTATTCTCAAGAAATAGAAATAGAAATAGGGCAAGAGTCTAGAACAACTCAGGTAGAAGTTGGAGAGAGTTCTAATCAAAACAAGAGAATTACTTTTCAAGAGCAGATAGATATTTTACTAGAAAAATGTGAGACTATGCAACCTGCCAGTCCGGGTATTTTTACCTATCCTATCGAAAACCCAATCCCTATGAATTTTGCACCAACCATCACTGAACCAATAGTCCATAACCAACCTGTAGAAATGGAAGAATGGTGGACCAACGATTGGCAATTTCAAAATATTGTCAATAGCCCTTACTCGTTTCTTCCACAGTTCGACCCAGAACCCCTACCTAATCCACCAATGAGCAATGAAAATCTGGCTGAACTTCGCCATTTCGGTGAAGAGTTGATGGATGCAGGAAATAGAATTAGGGAGATAGGGGGACAGATTGCCTGGAAGTATGACGAGAGGGAACTCCGTTTCTAGAATAACAAATAGGAGGATGGTAAAACTATCTTTGTATAATAGTAAAAGTAAATAGCGAAACCAGTTGTAACATAACAAATAAAACCTTGTACAATATCGGTGTGTATTGATGCATACTATACTGATATAAAATGGAATCGAGAAATCGATAATTTTGGCTTTATGTGCTTTAAATTGTTTGAATTATTTGTATAAATTGCTAATTGCTAATTACTTATAATAAATTATCATCAGATGGCAAATAATAACGAACCAGTAAATGAAGTTAATCAATCGGAGCAACACCCAGAAGATCAATATATGACCAAACAAGATATTGAAAATATGGTTGCCCAAGGAATAGCTAACGCAATTCCAATGTTCGTTGCTGCTATGAAAAATCCAAACGATCCACAACATATCGTTCCTAGTAAACATACTATCGAAGATAATTTCAGTAATAGTATAAACGGGGGCAATGATCATATGAATCATGACAATGAATCTCAGCACTCGCCGCGCCCTAAGAAACGAAAGGCTGCAACACCTGGTTGCACTTTCAAAGAATTCCTTGCTTGTAAACCCGCTGAATTTGCAGGCAACGAAGGAGCAACTGCAACACTGCGATGGTTAGAGAAAACCGAAGCAGTAATTGCAATAAGTAAATGTGCTGAAGAAGATCAAGTCATGTATTTCTCAAACCTGTTTAAGGAAGGAGCACTAGAATGGTGGAACACAGTACTACAGGCAAAAGGAAGACGGATGGCTTATGCTATCACTTGGGACGAATTTAAAAATCTTGTCGAAAGGAAATTCTGTCCTGAGTATGAGAAGGAACAAATGGCAAATAAGTTCCTAAATCATCGAATGACCGGGGTAGATTGTCGTGGTTATACTTCGACATTCTTCGAATATGCGAGAGTGGTACCTAACTTGGCTTCGCCAGAACCGGTACTCATTTCTCGCTATATTTGGGGATTAATTAGCGAAATTCGCAATATCGTTAAAGCTGCGAGACCTCGCACTATTGACGATGCAGTAGAATTAGCTAACACCTTAACGGATGAACTGATACGCACAAGGGACGAAGATAAGAAGAAGGAATTAGCTCAGAGAATTACCCAAGGATTTAGGATGGGTAATAGTAGTAATTCCAAGAAGAGAGGGACAGGACGATCTGCAACTATGCCATTTTGCAAAATTTGCCGTAAGAGCCATTTTGGAAGATGCAATAGAATTTGCAATTTTTGTAAAACAACAGGACATCGTGAGGAAAACTGCAGGAAGAAATCTGTAATTTGTTACCATTGTGGAGAAGCTGGCCATTTCAAAACTGAATGTCCTAAGTTAGTTAACCCGGTAGACAACAAACCCAAGGCAGCTGAAGGAACTACTAAGAAGAATGCCAGAGCTTTCCAACTGACTACTCAAGAAGCAGAACTCATTCCGGATGTGATCGCTGGTACGTTCTTAGTCCACAACGTCTATGCAAAAGTATTATTTGACTCTGGTGCAAACCAAAGTTTTATAAATACTTCATTCTGTCAAGCTCTTAAGTTACCATTCACTACCGTTAGGCAGATTTTTACAGTGGAAACTGCAGATGGGAATTCTATAGAAATTAATCAGGTTTTGCAAAAAGTAGAAATAGAACTTTCAGGTCATAAATTTGTTGCAAACCTATTGCCTATGAAATTAGCTGAGTTCGATGTTGTGTTAGGAATGGATTGGTTAATAGCCAACCATGCTCAAATCATTTGTGATAGGAACTCTATAGAAATTCAAGCACCTAATGGACAGGTAATTAAGATTTCAGGAGATAAACCTCGGAAGCCATTAAAATTCATATCAGTAATGAAAGTTGCTAATTATGAACGGAACCAAGGAATAGTATATATGATTTCCGTAATCATCTGTACTAAAGGTAAGGAACTCAAGGAAATCCCTGTAGTCTCAGAATACCCAGATGTATTTCCAGAAGATTTACCTGGATTACCACCAGATAGAGAGGTAGAATTTAGGATTCATCTAATTCCAGGAACTACACCGATAGCCAAAGCACCTTATCGATTAGCTCCTACCGAAATGCTAGAATTAAAGAAACAATTAGATGAATTACTAAGCAAAGGATTTATACAACCTAGTTCATCCCCTTGGGGTGCACCAGTGTTGTTTGTGAAAAAGAAAGATGGATCAATGAGAATGTGTATTGATTATAGAGAGTTGAATAAGGTTACAATCAAGAATCGATACCCATTACCTAGGATTGATGATCTTTTCGATCAATTACAAGGAGCTAGGTATTTTTCTAAGATAGACTTAAGATCCGGATACCATCAGTTGAAAGTACAAGAGGAGGACATACCTAAAACTGCTTTCAGAACTAGGTATGGACATTATGAGTTTACAGTCATGCCCTTTGGATTAACTAATGCACCCGCAGCATTCATGGACATGATGAACAGGATCTGTAAACCATATTTGGATAAATTTGTAATTGTTTTCATAGACGATATACTTATTTATTCCAAAAGTCAAGCCAAGCATTGTCAGCATTTGCATGCACTCTTAACTTTGTTAAGAAAAGAAAAATTGTATGCTAAATTCTCAAAGTGTGAATTTTGGCTACAAGAAGTGCAATTCTTAGGCCACATGGTGAATCACGAAGGTATACACGTAGATCCCGCTAAGATCGAAGCCACTACCAACTCGAAAGTTCCACAAACTGCAATGGAAATTAGAAGTTTTATAGGTTTAGCCGGTTATTATAGACGGTTTATTAAGGATTTTTCCAAGATAGCTGTACCATTAACTAAGCTAACCTGTAAAGCCACTAAGTTTGAGTGGGGACCAAAGCAAGAAGAAGCCTTTAGAATTTTAAAGCAGAAATTAACCAATGCTCCAATCTTAGCCTTACCAGAAGGAACAGAAGATTTTGAAGTATATTGTGATGCTTCGAAATTAGGATATGGATGCGTGTTGATGCAACGCAAGAAGGTAATTGCGTATGCTTCCAGACAATTGAAAAAGCACGAAGAAAACTATACAACTCATGATTTAGAATTAGGAGCTATAGTTTTTGCCCTTAAGATTTGGAGACATTATCTGTATGGAAGTAAGTTTACTGTTTATACGGATCATAAGAGTTTAAGGTATATATTCGGGCAAAAAGAGTTAAACATGATACAAAGAAGATGGATGGAAGTTCTGAGTGATTACGACTGTGATATTCAATATCACGAAGGAAAGGCCAACGTAGTAGCAGATGCCTTAAGTCGTAAGTTCCATGAAAAGCAAAAGCGAGTCCGTGCTCTTAGAATAAATCTACAAGTAGATTTACGGGAACAAGTGAAGGAAATCCAGAAAACGGCAATCAAGGACGATGCCGAAGGAATGAAAGGTTACCTAAAAGAATTGGAACAAGGAAATGATGGAATTTGGAAATTTCACCAAAGCAGAATTTGGGTACCTAAACAAGGAAATTTAAGATCGAAAATTTTAGAAGAAGCTCATAAATCTAGGTATACTGTACACCCAGGAAACAACAAAATGTACCAAGATTTAAGAAAGAATTTCTGGTGGATAGGAATGAAAAAGGATATAGCTGAATACGTATCTAAGTGTTTAACCTGTTCACAAGTTAAAGCCGAACACCAGAAACCCTCAGGTTTACTACAACAATTAGAAATGCCTGTATGGAAATGGGAACTCATAACAATGGACTTTGTTACTAAGTTACCCAAAACCAGAAAAGGTAATGATGCAATTTGGGTAATCGTGGATCGATTAACCAAATCAGCTCATTTTCTACCAATAAAAGAAACCTTTAACATGGAAAGATTAGCCAAGCTGTATGTGGATGAAATAGTATCCTTACATGGAGTCCCGCTCTCCATTGTATCGGATAGAGATAGTCGTTTCACTTCCCGATTTTGGACAAGTTTCCAAGAATCAATGGGAACCCGACTCAATCTAAGTACTGCATATCATCCACAAACCGACGGACAAAGTGAAAGGACGATCCAAACTCTGGAAGACATGCTCCGAGCATGTGTAATTGACTTTGGAGGTAATTGGGATAACCATTTACCATTAATTGAATTCTCCTATAACAATAGTTATCACTCAAGTATTGAAGCCGCTCCATTCGAAGCACTGTATGGACGCAAATGCAGAACGCCTGTATGTTGGGCGGAAATAGGAGAAAGTCAATTATCAGGTCCAGAAATTGTGCAAGAAACCACAGACAAGATAACTCAAATCAAGGAAAGATTGAAAACAGCCAGAGATCGCCAGAAGAGCTATGCCGACAATCGTCGCAAACCACTTGAATTCCAAATAGGAGACGAAGTACTACTGAAAGTATCTCCTTGGAAAGGTGTTGTAAGATTTGGTAAGAAAGGAAAACTGAGTCCCCGATATGTTGGACCATTTCCAGTGATTCAACGAATCGGACCAGTTGCTTATCGCTTACAGCTACCAGAAGAACTAGCTGGAGTACATGATGTATTTCATGTATCCAATCTCAAGAAATGTTTATCAGATGAATCTCTGGTAGTACCTCTTCAAGACATAGAGGTAAATGAGAAGCTGAAATTCATAGAAAAACCTTTACAAATAGAAGACAGGAAAATCAAGTTTCTCAAACACAAGCGACTTGTATTGGTGAAAGTCAAATGGAATTCCAAGAGAGGACCAGAATACACTTGGGAACTGGAATCCGAGATGAAGCGCAAGTATCCTCATCTATTTCAGTGAATCTCGAGGACGAGATTTTTCTTAAGGTGGGGAGGATGTAACAACTATTATTAAAATCAATAATTAGAATGATAATTAATCAATTAGGAAACCCTAATTGAAACACCCAAGTAATTCTGCACTAACCCTAAAATTTTCGAAACAATCAGAATCAGGATCAGGGCCCCTAAAACTTAGGGGGGTTAAACCCTAGTAGATGTTTATCTTTCAATTTTGCTGTAAAAATGAAATTAGTTCGTGCAAGTTACTCAGCCAAGCTACTGGGACACGAAGCAAACCTAGGGTAGATTAGTGCCTGTCGCGCCACGCGACAGGAACAGGAGAACCCCTCGCGTGGCGCGAGGGGGGTGATTTTCTAACTATAAATAGTAGGCTGTGGGACTGGAACTTCTGCGTTGATTTGACGTTTAAATTCCAAATACACTTCGAGTTATGATAGAAATAGTCTGAAAACACCCACTAATATCGAATCGCTGCCGCAGAACAGGGTAATTACTCGATCGCTATTACGATTCATTTTCCGGGATCAATATATCCAAAGAATGTCTAAGTGCCGCCCACATTGGGTTATACTTTGTCGTTTGTCGTCAATTCGATAAATGAGTTGAAGTATTATACTTTGTCGTTTGTCGTCAATTCGATAAATGAGTTGAAGTATTGCACTTTGTCATTCATTGTGAGAATTTGATCTCGTGAGTTATCGTAACTGCTGTATTGATCACTAACCCTGTTTTGTGTGCATTATTGTTGAATTTAGGTTAACAGGGCTAAAATCATATTCTGTCAGTACTAAATCTGCAATGTGAGTTATTCTTCTTTTATAAACTCTTTTCTCACAGTTTGTGAGTTGTTAACTATTTTACAATACTCCAAATTCATTTTTATGAGATTATAATACCAGTGATTAAGTTGATGTAATCACCAAATTACAGCCAGTATGTGGGGTATTGTGCACAGTATTATTATTATTGTTTCCTTCACATTAGGTGGGCGAGCCTAAATGTGACATACGTCATTCATTGGGGCAGCCAATGGTGATATGACCACTGTCACAAATCCGGTCGAGTGACAAATACTGTGGGTAGTTGGTTGATATCAGAAACATACGTAAAAGATCTTAACACTGTGAATAATCATAAAATGTGTCATTTTCAGTAACTAGAATAATTCACTCAGTATTTCCCGCTGACAAAATCTTTTTCAAACATGTTTCAGGTAATCTGCTGTAAATCAGGAAAAGTGCTGAGGAGCATTTCAAGCTTAAAATAGTGGCTCAGTATAAAATAAAGAAAGATGTTTTGAAATAAAGATTTATCACAAAACTTATGTATTGTAAATTATCGGGGTTTTATCCCGAATTGTGAAATACAAATAATCGGGAAAAGTTTTAGCTTTACAACGATCCTAATATTAAAAATTTCCGCTGCTAAACTCAATTAAACAAATATCACGGGGTTTCTGTCCCGCGGCTCCAGAAACGGGTCAAACCGGGTCGGGGGCCGTGACAAAGTGCCTGTCAGACGAGACCCTCATAGTTCCTTTAAAGGAGCTCACTATCGACGAGCGGTTGCAGTTCGTCGAGGAACCTGTTGAAATCACGGACCAGGATGTTAAGGTCCTCAAGAACACGAGAATCCCTCTTGTTCGAGTTCGTTGGAACTCCCGTCGTGGCCCAGAGTACACCTGAGAACGAGAAGATCAAATGAAACTCAAGTATCCTCAGTTATTCGAAAACCGTGCAACCACTACTGAGGCTGAAGCTACTACTACAGAATTTCGGGACGAAATTCCAAATCAACGGGGGGATGATGTGACACCCCAGGAAAACCAGTAAACGATACAACTTACCTAGCTTCCTCAGAAACCGCATGCTAAATTTCGGGACGAAATTTCTTTCAAGTTGGGGATAATGTGACAACTCGAGTTTCCAAGATTTCCATCTTCGCATTAATTGCACGTTAATTGTTTGTTTACACGACTTGTTGTTTCACAATTGTACACGTTGTAATATGTTAAATCGTATTGTGGTTGGTATGTTAGATGTGGTGTGTATTAAGTGTGTATGTATTATATGTGTGTGTGTTTATTTGATCTTGAAACCCATCGGCATAATTAGTCGAACTCGGCCCAAACACGACATTGAACACCAATAATTAAACCTTTGGACTTGGCCTAAATATTGAACTGCGTGGTTGTGTAGTCTCGGCCCTAAAATCACAGTTTGACTAGCCCTTGTAACCGGCCCAAGTCCTTTAACCATATAATTACTTATACGTAAATGATTAGGAATGCAAACCAAAACAAACCCTACATCTACATCTGTTGTGCGACGGCAGTAGTAAAAGACCCCCCACCCCTCTCTCGTGACATCAACCTAGCAAATCAAATTACTGGTTAGTGATTTCTCTTGTTTGAGTTGTTTTGATAATCATACTTGTGTGAGTAAGATTGATGTGTCGCATGAATATGATGTATAACCTATTTGTTGTGTTAGTGATGTGCGTACGAAATGTGTTTCGGTTTGGCAGAGAGGGATAATATGCTAATTGGTATGGATGGTCGATTAAGTGCATATTATATATTTAAGGTTGTTGTCCGATTTGGCAGTTTTCATCAGTAATAATGATATACTTCTTCATTATATGCATTGAATCCCTTGTGATGTTATTTATAGATTTCATGATTTAGTTGATTTTAGATCACTTGATATGAACATTGTGTACATGATTCGGATTTTTTGATTGGACCGAATACATTAACAGATCATACATATTTTATTTAGGCTATATGCTTGTTAATGGAATTGTCAGAAAGCATGTGATGGGTTATTTGTTTTCAACCTTGATCCTTGTTTAGCAATAATGATGATCCGACAACTAGTCATGCCGTTGACTATTTAGTATGAACTATGTTGGAGGTCCAATAAGAAGTGGTGATTATGCACCTTTGGTCCAATCAAAAGAGTGTCACCATACATACTTGATTACATTTGTGATTGTACTCAAATTAAAAAAATAAGGAACACCACATGGATTTGTCGGATGATATTTCAATAGAGTGATGGCCGACAACTATGTTGTTAAGCAATTCTTATTGGACCGCACCATAATAGCATGTGATTGTCCTATCTTTAATCTGATTCTATGTATGTTGGTTTTGTAAACACCTTTCGTATTGATGAATAACGATTACTACTTACTTACATGTTCAATATGATTGGTTGTCACGACCCCCGACCCCATCCTGGCCGGAATCGGTGCCGTGAGCAGTCCAGTGGTACCGGTGATTATTTTGAAAAACATTGCAGCGGAAATTTCATCAGGACCGTGAGTTAGGAAAAATATCAGAGTTTAGAAACACCGGATTTTATTTAAAAAGATAGAATAGATTCCATGTTTTACAAAGGTAGCTTTTAATGAAAACAATATTTCTTAAGTTGATTTAATTAATAAAATAAGCCACTTCTTGAAGTCTTTTAGTGCCGGATCCAATCCTTACTCCAATCTACTATAATTACCTGAAACGCGTTTTAAAAAGGTTTTGTCAGCGGGAAATACTGAGTGAGTTCATTCATTTTACTGAAAACAACACATTTGTTATAATTTACAGTATTAAGGGTTTTTACATATGTTTATTATCAACCAACATTTCAAGAATAGGTATTTGTCACAGACCAGCTCTGTGACTGTGGTCATATCACCATTGGCTGGCCCAATGAGTGACGTATATCACTTACTTTTAGGCTCGCCCACCTAATGTGATTAAAACAATAATAATACTGTGCACAATACCCCACATACCGGCTGTAATTTGGTGATTACATAAACTTAATCACTGTAATTATAACTTTTGGAAAATGATTTGGAGTATTGTAAAACAGTTAATAAAAAGAGAATGACTCACAAATCAGTATGCAGGATTGAGTTAACAACTTCTTGATTCTATTTCTTCCGATAATTAAGCATGCACTTTATTATTCTGGATCTTCTGATGATTTAATAGTTTATTTGATTGTAAGGGTGTAGTTGGGAGTATTTCTGGTGGTTTAACATAATGGAATACGTATTGGTGAAAAACCTAAATCAACCTTAACGAATTTTACAAAAACCGGGTTAATGCTCAATACAGCAGTTACGATAATTTCCCGAGATCAAATTCTCACAATGAATGACCAAGTGCAATACTTCAACTCATTTATCAAAATGACAAACGACAAAGTACAATGCTTCAACTCATTTATCGGATTACCGACAAACGACAAAGCATAACCCAATGTGGGCGGCACTTAGACATTCTTTGGGTATATTGATCCCGGAAACTGAATCGTAATAGCGATCGAGTAATTACCCTGTTCCGCGGCAGCAATTCGATATTAGTGTGTGTGTTGGACTGTTTCTATGATAACTTGATCTACGTAACTCGGATTTACGTCGTTCCAAAGACAGAATTCAAGTCCCAACCCCCTCTATTTATACCCGAAATTTGACACCGTCGCGTAGCGCGAGGGGGTACTCCTATAGGCGTCGCGCTACGCGAGTGATCACCCTACTTTCATAGAGTAGCCCTTCGTGCATGTAGGCTTGCTGTGTCAACAGTTTTTAAATTTTCGAATTTTATAATTAGTTATGAGGATAATCGTTGGCTAGGGTTTATCCCTCTCTGAGTTTTAGGGGCCCTGATCCTGATTCTGATTGTTCTGGAAATTTTAGGGGTTGTGCAGGATTACTTGGGTGTCTCAACTATGGTTCCCTATTGGGTAAATAAAATAATAGGCATGACTTTTGATAAAAGTTTGTTTATAAAATAGAAATAATAAATAATAGTTTTGGGTAACTTACAAAAAAAAAGAATAAAATGGTGAGAAAAAGGAATGGACCCACTGGGTAACTTTAGGGTTCAATTAGAAGGATTCATTGTATAAATTTTGGGTATAACTTTTAAGCTATTAAAAATATAATGCACTCATGTTAAGTATAGTACCCCTAATTCAACCTTGTCCCGAAGTCCCGAGATAGAATCCAAATGAACTTAGTCGGGCAGAGCCTTGACATGCGTTATGGGACTCAGATCAATCGGAAAGGGTAGCGGTGATCGGGAGTTAAAACACTTAAAACGGGGCAGAGCCTTATTATTATGGGATGAATTTAAAAAGTATATATAAAATAGAATGAGAGAAATCGAGCTATGAAAGAAAAAAAAATGGACTGAGCAAAGTTTAAATGGTGCTACACCTTCCTATTTATAGCTATTTTGAGAAGCTGCGTAAACTTCAAGCTATTTGACACGTATCCATCAAATATTACAAGTATCCACCAACCTTACTTTGTTTAGTTGATTTCTTTTATATGAAAGACACGTATACTGTCTATACACACAAATTTCAATTTGAAATGGAATATTATTATTATTTTATTTATTTAGGGCAAACGTATATGTACTTACATGTAAGTTTATTTAATTTATTTTTCTTTTTATTATATATATTATAATTAATTTAACTGCTTCATTTATTTGGCGCTTATAACTTTTAAAATATGACGTTCTAGAAAATAATAAATATGTTATTAGAACGAGTATATTTTTGTCTACATTTAGGTCTAAGTTTTATTAAAAATAGTATAGGTTAAAATACAATGTATTTTTATATCTTAATTATTATACGGTTCATGGGTCCGTCTAGTTACTTCATATAATTATAACAGTTGACATACCCATAATCTACCCGTCTAATAATATAAGCTTTTTATAGACTTTTATTTTATTAGGAAGGTCACCCATATACAGGCCAATTAATTAATATAATATTTCAACCCACTTTATAAAATAGTGTTTAAAACTATTTGGGTTGAATATTTATATTAAAAATAAACTAGTTACTAGTTACTAGTGGTTAATAAATTTAACCAAACCTTATAATTTATATGATAAAAATTGGTATGTTACATCCTCCCCACCTTGTTTTAAATCTCGTCCTCGAGATTTGAGCTACGATATTTCTTTTTAGGGTTATGTTACTTTTTTTTTTTTAAATAATATTAAGGTAAATGATATCAAATCAAAATATCAAATTTTGTGATTATGAGTTGTTCAATAGATAGGACTTAGTGGTTCAACTGAATTAGTGTAAGAATTCGATGATAAACGAATGAGATGAAATGGTATAGTTTCCAGGATGACTAGGTTCAGGCCAAAAGGCATGAAAATGATTTGTCAAATAGTAAATTATGATATGAGAAATTCCATGTGTTGAGATGAGTGAATTATAAAGATACACCAGAGGATAATAGAGTTAGTGTATCATTATTTAGAGTTCCAAGTAAATTGTGAAATAATGTGATAGTATATTATTGGTGACTATATTTTTCATATTATGTTATAGAGATGGAAATATAAAAAGAACAAGTTGTTTTGGCATGACCAACTATTATATTATATTACTAAAGCAAATGTAATATATATTATTTGTTACGCAATTTTAGTATATGTAAATGGTTACTACTTTTAAATAGATAGTATTGTATTATACTATGTAAAATAACTTATTTTTATTATGTAATATAGATTACAAAATATTATAGCGAAGTTATTACATTTACAAATATTTTAGTATTATGATTTTGTAAAAGAATCGCTTATTATTTATAATGTTTAAATGAAAATTGTGAATAAAAGGGGTAAAAGTATTTGTAAAATATTTCATATAACACTGGGTCAATTCTAGGTGATTACTTATTTTTATTTCGAAATCATATAGCGTTGTAAAATGTAGTTACAAATGTTGTGGTGATTATTCTTCATGTATTACAATGTTCTTCTAACTCAATGTAGTTGCTGACTACTATATTATTCTTATATGGTTATTTTTTTTATTAGAGTGTTATGGTGCAAAATTACCACAATATAGGTGATACATAATTACTTATTTTATTCGTCCCTTTAATTCTGGTATTGTTTTATGAAAATATGTTTTCTCTTTACAGTACAAAGTAAAATATATGATTAAGATTTACTAAATAAGTGTGATGACTTAATTAACTAGTCATTATCATGGCGGATATTGGTTAGTGCTGCCTTGTTTAAGCATAGGTGGCCAGTCCATGCCTAACTAAGGCTAGGCTATTCAATACATGTCCCTGATAATAACTTTAGTATCTAAAAATAATAATACTAGTAATATTACTAATAATAAAACTAATATTAATTACCAATAATAAATGCATAAACTTAAATGAGAGTATACTTTAAACAAAATTTTATATTTAAAAATATAATTTCTTTACCTTAATGGTTTTAACAAAAATTTTAATTACAGAAATACTATATTGTAAGTTTTTATATATAATCAATTAAGTTTATACAATGTTTTTCGATTAATGAAAGGTAAGAAATATTACGAAAGGCTCGATTGGTTGTAAGGACTACGGAATTTAGGACATGAAATGGTGGATCATTATTTTAGCACATAGTTGTGTTAAGATTGCTTTTATAAAATAAATCAATAAAGCGGATTCAATATAAATAAATAATTAAATCTTAGATTAGCGTAATTTTTAATTTTGTGAAAATGTCATCACAAAGTGATCGTGATCAAAGAGATGATTTGATGAATTCGAAGACTAAACAAGCATGTTATGGTTTAAGAGAATTGGAGTGCTTGTTGGGACTATTTTGTATATGATTGTTTCAATCCATCATATGGGATTTCGAATTGAATACGTGATACGGGCAAGTTTAAACAATTGAACTTGGTGTAAACAAAACGAGTTCATGTATGAATAAGAAATTTTGGATATGGTTATAACAAAACTTATGTATGCTAAAGGAAATTGACTCGATATTAAAGAGTCAATGTTTTGCAACAACCGTGGTTTATAAATGCAAAGATCAAGTATAGTAATACGATATTTAAACTTTTGATAAAAATAACAAATTGAAAGGATGCCTTCCTAGGGTCTTATAACTCAAATGAACCACATGCAACAAATAGTGCATGTGTATCGTGTGGATTTACCAAGAAACGAAATGGATCAATATTTGCTATTATGAAAGAATTCTTTATGGTATGATGACCATTAAAAGAACACGAAAGTCAACTTATTATAGGCAGAAGTTAGAATTGCAACGAAAGAAATATAAGAACTTTATCTGAAATCTCGTGTGATAACCGTTGTTACGTGACAGTGCCAAGGAATGTCGAATGAAATGAAATGAAATAGGGAATTTGCAAAACTATATGACTTCTTTTGTAGTGCTAATAATTATGACTCAGGTTAGACTATGCACCGATGTTTGTGAAATATTGTTCCAACGTACCTCAGCGACCTTTTGATCGTTTGTAAGATCATGTGGCAAAGTGCCGATTTTTTATTTAGGAGTTCTTTTACTGATGGAATTAGTGTAGGTATCATCGTGCCTAATTTATATTTTTCAAAGATCTTGCCTTTGGAAGTCGTGTGTGATAAACTTCGACATCTGTGGATGTATAATTTAAGTTTCATGTGTTTTCTTGTGCATTAACTTTACCAGCTTCTTACTGGCGTTAGTAGTTTATGGTAACGTATTGGAAATTCTTATATTTTTGATGGTGTCCCAACTTAATGGGTTTCCAGTATTATTTTGTTGCACGAGTTACGAGGTAGATGATCAAACGAAAGAATGTTTGATATCAAAATTAAAGATATATGCGAAAGAATTCTGATAAAGAAATCTATATACATATGCTTGTGCTTTATTCTTAATTGACTTTTGGAATTCCTTATAGTATACATATCTATATTATATATTTCATATGTTGTAATATACATACCTTTCATAGGGTTAAATGTATATAATAGATTCATATTCCCAAAAACCAGTTAGATATTTGGTCATGATACTATTTAGGGAAATCTTGTTACTGGTTTGACATACCATTTATCCCGTCTTATCCGGTTCGCGCCGGAGCGGTAATTTCAGTATATCCGGACAAGCTGGAGAGTCTGCTACTCTATACCCAGTTTTGCCGGAGAAAATTTCCTATTTCCCATAAATAGTATCTTTTTCAAAAAGTGCCTCTTTTTATTAGGGCTTTAATCCAGAATTAAGGAAATTTATATTTCCATAATATATTTTTACTCTTGACCAAGTAATACCAATAAACAAAAATAGCAATTAAATGCTATTGCCTGCTAGTCGTTATTCTTATTGAATACCAATTATACTTATTTATACTCATATAAGTAATTTTATCTTGAAGCTTATATTAAGACAAAATTCTTAAGTTCGAGTCTAAATATCATTCAGAGTGCTATCAAATAATATTAAGTTTCTAACTTTCCGTTTAAGCTTAGGTATTATTATAACACCTATTTGCGTAAACAAGTGGCTTAGCTTATACTAAGGCATTTTTTCTTATGTTCAAGTCTAAATACTATCAGATGTACTACCAGTTAAGTTAATAGCAATTTCCTAACTCTTATATTTAAGCTTAAGTATTGTTATCACAACACTTATAGGCTTAAAGCAGTGGCTTAGTTCTGATACCACCTTCTGTCACGACCCCCGACCCCATCCTGGCCGGAATCGGTGCCGTGAGCAGTCCAGTGGTACCGGTGATTATTTTGAAAAACATTGCAGCGGAAATTTCATCAGGACCGTGAGTTAGGAAAAATATCAGAGTTTAGAAACACCGGATTTTATTTAAAAAGATAAAATAAATTCCATGTTTTACAAAGGTAGCTTTTAATGAAAACAATATTTCTTAAGTTGATTTAATTAATAAAATAAGCCACTTCTTGAAGTCTTTTAGTGCCGGATCCAATCCTTACTTCAATCTACTATAATTACCTGAAACGCGTTTTAAAAAGGTTTTGTCAGCGGGAAATACTGAGTGAGTTCATTCATTTTACTGAAAACAACACATTTGTTATAATTTACAGTATTAAGGGTTTTTACATATGTTTATTATCAACCAACATTTCAAGAATAGGTATTTGTCACAGACCAGCTCTGTGACTGTGGTCATATCACCATTGGCTGGCCCAATGAGTGACGTATATCACTTACTTTTAGGCTCGCCCACCTAATGTGATTAAAACAATAATAATACTGTGCACAATACCCCACATACCGGCTGTAATTTGGTGATTACATAAACTTAATCACTGTAATTATAACTTTTGGAAAATGATTTGGAGTATTGTAAAACAGTTAATAAAAAGAGAATGACTCACAAATCAGTATGCAGGATTGAGTTAACAACTTCTTGATTCTATTTCTTCCGATAATTAAGCATGCACTTTATTATTCTGGATCTTCTGATGATTTAATAGTTTATTTGATTGTAAGGGTGTAGTTGGGAGTATTTCTGGTGGTTTAACATAATGGAATACGTATTGGTGAAAAACCTAAATCAACCTTAACGAATTTTACAAAAACCGGGTTAATGCTCAATACAGCAGTTACGATAATTTCCCGAGATCAAATTCTCACAATGAATGACCAAGTGCAATACTTCAACTCATTTATCAAAATGACAAACGACAAAGTATAGTACTTCAACTCATTATCGAATTATCGACAACGACAAAGTACAATGCTTCAACTCATTTATCGGATTACCGACAAACGACAAAGCATAACCCAATGTGGGCGGCACTTAGACATTCTTTGGGTATATTGATCCCGGAAACTGAATCGTAATAGCGATCGAGTAATTACCCTGTTCCGCGGCAGCAATTCGATATTAGTGTGTGTGTTGGACTGTTTCTATGATAACTTGATCTACGTAACTCGGATTTACGTCGTTCCAAAGACAGAATTCAAGTCCCAACCCCCTCTATTTATACCCGAAATTTGACACCGTCGCGTAGCGCGAGGGGGTACCCCTATAGGCGTCGCGCTACGCGAGTGATCACCCTACTTTCATAGAGTAGCCCTTCGTGCATGTAGGCTTGCTGTGTCAACAGTTTTTAAATTTTCGAATTTTATAATTAGTTATGAGGATAATCGTTGGCTAGGGTTTATCCCCCTCTGAGTTTTAGGGGCCCTGATCCTGATTCTGATTGTTCTGGAAATTTTAGGGGTTGTGCAGGATTACTTGGGTGTCTCAACTATGGTTCCCTATTGGGTAAATAAAATAATAGGCATGACTTTTAATAAAAGTTTGTTTATAAAATAGAAATAATAAATAATAGTTTTGGGTAACTTACAAAAAAAAGAATAAAATGGTGAGAAAAAGGAATGGACCCACTGGGTAACTTTAGGGTTCAATTAGAAGGATTCCTTGTATAAATTTTGGGTATAACTTTTAAGCTATTAAAAATATAATGCACTCATGTTAAGTATAGTACCCCTAATTCAACCTTGTCCCGAAGTCCCGAGATAGAATGCAAACGAACTTAGTCGGGCAGAGCCTTGACATGCGTTATGGGACTCAGATCAATCGGAAAGGGTAACGGTGATCGGGAGTTAAAACACTTAAAACGGGGCAGAGCCTTATTATTATGGGATGAATTTAAAAAGTATATATAAAATAGAATGAGAGAAATCGAGCTATGAAAGAAAAAAAATGGACTGAGCAAAGTTTAAATGGTGCTACACCTTCCTATTTATAGCTATTTTGAGAAGCTGCGTAAACTTCAAGCTATTTGACACGTATCCATCAAATATTACAAGTATCCACCAACCTTACTTTGTTTAGTTGATTTCTTTTATATGAAAGACACGTATACTGTCTATACACACAAATTTCAATTTGAAATGGAATATTATTATTATTTTATTTATTTAGGGCAAACGTATATGTACTTACATGTAAGTTTATTTAATTTATTTTTCTTTTTATTATATATATTATAATTAATTTAACTGCTTCATTTATTTGGCGCTTATAACTTTTAAAATATGACGTTCTAGAAAATAATAAATATGTTATTAGAACGAGTATATTTTTGTCTACATTTAGGTCTAAGTTTTATTAAAAATAGTATAGGTTAAAATACAATGTATTTTTATATCTTAATTATTATACGGTTCATGGGTCCGTCTAGTTACTTCATAATTATAACAGTTGACATACCCATAATCTACCCGTCTAATAATATAAGCTTTTTATAGACTTTTATTTTATTAGGAAGGTCACCCATATACAGGCCAATTAATTAATATAATATTTCAACCCACTTTATAAAATAGTGTTTAAAACTATTTGGGTTGAATATTTATATTAAAAATAAACTAGTTACTAGTTACTAGTGGTTAATAAATTTAACCAAACCTTATAATTTATATGATAAAAATTGGTATGTTACATTGGTGGCTTGATCCTGGTCATGTCACGCCTCTAAGCGGTGGTACTCCGCGGGTGGATTTTGGGGGTGTGACAGTGGTCGTTAAAATCAGGGAGGATATAAGCAATGGCAGCAGCAAGGACATTATTAGCAGCCCAACACTACGGCCCAGCCGCCACAGGCCCAGGCAGCAGGCTCCCCCTCGCCGGGCTATGGCTGGTGGCACACTCCGCCACCATGCCCTTACCCGGCCCAATCCCCTTGGCTTTCCAACTGGGCCCAACCTGCTGCACCGGCTCCACCGAACCAGCCCCCTGCATACGGTCACCTCCACCGAACCAGCCACCAGCCGCTCGCGGGTATGGTCTCGCAACCCAACAACAGCAGCCTGCTCCTTATGCCCCTCCATATGGGCCACCACAGGTCGACCCGCTTAATCCCACTACGCTTGGAGCTGCTCTTAGCACGCTTTCTCTGAATCAGTATGATCGTCAATGGACTATGGACACCGGCGCGTCCTCTCATGTCACACCGGACTCGGGTAAAATCACTGCTCCCTCGCCTCGTTCCATTAATGCTAATATATTTGTTGGTAATGGCCAAACGTTGCCAATCACGGGTTCAGGTATTGGCACTCACACTTTGCCAAACAAAACCTTTAAACTTAACAATATACTCCTTGCACACACTGTTATCAAAAATTTACTTTCCGTTCGCAAATTTACTCATGATAACCAACTTTCTATTGAATTTGACCCTTACGGTTTTACTTTGAAGGATCTCAAGAGTGGACAACCCCTTTCCCGCCATGATAGCACCGGTGATCTCTACCCATTTACCGCACCGACTCAAGTTTTTCCCACATCATCTTCTGACAAGTGGCACAATCGTCTAGGACACCCTAGCACCCAAGTTTTACAATTGCTTTCTAGTCATCATTTAATTTCATGCAATAAAGACTGTTTTGATTTTTGCAATTCTTGTCATTTATCGAATAGTAAAAGACTTCCTTTTGTTGAATCTAATTCGTTTACTTATGCTCCTTTCGATATTATTCATTGCGATTTATGGACATCTCCCGTCCTAAGCAAAACGTCGTATAAATACTATATGGTGTTGATTGACAACTTTTCTCATTTTATTTGGGTGTACCCCTTAAAATTTAAATCAGAAGTATTTGCCACATTTGTTAAATTCCATAAACTTGTTCAAACACAATTTCACAAACACATCAAAGCTTTCCAATGCGATCTAGGGGGAGAATTCGATAACCACGCTTTTCATAACTTCGCCTCCACTAACGGGCTTGTTTTCCGCTTCTCATGCCCACAAACTTCCCCGCAAAAACGGTAGGTCCAAACGTATGATACGCCGACTCAATGATATCATACGGGCCTTACTTATTCATGCTCACTTACCACCCACCCTTTGGGTGGAAGCTCTTCACACTGCAGCGTATTTGCATTTTGCCCACCAAAAGACTAAACTATAACACCCCCACCCATGCCTTATATTAGTGCCATCCTACTTATGACCACTTACGTGTCTTTGGGTGTGCATGTTACCCTAACATGTCAGCTACCCAACCCCACAAATTACACACCCGGTCGACCCGATGCATCTTTCTTGGTTATCCCGAAAACTTTCTTGGCTACCGTTGCTTGGATCCCACAACCGGCCAGGTACATATCTCTCGCCATGTGGATTTCGATGAGTCCACATTCCCATTCGCCCACCCAATGCCATCCACTACATACGACTTCCTAACAAATATGACCACTTGCCTACCACATCATTCCAATTTCCTCACACACCCACCTCTACACAGCCTATACCATCACCTACCTCCCCAACACCCACCCCTACTCCATCCGTCCCACCTCCGCTCAACCCGAACCCACTACCACAACCCCCTACGTCTCCTTCGCAACCTACCTCACCACCCCCTCACCCAAACCACCCGACCCAACCCACACCACCAGCCCCCATCTCTTCCGCCACCCACAATACTCACACTATGACCACCCGGGGTAAGGTCGGGATCTCTAAACCCAATCCCAAATATAACCTTCACACAACTACCACTCACATCTCACCCATTCCCACATCCTACCCTCGAGCTATAGCCGACCCGAATTGGCAACTGGTAATGGTTAACGAATATAGTGCCTTAATGGATAACAGTACGTGGGAGTTGGTTCCCCGACCAGAAACTCATCCGGTGATTCGTTGCATGTGGTTATTCCAGCATAAATTTAAACCGGATGGGAGTCTAGGCAGATATAAGGCCCGACTTGTTGTTAATGGGAAATCTCAAACGGTCGGGATCGATTGTGATGACACTTTTAGCCCGGTTGTTAAGCCGGCTACTATACGCACGGTTTTGTCTCTTGCTTTGTCATGTGGATGGGCAGTTCATCAATTAGATGTTAAAAATGCATTTCTACACGGGGATTTACAAGAAACTGTTTTCATGCATCAACCTCCGGGTTTTGTGGACCGGGTGAACCCAAAGTATGTATGTCGCCTTCGGAAGTCGTTATACGGGCTCAAGCAAGCAGCACGGGCGTGGTTTACCCGTTTCTCCACGTTTATCACGTCACATGGATTTTAGGGGAGCTTATGTGATACGTCACTTTTTATTTATCGGCGCGGTCCTAATACAGCGTATTTACTTTTGTACGTTGATGATATTATACTTACCGCTTCGTCCACATATTTTCTTCAGTGTATTATTCGGCTTCTTTCATCCGAATTCGCTATGACCGATCTGGGAGATCTACATCATTTTCTTGGTGTAACTATTCAACGTGATGCTCACGGCATGTTTCTTCATCAGTCATAATATGCGCGCGATATATTACACCGCGCCAACATGAACTCATGCAAGCCATGTGAAACCCCGGTTGATACTTCTTCAAAGTTAAGTGCCACGGAGGGTGATTTGCTGCCCGATGGCACATTATATCGCAGCCTCGCAGGTGCGTTACACTACCTTACGTTTACGCGGCCAGATATCTCTTATGCAGTGCAACAGGTATGCCTTTTCATGCATGCTCCAAGGGAGCCACATTTTGCTTTCATGAAGCGGATTATTCGATACATTCAAGGTACTATTCATTACGGTTTACGCTTAACGGTATCTCCGGCCACCACCCTCACGGCTTACTCGGACGCTGATTGGGGTGGATGTCCGGATTCTCGACGTTCAACTTCGGGTTATTGTGTTAATCTTGGTGATAATCTCGTTTCATGGTCTTCAAAACGACAACCTACAGTATCTCGTTCTAGTGCTGAGGCAGAATACCGGGGCGTCGCTAATGCGGTTGCTGAAACAAGTTGGTTACGCAACCTTTTACTTGAGTTACATGTTCCTCTTCGCCATGCAACAATTGTGTATTGTGATAATGTATCCGCGGTTTATCTCTCGGAGAACCCAGTTCAACATTAGCGGACGAAACATGTGGAAATCGATCTTCATTTTGTTCGTGAAAAGGTTCGTCTTGGTCATGTTCGTGTCCTCCACGTCCCAGCCGCCTATCAATATGCGGAAATTTTTACCAAGGGCCTCTCAAGACAGTTGTTTCACAGTTGTCGTTCCAGTTTGTCCGTGTGTCGTAACCCCCGTTCAAACTGAGAGGGAGTATTAGCGGACTATATTATCATATGTTTAGAAACGATTGTATCTCCATATTTATAGGGAATTAGTTAGCCTTGTAATCCCTATATATATCACATTGTATTATTGTATTGGATCAATGAAAGAGATACCGTAAATACTTTTACCTTCAAGGTCTCGATTTATATAAATACATAGATGGCACACATCAAGCCCTTAAACCTTCTGTTAATTTTGATGGAACCTCCACCCCACACACCGACTACCCTATCTAGTACCAACAAGACAGGCTCCTCTATGGTGATCTCGTCGGTAGTCTCTCCTCAGCCATTATGCCTGTAATCACCAATGCCACATCTTCTTCGGAAGCATGGAAAATCCTTTCCAACACATACGCCTCCCCTTCCCATGGCCACATTAAACAACTTCAACACCGCCTCAAACACACCTCCAAAACTTCTTATCAATCCATTACTGATTATATGCAAGCTATCAAAACTCTGGTTGATGAGCTATCTATCCTTGGTAAGAAAATGGATGCCGAAGATGTCACCGATACCATCCTAAACGGATTAGACCAAACCTATTATAAATCCGTTATTGAATTTGTCCATAGCCGTGATACACCAATTTCTTTTCTTGAGTTACATGAAAATTGATCAATCACGAATTATCCCTAATGCAACAACAACCACCAACAACACATCTACATCAACCTGTCTCAGCTTTTGCAACCCACACCAGGTCCAGATCAAACTATAAACCATGGTCCAACCGTTTTCACAATGACCAAAAGTCGGCTCCTGGTCTGCTGCCTACACCTACTATAGCTTCTAGCAAACCATACCTAGGTAATTGCCAAATTTGTTGCACAGTGGGACATTCTCTCATTTGTTGTTATGCATTTAAAAAGGCTCATCCCCAATTACTTTACTTACATACTAACGCGACACTTCCAACACCAAACCGCAGACAAACATGATGGGTTTATCAAACAAGAACACCTACAACCCTTCTTGGCTCTTTGACAGTCGTGCATCTCACCATATCGCCAACGATCTTAATGTCTTATCGTTTCATGCCCCGTATGACTGTACTGAGGAACTTGTCATTGGTGATGTTTCATTGCTCCCTATTACTCATGTTAGCTCTATTATAATTTACTTTTCTAATGTTCCTTTCAAACTCACTAAGTTCTTTGTGTTCCATCTATATCTCACAACAACATTTCTATTTCTCGATTATCCATTGATAACAACGTACTAACTGAATTTTTCTCTTTTAATTTTGTTATCAAGGACAACCACTCCCAACGCCCACTCCTTCGAAGAACAAGTAGTCATGGGATTTATGAGCTTCGTCCTACCTTATCACCTCAAGCTTTCCATTTGCATACAAATAAAGGATACTCTTGGCACCATCATCTTGGAGATCCACATTCAAAAGTCATGCTTCTTTTATCATCTTTTATTTCTTCTATTTCTAAACATCAACAATCATGTAATTCATGTTGCATCAATAAAAGTCACCAACTTCCTTTTCATACTTCTTCTATTACTTCTAATGCTCCTTGATAAATATTATTTTCTGGTGTATAGACATCCCCGATTCAGCCCTTTAATGGTTTTAAATATTACATAATATTTGTTGACCATTTTACTAAATATATTTGGATTTATCCCCTCAAACATAAATCAAATTCACTTACTAGCTTCATTCATTTTCAAAACCTTGTTGAAAATTACGTTAACTCTAAAATTAAAATTCTTTTTTTTATAATGGTGGAGAATACATCAAACTTTCATCTCACCTTGCATCTTTTGGAATTTCCCATCTTATTTCACCACCTTATACACCTGAACATAACGGCTATGCTAAGAGACAACATCATCACATAGTTGAAATGGGTCTTACCCTTTTATCTCATGCCAAAATGCCTCAGAAATTTTACTTCGCATTTACCACGGCCACTTATCTCATCAATGGCTTACGTACTTCTACACTTGATAATAATTCCCCTTTATATCTTCTTTTTCAAAAACATCCAAATTATGAAAAACTACATAGCTTTGCCTGTCTCTCATATCCATGGTTACGACCTTATTCTAACCACAAACTCCAACCAAGATCGAAACCTTGCGTCTTTGTTGGTTATTCCTCATCTCAAAGTGCTTATTACCTTCTGGAACCTCTCACAAATCGTGTTTACTCTTCACGACACGTTCACTTTGTTGAGGATATTTTTCCATACGAATCCTTCACAAAATCCTCCACACCTCCTCTCCCAAACCCCGATTCATGGATGCACATAACTCTCCCTCTTATACATCTAACACCCACAAATTATCAGTCTACCACCACCTTTACCATAACTACACCTACTGCTCTTAACGTTCCCCGCCTTACCTACCATCGTCGTCCTCATCCCACTGAACCACCAGTTTCATCCGAACACCATACTACACCCAGATCTACTTTTTCCAGCCGAGTTTCTACAGCCCATTCTCCACCTGATTCACTTATTCCTTTCTACACCAATTCACCACCGTCTTCCCTTACTACTTCCCCTACTACCACTACTTCAAGTTTCCAAAATACCCACACGCCTTCCAGTCCCCCCACCCCCTACACGTCCAGCTAGAGATTGGAAACCCAACCCAAGATACCAGAACCCCAACACTCTTTTATATACTATCACATCCCAACCAATTACCGAACCCACAAAATGTTACTCAAGCATTAAAACACCCTCTTTGGCGTAAATCAATGCAAGAAGAATATGATGCTTAACAACGTAACAACACTTGGTCCCTTACACCACCCGACACCGCACCAAATCTTGTTGGTTACGAATGGATATTTAGAACCAAATTCAAACCTAATGGTTCTATTGATCACCTCAAAGCCCGTTTGGTTGCTAAGGGCTTCCATCAACGGCTAGGTTTAGATTATCGTGAGACTTTTAGTCCTGTGGTCAACCCAACCACTCTTCGTCACATATTATCTATTGCCACCTCTCATGATTGGTCTCTTAGACAATTAGACATCAATAACAAATTCCTCCAGGGAACACTTACTGAGGTTGTCTATATGTCTCAACCACCCAATTTTGCCGACCATTATCTTCCTAACCATGTTTGCAAACTCAATAAGGCTATTTATGGCCTTCGCTAAGCCTCACGAGCATGGTACGATAAACTCAAGTCTTATCTTCTCTCGGCTAGTTTCCAACCAACTAACTCAGATCCTTCTCTCTTTCTTAATCGCTCCACCACCTCTCCCATCCAGTGGCAGACCCAGAAAAATTTTTCATGGGGTGCGGAAATTTTTTAAGCATCATTTGTCTATTACTATATAATATTTTTTCGATTCGATTCCGGTTAGATCGGGTCGGGTCGGTCCTATTTCTATATAATAAAATATCGACACGTGTTTTAAATCGATTGAAAAAATAAGTAACGGTTCTGATAATATCGACACCTTACAAATGTTGTTCACGACACTCACCATATAAAAAACACTTTATTTTGATACAACTCCGTTTCAACAAAATTTTATTAGGTTGTTTTAGAAAAGTTAAGAAAAGAAAGTTATTAAAGAAAATTCACATCGAATAAATGTAAAATGTTTTAAAAGCGTATATTAGTTATCATATTTACAAATGTAAAAGGTAGGTTATATTAACTAAAGCTCCAACTATTCATACACCCCTGTATTTTATTCTTACACTCTTTATATAGGGTAATGCTAGACAAAAAACCCTTAAATTTTTAGAAAACTCTGGAAACTCAAATCTCCCCCCATTTTTACCCAACCTCCCGACATTTTTTTTTTTTGAAAAAAATAACACATGTAATATACATGTTTTAAAGTGTTTTGGGCCAAAAAAAACAAAAAAGCGCCGAAGAGATTTAAAAAAAAAATAAACAAATTTCAGCAATGTCCGGTTGCCTAACATGTGTTAGGCACAAAAGACAGAAATTGCTGAAATTTTTTTTTAAATCATCCCTTCGGCGCTTTTTTGATTTTTTTTGGCCCAAAACTCTTAAAAACATGTATATTACATGTGTTATTTTTTTCAAAAAAAAATGTCAGGAGGTTGGGTTTTCTAAGGTTTTTTATATATATAGGGTTTTCTATATAGCCCTACCCTATATATATATATATATATATATATATATATATATATATATATATATATATATATATATATAGGTCAGGAGTTAGAGAAAACGCTCAAAACTGTGAGAACAGAGAGAACGCTTATGGATCGTCAGATCAAAACAATCTATAGACTAGATGACGCGGTGGTGTTTTCATAAATAAAATCACTTTTATTAATCTGGCGCGCTTCATTAAGGGTAAAAGGGTCTTTTGACTGAACATAAAATGCCAAACTCACGCTATTAAAATCCCGCCTCAACACACATAGCACACTGCATCATAATATAACGCCAAACTTTGTTTTTAACCGATAAAGCTGAACAAACAGTACTGAAACGACGGAACTTTATTACTAGCATTTAGTGTAATAAATATCGCGCCTAAATTACGCGCCAAAAACTTCCTATATAAACAAACTCTCAGAACTACTAAAATCCACACCAAAACCACAAAAACCTATATTTTCCTCTATACCATTCGTCTTAAACGCCAAAAAACAAAATATCAAAGATTCAAATCCATGTTTCTTTGATATACACTATTTTCTTAATAAACTTTCGCTCTATGTAGTGAGCAAGATCCTCAATATAAACGCCAAAACATACAAAAACCACAAAACTTCAAAAAAGTCATTTCATGGAGATTCTGTTTTTGTTCTCTATAAAGTTTAGCTAAACGGGATGGATAACATTGTTACACATCTTTCTTGACTGAGGATTAACAATTTTATCCATTTCGTTCAGCAAAACATTATTGAGTTTACAACGACCAAAATTAGAAGTTTATGGTAGTTTTATTTAGTGGCGTTATTGGTTTTTTTAGCGTTTGATTTCCTTGCCCGATTTTATATTGTTTGTTATTTAACTTCGAAGTAGCATGTTATGAAAAAAGGGGTAGAAAAAAGAAAAAGATGCAAAAAAAATGATTTAAAACGCCAAACTGATAAATGTCTATGTTCTATAGGATTGAAATTAAAAAAACGACAAACTACTCTACACTGGCTCTCGAAGACCATCTGTATGTGTTCTATAAGAATGACAAATACAAAACGCCAAACTACTCTTCACTGGCTCTCGAAGACCTTGTTGATCTTCTTTTAATTACGACCTATTTGCATGTTGATGCGTAGTGTCCATAGGCTTTGCAGATCTGACACTGTCTTTCTTTGGCCCCGGGTTTCGACTTTGATTTCTTTTTGTCGATTGCTATCTCCTGTTTAGATTTTAAGCGCTTCCGAGAACCAGAACCTTTGGATTTATAACCTACAGGGATTCTTGTCGGATTCTTGTCGTTTTTATATTAACCGGTTATCTCGGCAAATCTATCCCTAGAACTAGCGGGAGGAGCAACAATCTGCATATCTTGAACCTTCTTCATATAAGATTGAACATGATCCTTGTATAAGGGTAGCTCCTCTTTATTACCAGATAAACGGTTCAAAGTGTATTCAGTTGAATAAATAGTATCTCGCATCATACTTTGTACATCAGGATCAAGCTCGGTCATATATTCACGACTAATTGAGAATTCAGGAGAGCAGTTTGGGGAGCCTCTTTGCGCCATCTATTCACAATGTATTGTTTTAGAAATTCCCTAATGTCCATAAGTCTCAAAACATAGAATATATGTCTACATAGCAAACCAAACTGTTCAAAACGCCTGCATGTGCAATCAAACTTATGACACATTACCTGAAAAACGCCAAAAACAATATCTCTAAAACGCCATGTATAGAATGTTTGTCCAAAAAAGAAAAAAAACACATTGCATATGATAAAACGCCATTAATAGAAAACGCCATTATTTACCTCAAATAAGGATGTACAAGGCTGTTGGAAGTCATTTACATAAAACTTAACAAACCCATCAGGCTGATCTTCGTAACGTTGATTTATGCAATCCGCAACTCCAATAAGCTCAGCTTGAACGTCATAAAAAATACTTTTTATATGTCAACAGCTTGCCCTTCCAACAATTTGTAACTACTCTTCAACTGGGGTCTTTTGTATCGAGATTCATGATCATTTTTACGATGTGTGTGACGTTGTGCTTCTATTGCAGTCTCATAATGCGTCATGAACTCAACAAGAGTAGCTTTCGAATTGCAAACTTGACCAAAAAAATGATTCTCACTCTCCGACCTGGATGTCGTCACATAAGACCAGACATATGCTCCATTCTATAGTATGCAGGGATCCAAGATTCCCTAAGTGCAAAAACATCAGATAGTCAGTCATTATCTTCTAAATTGAATTATGCGATAACTGCTTCCCATTCTGATTCAAACTCTTCAGGTGTGAGAATATCTGTCCACACAACACCACAAATACGTTCTTTAAAATTGGTCAAATTGCATAGCCTAACACCAACCTATATATAACACGAAAATGCCATGCATAAATAAAAAAACAAAAGAAAAAATTTAATTAAAAAAACAGTAACAAGGTACAAAACGCCATGTATTTCAAAACGTAATGTATCCTAAAACGCCAAAGATAAAAATAAGCATAACAACCTTCAGAGAAAGTTTATGCATCACATGCCACATGCATAACCGATGCCTCGTGTCAACAAATACAACAGAAATAGCCTTCTTCATCGCTGGATCTTGGTTAGTGACAACTACTTTTGGTTGAGAACCAACAGTTTTTAGAAAAACTCTTAACAACCAAATATACGTAGCAGCAGTTTCCGACGCCAATAATGCTGCACCAAATGTAACATTGCAGTGATGATTGTCTATACCAGTGAACAGTACAAACACCACAGAGTATCTGCATATGAAAACGCCAAGAGAAATGAAACAATAATAAAACATCATTGAATGTAAACTAATAAAACTCCATTGCATGTAAATTAATAAAACGCCATTGCATGTAAAATAAAAAAACGCCATTGCATATAAATTAATAAAACGCTAAAAACAGAAGAAGTTGAATTATAAAATATTACTTGTTGGAACGATACGTGGCGTCAAACGAAATCACATCACCAAACACGTGGTAATTATGTTTGGCTTGATCGTCACACCAAAAAAGACCCTTCAAACGATTCTCTTCGTCTGTGATGTAATCATACGAGAAATTAGGCTGGGAATGTTTTTTTTCATTCAAATGTTTCACAACCATATCGGCGTCATATTCCCCTATGAACAAGTTAATTTGCCTCTTATAGTTCTTAAATTCAACTTTGCTTGCACCCATGTCTTCAAAACCGCCAAAACAAGTCTTCATAACATTAAACGCCTTGACAGGACCCAAATTCAACTTAGATATGCTGTGTATAACATGCTTCTGGAGCTGAGTGAGGTGACGTTCAGTTAGAAGAAAATGCTTATCATGACGTTCAACAAGTTCATGATTGTGCTCCTCGACAAACTTATACACCTTCCATGAACCTTCCTCAAAAAGTACACATAACAGTGCACCACAATCAGTCCTCTTTGAAAAGTTAGATTGCACTACTCAGATCTCGTATCAACCTTCTTGTCCTTGTATAACCCAGATCTCGTACACAGGTAATACTTAATATGTAAGACACCTTTAGAGTTTGTCTTTGTAGTCCCTTTCCTGACTGAAAACCCACACTCCTTGGCATACTTAACATACATTGAATAACAATCATCAAGGCTTGAGAATACCATGTCCTTTCTGGGCTTTAATTCTTCACTGACGTTAGTAATGATAAATGGTAATCCAGTTTTGGGGCAATGGCTTTGACTCGAGGAAGACACTTCGTCTGAGAAAACACAGGGAGGAACAGAAAATCAGAAAAACAGAGTGATGTCTCGTAATAACATTATACATTAAAACGCCATTAATTGAATAATAAACAAGACATAATAAACACATAATTTAAAAACGACATGATACAAAAGCCATGAGATGAATAATTAAAAACACTTAACAACATAAATAATTAACAAAATATAACATCATAATGAAAACGCCAAAATAAACAAAACTAATGTTTACACAAATTAACAAAATAGTAATAACTGATATTCACAAATACTACTAAATAAAATTCAAAACTAATCAAAATAGATGAAAAACGCCAACGATCGTAAAAACATAAGAAATACGCTAGAACGTAAACGACAATTAAAATTAATATTGAAAACTCCAATTGCAGTTCTTAATAATAGATTAAATATAAATTAAAACGCGATTAAATTGCATAATTGAAATAACGCTATTGAAAATCATATAATACATTATAAAAATAATAATACAAAAAAAACACCATAGAACAATGATAAAAGAACAAAACGCCATATCTGTTGCATGATTTGCTGGAACGAAAAATAGAAAATGCCAATGAATTTTACTTTGTCGAACAGAATCCACGTTAAACGCCATAGATCTGCGAAAGCTTGCAAAGGAGGTAACAGCTAACAATAAATCTTTGTAGTTTTAATTTGAAAGAGATTTATAACGCGAATAAGGAGGGAACGTATAAACGGACAATCGTACCCCCGCAGAACAATTAGGGCCCCTTGCCACGTGTTGGGCCAGAATCCGTTCTCACACTTTTTACCGTTCTCTCCTGAACCCGTTTCTATATATATATAGAGAGTAGGAGTTCGGCGAAAAGTGTGTTTTTCCTAGAAAGTCTAGGAAGCGATATGGGCCCTCCGATTGGTGTTTTTAATGGCTTAGATCAAATGGATGGCATTTTCATAATATCTGAGTTATATAATTAGAGACTTTTAATATAGTGAGGGTATTTTGGTAATTGGAAGTGTTTTAAATCAATCAAGAAACTGCCATGTGAATAACCAATCCCTAAAATCATGGGATTTCCCCTCTTTCTCTCTCTCTCTCTCTCTCCCTAGCCGAACCAAAGAAGAACACTATCTACGCAAGATATTCAAACTGGCTGCCCTAATATTAATCGAAAGACTGTTAATTCAGGGAAACATTTGAGAGCACATTTACAGCTAGATGAAGGAGACGTAAGTTATTTTCATACACCACTTTTTTTCGTATTAAATTAGTTTACACATTAAAAAAACATGTATTTGATTTTGGTTTATCTACATTTTTTAGTGTAGGTATGTGGTACATGTGTTTTCCAAGGATCATGTGACAGGGCCTTGCTGTTAAAACACAGCGTCAAGAAATCTGCTTGCTGTTAAAACATAGTGTCAAGGAAATCTGCTTGCTGTTAAAACACAATGTCAAGAAATCTGCTTGCTGTTAAAACACAGTGTCAAGAATCCTCCAGCTATCTGCTTGCTGTTAAAACACAGTGTCAAGAATCCTCCAGCAATCTGCTTGTTGTTAAAACACATCGTCAAGAAATCTGCTTGCTGTTAAAACACAGCGTCAAGAAATCTGCTTGCTGTTAAAACACATTGTCAAGAAATCTGCTTGCTGTTAAAACACAGTGTCAAGAATCATCCAGCAATCTGCTTGCTGTTAAAACACAGTGTCAAGAATCCTCCAGCAATCTGTTTGCTGTTAAAACACAGCGTCAAGAAATCTGCTTGCTGTTAAAACACAACGTCAAGAAATCTGCTTGTTGTTAAAACACAACGTCAAGAAACACAGCCTCTTGTACGATTTAAATTGAAACTGTCAATTTGATTTAAATGGAATATTTAGTTTCCATAATTTTCTGGTTAGTTAGTTATCCTAATAAAATAATCTATAATTAAAATAATATTCAAATTACACAATTGCCCTTTTAGTTAAAATCCTTCAATGCCACATGTCGCGTTCTTATTGCTTCCTAGACTTTCTAGGAAAAACACACTTTCCGTAGGAACCCTACTCTCTCTCTCTCTCTCTCTATATATATATATATATATATATATATATATATATATAGGGTAAGGTTCATGCGAGAACCACCTTTATTGCGAGAACCGCGAGAACCAATGTGAACACAAGCTAAAATAGCTAAAAAAACCTAAAAAAACCCTAAAAAAAACCTAACCCCCACCCCCCAAAAACCTAAACCCCCCCACCCCCCCCCCCCAAAAAAAAAACCTAACCCCCCCCCAAAAAACCTAACCCCCCCCCCCCCCCAAAGCTAAATGCTAAAAACTAAAACCCTCAAAAAACCTAAAAAAAACCTAACCTCCCCCCCCCCCACCCACCCCCCCCCACCCACCCCCCCAAAACCTAAACCCCCCTCCCCCACCCCCAAAAACCTAAACCCCCCCACCCCCCCCCCCCAAGCTAAAATGCTAAAAACTAAACCCCCCAAAAAACCTAAAAAACCTAAAAAATCTAAAAAAATAAAAAAAAATAAAAAAAAAATCTAAATTTTTTTTATTTTTTTACTATTTTTTATGTTCAAATCGCTACTTTTAGTAGCCAAAAAAAAAATTTTTTTTTTTAAAAAAAAAAAATTTTAAAATTTTTTTTTTTTTTTTTTGGATACTAAAAGTAGCGATTTTTATATAAAAAATAGTAAAAAAATAAAAAATAAAATTTTTGGGTGTTTTTTAGATTTTTTTAGGTATTACTGTTTGTGTTCACACTGTTTCTCGCGGTTCTCGCAATAAAGGATGGTTCCTAACGGATCTTTGTCCTATATATATATATATATATATATATAGATATATATAGAGTGAGAGATAGAAGGGATGGGTATGTGAAAACTAACTGCCTAATTAAATTAGGGTGTTAATAAAGTCCCACCTCAAAATCTTATTTTCACACCCTCTATAACCCGTATAGAATAATCTGACATGAAAAATATTTGGTCGTATAATGTTATACGGCTCATATAAATTGAAAAAATATTAGGTCGTATATCATTCTATATGGGTCGTATAACATTATATAAGGTTTGAGCCGTATAACATTATATAAGTCGTATAACATTTTATACGGGTCGTATAATGTTATACGGCTCGTATACATAAAGACTAAAAAATATTTTTTTGATATTTTTTGAAGGTGTAGAAATAGTAGGTTATTTGTGAAAGTGACCTAATGAAAAGGAGAATAGCTATTTGTGAAATAAGAAATAAAAAGAAAAAGACTTGCTCCCGTGTGGCAGCCCCTTAATGGCTCCACCGATAATTTAAGACAACTTTACTGTATTCTGTATATTCCACACTACAAAAACTTCTATTTACATAAATACCCCTAAAGACTAAAGTCACTTTCTTCTCCACACCTTCTTCTCCGATCCTTCCCTGCAACTTTTTTTTTCAGGTGACCTTTTTTATTTCTTTTGCTTCATATCTTCTTTATCATGATGGTTAAAGGATAAGGGGTGTGATTGCAAAATTCCAAGGGGTGCGGTCGAGATTTTACCAAAAAATTAACACTAAAAAATATTTTTTCAAAGGGTACGGCCGCCCACCCACAAGTGTGGGTAGGTCCGCCCCTGCTCCCATCTACATTCTCGTCTATGTTGATGATATCATCACCACTGGACCAGTTTCTCTCTCAAAGATCTAGGCTAACTTTCCTAACTTAGTGTCGAGGTATTACCTCCAATTAAAGGCATTTTCTGTCTCAAACAAAATACATACTCGATATCCTTAATAGAGCTAACATGAGCAACTGTAACCCAGCTTTCACCCCAATGTCAACCTCAGTGTCCCTCACCAAAACTGATGGCAAACCCCTGTTATCTCCAACTGAATATAGAGCTTTTGTTGGAGCCCTACAATATATATCTTTAACTCGTCCTAATGTCGCATTTACCGTAAATAAACTTTCACAGTTTATGCACTGTCCAACTAATTTTCACTGGGCTGCTCTTAAAAGGTTACTTAGATACTTACCACCATGACTCACAGATTACTTATACAACGCTCCTCCCTATTAAATCTTCATGCCTTCATCGACGCCGATTGCGCTGGTTGTAACACCCGCCAAAAACAGGTCTCGGGGTGTGACCCTTGCGACATGAACACTTATCGAAGTACAACATGTTTCATTACATACCTTGGTTCTAATTCGGTCTCATGGAGCTCCAAAAGATAAGCTACTCTTGCGCGTTCTTCAACAGAAGCAGAGTTTCGGGTTGTTGCATCTATAATAACCGAAGTTCAATGGCTAACATCTCTTCTATCTGAACTTGGATATCACTCAAATGTAACACCAACCATTTATTGCGATAACTTAAGCGCATGCATTACTCCGCTAATCCTGTTTTCCACTCTAGAATGGAGCATCTCGCTCTTGATTTTCATTTTGTACGAGAGAAAGTTCACGATGGTTCTAACCGTGTCACTCATATTTCAGTAGATGATCAGCTTACAGACGCCTTGACTAAACCACTGCTCAAACAAAGATTTATTCACCTTCTTTCAAAGATTGGTCTTCTCTCACAATCATCCATCTTGTGGGGGCATATTAAACCTCTACCAGAGATCCCCCCCCCCCAAACACAATCACCACATTTGAAATTTGAATTGTGGTTAATTATTGGATTTTCTTCCTTGACTTTAGCCTCTAGTTATAGACTGAATATACAGTTACCTTAACCTTAGCTTATAGAGATTATTCCTTGATTTTATGTTCATTGCTATGTGTATATATTTGACCTAGTTGTGTAATGAAAAAGTCGATTCAGTTGAAGCTTTTATAATTTTTGTGAGTTTAAGTAGCTTAGATTTATGCCTAATCCGATGGTGGAGGTTACGAGAGGGTTTTATCGAAAACGTGAGAAAACATCGAGAAAACAACAAAGATTTTTTGATTTAAACCCTACGACATAG
This sequence comes from Helianthus annuus, assembly GCF_002127325.2. Classification (NCBI taxonomy): domain Eukaryota; kingdom Viridiplantae; phylum Streptophyta; class Magnoliopsida; order Asterales; family Asteraceae; genus Helianthus; species Helianthus annuus. Next base: position 33,604,154 of record NC_035449.2, on the reverse strand, counting down.
AAGGAATAGGAAAAGGAGTTATCGAAATCTTTTAAATTTAAAACCGACCAGTCTGCCGGGTCTACGAATCTATTCTAACTATCAAAGAATTCCTAGAATTCTAGGCGGGATGGGAGTTGTATTTCTTTCTACCTCGCGGAATATAATGACATACCGATAGGCTCGACTACAAAGAATAGGCGGAGAAATTTTGTGTTATATATGGTAATCTTTCTAATATCCGAATTGAATAGGAAACTTCTTTTTTGTGAAAAAGAAAAGAGAAGGAGTGGGTTGTCTAATAGGGTTCTTCATCCACTAGTTGATACTTCAAGAAGGTTTTACCTAGAATGAAAGAACAAAATGGATTCATGAAGGTTTAATTACTATATCGCTTCCCAATGGCATGTTCCGGGTTCGTTATATGAATCTAGGTTATGTTTCAGGAAAGATGCGACGTAGTTTGATACGAACGAATATTGCTTGGCGATAGAGTCAAAATTGAAGTAAGTCGTTATGATTCAACCAGAGGTCGTATAATTTATCGACTCCGCAACAAAGATTCGAAAGATTAGGTTTTTTTCAACTTCACTATTTCTTTTTCTTTCGCAGGAATACGACTCAATATCGAAAATTACAATAAATTTATTTTCTTCCAAGAAATGGATTCAAAATTAAAGTAAGGAGTGGCAAATATGAATATAAGAGCTTCTGTTCGTAAAATTTTTGAAAAATGTCGACTAATCCGTCATCAGGGACGAATTATAGCAATTTGTTCCAACCCAAGACATAAACAAAGACAAGGATAATAAGACTCGTTAAAGACACAATATACAAATAAGAAGGGGGATCATTTTTGACATGAAATGGATATATCCATATATTTCTGACTCAAATTTATGAGATGATAAAATATGGCAAAAGCTATACCGAAAAAGGGTTCACGTGGACGTATTAGTTCGTGTAAGAGTATACGTAAAATACCAAAGGGGATTATTCATATTCAAGCAAGTTTCAATAATACCATTGTGACTGTTACAGATGTACCAGGGCGAGTGGTTTCTTGGTCCTCTGCCGGTACTTGTGGCTTCCAAGGTACAAGAAGAGGGACGCCATTTACTGCTCAAACCGCATCAGCAAATGCTATTCGTGCAGTAGTAGATCAAGGTGTTTGGGAAGGTGATTAGACTATATGAGCTCATAAAATCTATAATACGTCAAAGTGTCATGTCAAAAACACTAAGACAAAATTTAAACAAGGCACCATGAGACATGGTAAACTATCATGAAACATAAAAGAGTAAATTGCCAAAATGGTTCCTGAGGTTTGGTCGCTTTTGCCACTTTAGTCCAAAACTCAAAGAATCTGGGTTCCTGTGGTTTCAATTTTGTTGCCATTGTCATCGAAAATCAAAATCTGGTCAGATTTTTCAGTTAAGATCCAGTTTTTTTTTGTCTTTTTTCTCCCTTTTAATGAAGGGCAAAATGGTCTTTTAATATTTTATTATAACAAATTAAAAAATCTGACAATTTTGCCCTTCATTAAAACGGAGGAAAAAGACAAAAAAGTTGGATGTTAACTGAAAAATCTGACCAGATTTTGCTTTTGGATGAAAATGGCAATAAAAGTGAAACCACAATGACCCAGATTCAAAAAGTTTGAGTTTTGGATTAAAGTGGCAAAACCGACCAAACCTCAGAAACCATTTTGACAGTTCACTCAACATAAAATTATAAGCAATTGTACACTGAGAAACCTTTATAACGGGCCACGGTAAAGTAGCTTGAAACATCCCATAGTAAACAATTATACAATGAAACCTTCATAACTAACCACGGTAAACTAGTATGAAACATCATATCATAAAAAATTATACATTAAGAAACCTTCGTAACGGACTAGTTAAAGTAGCATGAAGCATCATATTATAAACAACTATATTATGAGAAACCTTAATGACGAACCAGTGTGAAAATCGATACTTTATAAAATTTGAAAAAAAAAATAGTGAGAACAGTTTAAAATAAAAATAAAAATAAAAATATTATATATTTTAAATAACTTATCAATTAGAGAAATTAGTGTTTTAAATAAAATTTATAAAAATGAGTTCTTTGATAAATAAACGAGTGCGAGTAAAAAATGACAGTATTTTGAAAGAAAATATGATAAATAAATAGAAAATAATCGGCGAGCGTATATATCTTTAAAGTTCAAAATCTAGCCTGCATGCCACACATTTAAAACTTTACTTTTTTCCCACAATAATAAACCATTCCAAATCATCGTCTCATTATCCACCTCATCACATAATTTTCCTTTTATTTAAACTATTTATAATTTATATATTCTATTTATGAATTATATAAATATTAATTATTTATTAAAGTTTAAATACTTTATAATAAAAAAAAATAAATTATTTTTTTTATTTATTATTCTAAGACGGTTTTTCGCACTTACACTAATGTTGTGTGACCTTTCACATAGCCAATCTAAGGCATTATCCTTGTTCAAGGATGTTTAAGGAGGTCGGTGTTCTTCAGCACCCTTAACAGCGTTGTAAGACTAGAAGGTATGGGGGCCGGCTTGGCCCGGTTTGGCCCGGCGCCGGACCCCCACACCGCCCCCTGGCCCGGCTTCCATCACAATCGGCCACCCATAGCCGGGTGGGCCGACCCTCCATTCAAAAATTTGACCGTTATTAAACGGCTATATTAATAAAAAAAATCAATTTCCTTTTAAATAAATACCATAATCCCAATCCATTTTTATACCAATTTCTCTCATTCTACTCCCATTCTTCTCCATTTCTCATCCTTTTTTATAAAAATACTCTATATTTTTTACACCATTCTCTCCCAAACATGAATCCATTCAACCCAAACAACCCCAACCCAAACAACCCCAACCCGAATAATCCCAATCCGAACCAACCTAATTTTTTTTTCTAGTCCCGCTTACACTCCGACTATGGATCCTTCGTGGGGGGCTTCGCAATTTCCGTTTTCGGGTTTCCAACAAACACCCAACGCCTTCTCACAAATGTTTCAACTACAACAAGTTCAACAATATCAAGCGCTCCAACAAATCATGCAACGCAACACGTTTGAACAACTCCAATCCCAATCGCAACCCCCGGTTCAAGTTGAAGATGATGATGAAGAAGTCGTCCCCGAATCACCACCGCAAGAGCTCACGCGCAAAAAAAAGAAGGGGAAGGGAAAGATGGTTGAACCCGAAACCGCGCAAAAACCGAGAGCAAAGGGGAGGCAATGGACGAAAGTAGAAGAGGAGGCGCTAGCTATGGCGTATACTAAGGCCTCTAATTGCCCGATAGTCGGTATAATTTTTTTTTTATTTTCGGTTTCTATTTTTTTTATAAAATTTAATTTTTTTTACTAATGCACTATTTTTTAAATTTTAGGAAACAACCAAACGGGTAGTAGTTTTTGGAAGAAGGCAACGGATAGGTTTAACGCGATTATGGAGCATGGGGAGGCTCGTGATGTCGAATCCGTCTCGGGCAAGTGGCGTAAAATGAGCAAAGTCATCAACAACTTTAACGCGATTTATAACCAAATTTACCTTAATCCTCCAAGCGGGAGTAACGAGCAAGATATTCTTAACCTTGCTATCGCCAAGTGGGACTCCCAAAATCCAACGCCTTTCCCGCACTTCCGAGCATGGAACGTTGTAAGGAAAGAACAAAAATGGAAGCCGGTTCCAAATGAGGTCGCAACGGCCAAACGCACTAAAACTTCCGAGTCCGGAAGCTATAGTGCGGGAGGCTCCACCGCTCGATGTCAAATTGACATAAACGACGACCCGGAAGATGACGAGGATGCGTTGCCCATTCACGAGTCGGAACGTCCCACCGGGAGGGACAAAGCAAAAAAAGAAGCGGCCGGAAAGCGAAAAGTGTCCGGCTCGAGTGGAGGTGGCGGCTCGAGTGGAGGTAGAGGCGAGAAGGCATCGTAAAAAATGGACGACTTGATAAACGAATTCCGTTCGTTCAAAGAGTTCGCGACCGAAAAGTATAGTCACAAGAAAACCGTGTCGTCCGACTATGCTCGAGCGGAAGATTTTAGGATTATGCGGTTGGATCTCGACTCGGTTCCGGAGGATGAACGTGAGGTTTATCGGAGGATGAAGGAAGAGGTGAAAAAAAATGGACGTCGTAGGTTTTAGGAAACGTAAATTTTTTTATTTTTTATTTTCGGTTTCTTTTTTATTTTTTAGGAAATGTAATTTTTTTTATTTTTGGTTTCTTTTTTTTTAGGGAATGTAATTTTTTTTATGGAATGAAATTATTTATGTTGTTTGATGTGGTGTTTTTTAAATTTTATAAAGTTTTTATTATCTTGGTTATTAAATTAAACAATAGAAAATTATAAAATAATGAGGTGGGGCCCCATCCTCCATCCCCCTCCATCCCTCATTTGGCTCATCCTCCACGGGCCGTCTACGTGGAGGCTCATCCCCGTGGGGATGAGCCGAACCATACCCACTAGTCTAAGAGGAAGAAATGATGTATCTGGAAGAGTTAATTCTAGGTTTGTGTAATATTAAAACTAGGTGTGTGTATGTTAACAATTTAGGTTTGTTTAATAGTTTAATTAGGTTTATGCTATTTTATATAATTTGTTTTATGTAGTTGGATCATGTACAAGGCAACTTTCCTGTACGAAGCGTACATGAGAAGAACACGAGGACAAGTGTCATTGGCATGAAGGGTAATTTCGACATTTCCCAAGTGAACAACTTCCCTTTTTGGTTTTTAACGGCTCTAACTTTTTCATACGTTAATATTTTTTTTAAAAAAAAATTACACCATATTAATGGGCATTTCATTCTCTTTGATTCTAGCAGTCTATTGCTATAGTTTACAGGATTTTGAATATCCATTAGTCCGTTACGTGATTACATGATTTTGAATACCCAGCATATGACTACGTGATTTTGAATTGTCGTTACGTGATTACACATTCAACATAAACCATTACGTGAATACACATTCAATATAAATCCCTTACTCAATCACACGTTCAATATGATTTGTTATAACTGATGTTATTACAATTATGTTTATTACATGATTACACACTCAACAAGAGTTTTTTCTCATAATGGTGTTGGTGGGTAAACTATTTACCAAAATGGTATTGGTGGAAAAGTATTTACCAAAATAGTGTTTTTAATAGATTCTTTTGTTTCTCATTACTAATCTCATTGAATAATTCTAATAATTTGAATACTTATAATTTAATCATGGTATTGTGTCTTTTTACTTAACTTATTTTTATTAGAGTAAATTACAAGTTTTGTCCTTTATCTATATACCAAATTTCAGGCGGTGTCCTTTGTCTTTAAAATTGATGAGTTTTGTACTTAATGTTTCCAAATGCGACACGTTATGTCCTTTAAGCCTAACTCAGTTAATTATTTATGTTAAATGAAGGGTAAATTGGGCTTTTTATTTATTTATTAAAATAAACCATTTTAATGTTTTTAATAATTAGGAAAATGAATTACATTATATATAAACACACTCCTCTCTGCTCTCTCTCACTGCGAAGAACTCCCACCCTCACCACAATCTGCCGCCGCCAGCACCACCACCTCCCACCTCCCACCATCCACTCCCACACCAGCAACACCACCGCACCACCCCCACACCACCACTGTCACACCGGATCTGTTTTAACCCGGAAAAACGACCTTAAAGAAACATTAAAATCGAGTCAAGCTGAAGTTAACTCGCTCAATTAAAACCATCCATGATTTTCCTTATCTATTATATAACTGAGATTGTTTTAAAACATATTATTCGAGAGTTGTGCATAAATATAGAGACGAAAATAAGAATTCAGGTGAATATGATATGTAATAATATATATATACAGAATCCCATACTCTAGAAACGATGGTCCGGTACAAGAAGAAATTCAAAAACTCCGATTCAAATTAGATCTCGATAACAGATCTAAAAGAACAATAACTAAACATTCACAGACATTAAAAACCTAGGAATGCAACTAATAAGCCAGATTACGGTACAAACATGAAGCCCTAACCGCTCAGATCGGTTTCCACAGCGAAGCTTTCCTCTCTCTCAACAACATCAGCAATAACCACCGTCCTTACCCTCTGCCGCTGTCGCCTCCGACGCAACAGATCTGGACTTCACCGGAAAAGGCCTCTTGTTAATCTTTTTTGATGCGGCATTGAAGGCCTCTTGTTTGATCAGCCTCGGCGCTAATGGTGGCAGTGGTGGTTGATGTTGGGATTGGGGTGGAGAACATGAGAGAGAGGTGGGGAGAGACGAGAGAGAGGTTAATATATGCATATGTATTATAATATTGATTTTTTACATTTAACTATATTTTTTTCTTTAAATATTTTAAATATATAGGTAAAAAGACTTAAATACCCTTGTGCAACCTGATTTAACAGAAAAAATTAACTGAGTTAGGGTTAAAGGACATAACGTGTAACATTTGGAAACATTAAGTACAAAACTCATAAATTTTAAAGATAAAGGACAGCGCCTGAAATTTGGTATATAGATAAAGGACAAAACTTGTAATTTACTCTTTTTATTAAATCTTAAAAAAGCTTTTTGGTAATCAAACCTACTTGTATAAAAAAAACCTTCGTGTGATCTCATTAACTTTATTTATACACACTTATACTCTCATAACTATATAATTAATTAAAAAAACTGAATATTATATTAAAACTCTAGTTGATAGGACTTGTTAAAAAACAATTGAACTCATTCTCATAATATTATTCGTGTTTGTTTTTTCTTCTACACAACATATTGATTTTGTTGCATTATTTTTTGTCAAGTTACGACATTAATATTAGTGGGATAGTTAACACATCAACTTCATAAAAAAAATTTAATTAACTGTTTCATTGTAAAAATAAATAAATAAAAACATTGTTATTTACCTTAAACTGTAAATTTTATTTATCTTATTTTAATAGAGGGAATAAATGTCGTGTAACTCAGACATTAAAACTTGATTTAAAAAAAGTTAACAACAAAATGAGTGACTAAAAAATCTGAATTACCTATGTATTAAAAACACAATGGAATGAATAGTAATAAAAATAGAATTGAATGAATGGTATCGGGTACCGGTATTAAATTTATCAAACTGGGTGTATTTTCGGTACCGGCTCGGTACCGGTATTCATCGGTTTTTACCCTCAAATACTGGTGTCGTACCAGTACCGTACCAGGTATATTCGGTACCGGTACCCACTTTTTCACGATTTTTTTATTTATTTTTTGATATTCGGTATCTGCTTGTCGTTACTGACACGCGTTTTGCAGTCATTGGGTCACCGCCGCAACACGCGGGCGGAAAATCTACTAGTTTGATTTATAAAAAAATAGGCTTTTTTTAAGATTCTTAAAGAAAATAAGTTAGGTGAGAGACATAATACCATGATTAAATTAATAGTTATTCAAAGAATTCGAATTATCCAATGAGTTTAGGAGTGATGAATAAATAAATCTTCAAAAACACTATTTTGGTAAATACTTTTGCAACAACACCATTTTGGTAAATATTTTATTCACCAACACCATTATGGGAAAAAACTCCACTCAATAATAAGAACTTGATTGTTTATGCTTTATTACGTGATTATATCTCTAATATACAGCATTATGTGGTTATTATAGGTTGGTTTGGCTAATGTTTTGTATATAATTTACTCTTAATTCGTGATTAGTTCTGAAATATTTGATATTTCATATGAAATATTATGTATTACATGTTTTTGTTTTTATGTAGTTACGTGATCACTCAGTGTGATTTCACATAAAATACCATAATAAAATCATGTAATCACGAACTGGATATTCAAAATAACGTAGTCACATAATAATACATAGTCAACTATTGTTATGTAATTACGTAATCACTTAGTGTGGTTTCACATACTACAATGAAATCATGTAATCACGTAATGGGTATTCAAAATCACGTAGTCATGTGATGGATATTCAAAATCACGTAATCACGTGATGAACTAATGGAGGCATCTCAAATTAAAGAGAATGAAATGCTCATTAAATTAATACGGTGTATTTTTTTTTAAATATTAACGTGTAAAAAATTTATAGCAATTTGAAAATCAAGGGGGTTAAAGTGAGAAAGGACCAGAATACCCTTTCTCTATACGTTTCTTCAATTGTTTTAATTTCATATTTATGAAAATGGCATCGCCTAATTTTCAGCCATTGATCTTGGGATCTCAAAGGCTAAGCTTGTCACCCACACTTCGTACACAACTTTTGTCTTGTACAGAATATCCTCTCGTTTTATATATTTTATCTATCAATTTTATTAAGTTTTCTTCAACATAAGAATTTTTTATTAAAAAAAAAACATAAGAATTCTTTAAAAAAACATAAAGAAAAGGGTTTTTTCTTATATATTTAACCTATACCCCACCTAAGAGAGCCCATCAATCCACCATCGGACTATTCTACTCGAGCGGACCAAACCCCCGCCGGACTGCATCATGTCACCTCCTCCAACTAGGGTGGTTCGTTGAGTGGTGCTCCGAACCATGGACTCGGGTAGCGGACTTCTTGTTGGAGATGTTCTAATACTGAGTAATAGAGTATTAACGATCTTATAATCTTGAATCTCATAATACAGAGTAATAGAGTATTAATGATCTCAGTGGCGGACTTATAGTACAAATAGGGGTAGCACGGGCTACCTCTCAACCCCGTTTCCGTAGTGTAAAATTACCCCTTAACTCCATTTTCATAGTGTAAAAATATCTCTCAACTCCGTTTCTGTTATATAAAAGATACCCCTGAGCCTAAAAAAAAAAATAGGATACCCCTAACTTTTTGAGCTAGTTCCGCCACTGAATGATCTTATAATCTTGAATCTCATGTGAGAAAATTGGTGAACATGTCCAGATTGGTTTGAAAGACACATGTGTAACACTTATCCTAAGGTTGTTATTGTTAACCATGGCCCTAAACGTTGCACACGAATAGCTGTGTGAAGCGGTTTTACATTTGTTGTTCGGGCTTGGAGGCCCAAACGGCCTTGAAGATAGGCCTACAAATGCATTTGGGTGCAGTCCCAACGATTAACTTAATTATATGAAGAATTTAGCTGCAAACTTTAAGAAATAATATTCAACATATACAAACCATATGGCAGGGAATAGTATCACCTTGCCATTGGTTCAAATGGGCGGCCGTTCCTTCCCTATTGGACCAACCAGTTTATTATTTTATACACACTTTAAAATTACGTTTTTGCCTTGTAATAGTGTTTCTCTACCATTGGTTCAAATGGGCGGCGAGCAATTCCCATTGGACCAACCATTTTATTATTTTATATCCACTTTAAAATTCCGTTTTTGCCCCCAGTTAAAAAACACGGTTTTCCCTCAACTTCAAAATACATTTACCCTTTTGCCCGGAGCTAAAAAATACGATTTCGCCCCGGTAAAAAAATTACGTTTTTACCCTCAGCCAAAATTACGTTTTCTCCCCAGTTCAAAATAAAATTTTGGTTCCCCCGGCTCAAAATTACGATTTTACACCAGTTTATTATTTTATACCCACTTTAAAATTACGGTTTTGCTCCCAATGTAAAATTACGTATTTGCCCCTAGTTCAAAATAAAATTATGCTTTTGCCCCCAGCTAAAATTTACGAATTTCCCCTCGGTTCAAAATTACGATATCACCCTAAATTCAAAATTACGTTTTTGCCCCCAGTGCAAAATAAAAATATGGTTTTCCCCTAGCTAAAAAGTAGGATTTTATCCTCCGGAAAAAATTCGATTTTTCCCCCAAGTAAAAATAAAAATATAGCTTACTTTGCCCCCAGCTAAAAATCGTGTCAAGGTTTCTAGCAAAACTATAGTACTGCTTTTTTAATTGGTTGAGAATTATGCGGACATTGCTCCGCAACGCAGGCGGGGCATCACCTAGTTATTATTATACATATTAGTGGTGAAGGATGATGAATAGTTGTTTTTGTCTTATAGTAGCTTTATTTTCCGTATGTATGTATACTAGATGGTTTTCCATGCGCGCGTTGCCGTGCCTTTTTTCAGCTATGTTTTTGCATACATTTAAGCAGCTATCTGTATCAACTTTAATAACCATGCAATTAGTTGAGGCGGTATGGTTTTGTTACTAAAAATACTTGCTTTACGTGTGCAAATGGTTGCAAAACATATGAATAGATGTTGTGCGGCTCATTTCAAAAAAAGATGTTGTGCGGGTTAGTAGCGCCATATAGATGCTTTAGTTGGTATTGTTTGGTTACAGAAGACACTTACTTTAGGTGTACAAGTGGTTGCAAAACATATGAACAGCTGATGTGCCTTTTATGGCCCAAAAGTGGTGTTTTTTTTAATTATTTCGTGAGTCTGGGTATCAAATCCTTGTGTCGCTGATGTCGTGAGCAGATGTATGAGAAGGCAGACACCAAACCTTGTAGCCAAAGTTGCATTTCAAAACATATACAATGAATCAACATTAAATAACATGAAAAGTTATATAAGATAAGAATCAGTGATCTTCAATTCGATTTGCAAAAACAGTACCTAACATAAATAGTTCACAGAGATCCACAATAATTTGAATAAAATTCAATATATAAAGAATACTAATTCCATTTGTAAATAACAAAGAATAGCAATATTCTTTCCATGGGTATTAGACATAATATTGTTTGGTTACATTATTGTGCGTGCATAAACATGAATTTAAGGCTCAAAGAAACCATATATACAAATAATCTAGTTGCCTATATACCAACCCAAATTCATGATAAACATAATGTAATCCTCAAAGATAGCAGATCTACTGATAGTTTTCCCTGCACCTTTTGTTTTTGTATGAAGTGATAAAGGATGACTAAAATTAAAACCTCAAAGGCTACAAACATAAAAGAGATGAGCTTTTTCTTTGTTTTATCTCATATTTTTTACTATTCTTTTTTCAAAATAACTACATCAGTTTACTATTCTTTTTTCCCATATATGATATCATTCATGTTAACTTTCTCTCTCTATCAATCTCTTTAACTTCTTTTGTACCGTATTTTTTAAAAATTTTAAGTTTTTCAAAAGATTTTAACATCACTTGTCTTCTCATCCCACATGACCTCATCATCTCTCCACCATCACCACCCACCATCATGAGATGTTATCACCACCAGTCCACCGCCAACTGCCATGGCGTCTCGCCACCGCGACCTCATGACCAGTCAGTGGCGGAACCAGAAATTTTTGATCGGGGGATCATAATAGAACTGTTTACAAATTTTCTAGTAGGTATATTAGAAAAAAAAGACGTTTCGTTATGTACCGTCTTCTTACTTTTTCTCGTATATTAGTTGAATAAACATTAATTGGTTTACACAATGGTGAGTTACCAACAATTTCTTGTTCAGATGATTCAAATTCCTCTCGACTTCTTTTATTTTTATTTTTATCAGAGTGGGATTTGATGAAGTTGTGATACTTGGTTTGAGATTTTTGTTAAAATACCTTTCTATATTTGCATTTCGCAATAAAAATAAAAATAAAATAGGATAAAAAAAGTTTATATAAAACAAAATATACATTTGAAAATTTAATTCATAATAAAAATATTAAATAAATTTAACTCTAAATTTAATTTGTTGATTGATCATGGAAAAAGTTCATATAAAATAAATTTAATTCATATAAAACAAATTTATAAAGTGTTTATCCACATATTACTGATTGACTGCCATTCACTACATGAATATAAAATAAAATGAATATTTAAATACAATAATAAAAAATAGTTGATAGATTTCATTAGCAAACGATTAATAAGACCGTCTGGTATGGGGGTCGTCCCCGGATCGGCGCCGTCCCGGTAGATCGTCCCACACCGCCCCCCGGGCACGTCGGCGGCACCTTCGTTGGAGTTCAGACGGTGGAGACGGAGCAAACTGGTGGGGCCCCATCTGACTTCTCTCTCCTCCTTTATATATATATATATATATATATATATATATATATATATATATATATATTAATATATTATTAATGGTTGGGTAGTCTTGGCTAGTCCCCACACCCTTGGGTAGTCCCCAAAAGGATGCTCCTCCTCCCGTGATGACGTGGCGCCTACGTAGCGGGTAGTCTCCAAAAGACTATCCAAACCATACCCACCAGTCTAATTAAAAAACATAGGAAAGAAAAGTTACTTCATGATGATAAATGGCTAAATGATGTATGGAGAACACTCAACCAGTGAGCTGCCCACCTCAAATCTTCAAAATCAAGAAATAAGGGGATTTTTACGCTCTTTTGAATTTTGATGTTTGCGGCAGTAATGTTCAGATATAGACCAGTAACTTTATTGAGAGAATAAAATATAACATTAAAAAAAAAATTTATTTGAATGGCCAACTAACAATTTTATTAAAACAAGTGGGATAACAAGAACAGTTAAGCCCACCAAATTACAAACACCAAACATTACAGGTTACACACCCAAACAGTTTACATCAAACGTGCACCAATTTTCCCTAAAGCCGTCGCTTTTGACCGATGTTTTACCCATAAGAAGCTCAACACTTTTACCTCCTCCACCAGTCTATCCGGCGAACTCCTCTTCCGATCGAACACCGCATTATTACGACTCGCCCAGATGCACCAAATTGTCGCCTGAAAGATGGAATATATCAGCTGTTTCCATACTTTTGACCCACGTGTTTGCTCATGGTAGTGTACCAGATCCTCCACGCCAAAGAAGAATAATGGTGACAGTTTACACCACCTTGCTATCCCTTCCCAAACCCTTTGTGAAAACCGACAAGATGCGAAAACATGGTCTGTTGAATCCTCCTCATCTTGACATAGCTCACAACTCAACGACAGTACATTAACACCCCTTTTCCCAAGAGACACTCTTGTGGGAAGTGAATCTAAATTCAGCCTCCATACCAAAAAATTTACCTTAATCGGCATCCATTGGTTCCACATAAACGCCCTCCCAACTGCCTCATGATCACTATCAGCCATGCGCCTTCGTAACCCTTTTACAGTAAATGACCTGTTCGGATCCAAAGACCAAATCCACCTATCATTTTCAGCAGACAAAGCGACTGAGGACAGCAACGAAAACAGTTGTGCCCAATCATTGTGTTCCTCAGTCGTTGCAAGCTGCCTAATCCAATGCGACCTGATACTCCATACCCCGTTTGTCACTACAATCCAGTCAGAAACTACTGCTCTTTTATACCTCTCTTGTGTCAACTGGCACAAAACCGGTAACTTCCGTACACTTTAATTATTGTTTAATGACTGCAATTATTTGCTTAAATGTCAACATTGACTGATTAGATGCTAAGCAAGTGAATTCATGCACATTGTATACTACAAAATATTGCTTTATGCAAAAACGAGAGCGTTGCGTCAGAAATATTAGTAAACTCCCCGGTAAGACACACTGTGTCAACGAAACTGCAGAAAGCAGTCAGACAATAAAATTGGAGCCTAGGTGTAGATCCAATAACAAAAATACATTAAAACCCAAGAGTACATACAAGGGTTAATATAGATACATTGCGAAAGCAAAAATAAGCACTAAAAAGCACCCGGAACGCACTTTAAGTGCAGAATTTATATAATTCAGCAATAATTCAGCATTTAAACATATGAATACTTTGCAGAGATGTCGTTTTATTATCCATAATATTTCCCTAAGTGTTAGGAATTGAAAGGGTACAAGAAAGGTACTTAAAAGACACTAAAAAGTGTAAACTAGCACTTTAACGAACCGGTATTTACCCGAACAACCGGGCATTACCCGGAACATAAAAAAATAGTACTAGAAGCATTGTTTTAATGTTTCCGAACTAGTTATGGTCCCCGAACACCATAACACCTCTTATAACATAATAACACACAAGTCCCTAAAAACTACACTTGTAAACTAACTTGTTTATAAATTAGAGTTGGAATTTACACATTACCCCCCCCCCCATCCTAATTGTGGACGGTTCACATGGGGTGGCCCCACCAAATATTTGCCAACATCCTACAAAATCCCATTAGATTTATTATGATCTTTCTTGGATTTATTTGGATATTGTAAGATCTATATAGATTTGATATGATCTTGCTTGGATTTCTTTTGATTTCATAAGCTATTACCAAGATACTCTAGGATATTGTAAGATCTAGCTAAATCCTTTAATATCTTGCCAAGATTTATTTAGATATTATGTGATATTTCTTGGATTCTATAAGATTTATAAAGATCTTGAAAGATATGGAGAAAGATCATGAAAGTACTATAAGATAACTTATGATTAAAATTTACAACTAGACCCCTTCCCCCCTAAACTTAAAATCGGCCCACATGCCTAAATTGGATGATCTTGTATGATCTTACATAATCTCCTTGGATCCACTTTGATTTATTTAGATATTAACTAGATCTTGTAAGATTTCAATAGATATTTTGGAAGATCTTGCAAATATTATAAGTACACAAGATCTCACCACCATCTTCACTTCACCACTCACTCCCTTCCTCTCTCTCCCTTTACGGCCGTGAGCCACCACCCAAACCACCACCATCTTCGTCAATTGTTCAACCATCCCAAGCTTTACATAAGATGCAGGAAGGTGTCTAACGAAGTGTGGAGCTTGTAGATCTTGAAGAACCTTCTTCATTTGCTTTTATCCACTTCATTTGATCTCTTGAACTTCCCTAGCCTTGTGGTAGTAGTAAGTATTCCTAATCACCCTCTTGATCTATTCTAAAGTGGTTAAAATGAACTTTGTCGGTTAAAACTCATGAACTTACAAGATGACATGATAAAAGTTTACAAAAGTGTTAAATGTTTTGGATAAAAGCTATGAAGTTGTGTAAAACTTGTAAGACTTGTTGTGTTGTGATTATTTAGTGCCGATCTATGTTAGTAGTAACTCGGGTCATCATCTAACCCGGATTAGTCATGTCCATGAAACATGACATAAAGTATGTTTAAGTATGTAAAGGGTTAAATGATGAACACTACTACTTACTAAGCATGAACTTGTGTAAAATCAATTTTTCCTATGAAATAGTGTTGTAAACTAGTAGATCTACGGATCTACAAGTGGTATTTTCGAAAAACCAACTGTAAGACGAAACCATGTTTTATAACCGGATCTTACACAAACAAAAGTGATTTTTGTGAACAAACAAGTGTGTGAACACTTGTGTAACAAAAGTTTTAACAAAGAAATAATTTTCATAAATACCGACTAGAAGTTGTGGAACTTCATATTCTTTAAAAATAAAGTTTTTAAGAAATTAAACTTATTTTTAAAGATAACAAGACTTACTAAATGTGCTAGTAAATTACTACACATTTTTGTAAATATTCAAGTTCATGAAATGGGGAAAATTAGTGATTTTTGGTTGATGATTATTGCTGATAATTGTTGTTGATGATTGTTGACGATTTAAAAGAAAATAAACACATGTTTTGAAAACATGGGAAACCTCCACTTTTAGGGGAAACTCTGTCAAAATTTTTATAAATATTGACACTTAGAAAAATATAAGTTTTTGAAGAACTTATTCCCTAAAAAATGTATTTAAGAATATTACCAAGGTTTCCCTAATTTTTGGTGATAAGAAGTGAGGATTTCTTCAAAAAAAAATGGATATAAGTATGTATATTTTTGAGAGAAAAATATATATTATTTTATCACCAACTTTTGTGCTAAGTGTATATAGTATGTGTTATACGTGCTAGTGTATAGAGACTTAAAAATACACATACAACATACAAGATACATAATTCGGGTGCAAAGTGCAAAACACGAGATACTTATATTAAATTGTGAGAAAATTATACAAGTAAGATGCTTAGTTAAAAATATAAAATATTTTTAACACAACAATACGAATACAAATGAGAGTGACTGTACTTGTGCGAAGCAAGTCTAGTGACTAACGTTAAGAAAACGCGTATAGGTTACGATGTTAAATAAGCAAACCGGTGAAGTTTACGACGCACAGGAACGCAAAGTTATGAGTTCATGTTCTCCCTTTTCTCTTAACTGTTTTCAGTTTTATAACTTCGGGGGTGAAATACATGTTACAAATATTTTTATGTTTAACAAATGGTATGATAATAAAAAGCACACTTGGTGAGAACGAGTACCAAGTGTGTAGCGATATAAGAATACAAGAAACACACTTGGTGAGAAACGAGTACCAAGTGTATGTGATATAAGAATGCAGGAAGCGCGCTTGGTGAGAAACGAGAACCAAGTAGGATGCGCTATGAAAAATGATGCGAGAAATCGTGTCACGAATAGGGTACAGAAGCACCATTAATCAACAATATACCTAGACCGCAGAACAAAAGGTTAGATCTAACGGGTGCCGGGCAGCCACACTCTCGGTGAGGGCGAGTATCGAGTAGTGCTTTTGTGTCTCAGAATATACCAATTAAATGCCTAAGGTTTGGTGACTTCCTATGTCGTGTCACATGTTAATGGCTTTGCAACCCATTAACAATCCTGATACTTACAGGAATACTTTATTTACATAAAATTTCATACCATACTGAAACTTGACGAATACTTGAGTACGTGGGGTACTCAAGAAAAGCTTGAATTATACTTGAGTACGTGGGGTACTCAAGAAGAATTTGGATTATACATGAGTACGTGGTGTACACATGAAACTGGATTTATATATATGAAAACTTGATTAATTCACAAACTATGTTTTTATACAAAGTATACAAACGTGAAATACAAAACTGCATGAATTCACACCAACATTATGTTGACGTTTTTCCAAAACTCACATGTATTTCAGGTAACTAGGATGGATGTGCGCGTGGTCTTACTTATGCTCGTGGATGTCGCTTATGTTTGTCTTTAAATAAAGTGTAAACCTTTTAAGACAATGTTTTATGTTAACTCGCGATGTAAACGCTAACTTATGATTTCAAATTATGGTATTTGAAGTTATTTTCATGAGCATGTAGTATGTTTACCTTTCGTATGCAATGAGAACCTTTCATGATCACACCTCGTGCTTCCGCCGCATGAAGGGGTGTGACACATTGGTATCAGAGCTGCGATTGTAGTGAACCAGGATTCCTTCTCGAGTCTAGTCTACAATCTCTAGGATCCATTCACGAAAACAATTTTTCAAAAAGGTTTTCATTGCATAAAACGTCCCGCGACATCCACTGCCTGAAACTGTTTACATGAGTCTAGAAAAGACACTACGAGACTTAGGGTGCACAGGAGTAGCACTTGTCTTAACTGAGAAATTACTTGCAATTATGTGTGATAATTAGCATGTACTAGAAGTTGGATGTCACAAGTATATGTGACTTTACCTGAAAGCAATGGCCCATCCGAAGGAAGAAATACGAGGATGAAATGAACTGTGCGGACTGTGCAAGGAGTTACGTAATTATGGATGCATACATAATTATGGAATTCAGTGCACAGAAACCACAGCAAGTCTCGTCACGTATAGATTCCCTCAGTGCAAGCCTACTATGTACTCTGCTGGAGTAATAATTGTTTGATGTCACTTATGTGGTATATATACCTGTGAATATATATGCTACTAATGTCTAGGGTAACGATATCAAGCAAATGTTTAACCCTGTCGTGTTATGTTCTGCCAGAGCATGGCACCCAGGAGAGCTGTGAATGCTCGCAATGGTGATCAACCTCCTCCTCCCCCACTGCCAAGAACTGCTGAAGAGCTGAACGCCCTACTGGAAGAGAGAATCTCTGCTGCTATCGCCCAGTACGAGGCGAACCGTACCCAAGACAGTGGAGGGCTAAGCAATGCCAGGCGTAACGGACATGGAGATTCGTCAGGAGGAAACGCAGCTCAAGGTAACCTTAAAACAATTTGCTAAGAATGAAGAAATTTATGAACGGTCCTTGTTTCATTATTTCTTCGATTGCTCATAAGTGAATTGGTTGGGTTAATTACAGGCTGCACTTTCAAGCAGTTCCTCGACTGCAAACCAATGAACTATGATGGCACTGGAGGAGCAGTGGCATTTGTGCGTTGGACGGAGAAGACCGAGGCCACTATCCGCATGAGCAAGTGTACCGCGGATCAGCAAGTCACTTTCGCTACTGGACTGTTTGTCGATGAAGCACTGACATGGTGGAATTTGCAAGTTCAAACGCTGGGTGATGAAGCCGCGTACGGCATGACCGGGGATGAACTAAAAGAGAAAATGAGAGAGAAGTACTGCTCTCGTGCCGAACTCCAAAGGTTGGAGACAGAGTTCTGGAACTTGACGATGGTAGGTGCTGACATCACTGGGTATACTCGAAGGTTCCATGATTTGTCCAGAGTGATTCCTTACATGGTTACCCTGGAATTTAAGCGCGTTGAACGCTACATTTGGGGTCTGGCCCCGGAATTTCGCGGCATGGTGACTTCAGCCAAACCCCAAACAATCACTGAGGCTGTAACTCTGGCTGTTAGCCTTACTGAAGACTGTGTTCGCATGGAGAAGCTATCTCTGAACCCGGCAGAAAACACCGTGACGCATGCTGAGTCGTCCGGTGACAAGAAAAGAAAACATTCAAACCTGAATCAAGCAACTCGAAACAACAAGGGTTCCAACAAGAAACGTGACACCAACCCCTCTAAGGAGGCAAATGCTGCAGCGAAAGGGTACCAAGGCACCATGCCTAAGTGCCAAAAATGTAAGTATCATCATGATGGAGCTTGTCGCATTCCAAGGTGTGACAAATGTGGTAGGTTGGGTCATCAAGCGGAAGACTGTTGGGGTAAGGGAAAGAATCGAAATGGAAACGGTGCTGGTAACAAGAATGGTAACGGGAAGGGGCGGAACCAAGGATGCTTCCGTTGTGGAAGCAATGATCATTTCATGAAAGACTGCCCAAAGAAAGACAATGCTCAGGCTCGAGCATTTGTGATTGGAGCAAAGGACGTACACGAGGACCCTAACGTGGTCACCGGTACGTTTCTCATTAACAATCACTTTGCATCCATATTATTTGACACCGGTGCTGATTATAGTTTCATGTCCGTGGAATTTAAACGTACGCTTGGGATAGAGTCTAGTAGATTGGATATTCCCTATTCCATAGAACTAGCCAATGGTAAACTTGTTGAATCGGGCGAAGTTGTTAGAGATTGCACGCTAGAACTTGGTGAACGAAGATTTAGCATCGACCTCTTACCTATTCAATTGGGTAGCTTCGATGTGGTAGTCGGAATGGTCTGGTTGTCCAAAAACAAGGCTGAAGTTATTTGTCATGAGAAAATCATTCGCATCCCTTTAGCGAATGAGGAAACTCTCATCGTGCATGGGGAAAAGCGAGACGCGCCTCTTCGAATCATCAGTTGCATTAAGGCACAAAAGTGCTTAAGGAAAGGATGTGTTGCCTTCCTAGCACACGTTGTAGATAAGAAGGCTGAGGAGCCGAAACTCGAAGATATTCCTGTGGTGAAGGAATTCCCGGATGTTTTTCCCGAAGACCTGCCAGGACTACCTCCGCAACGACAAGTCGAATTCCGTATAGACTTGGTTCCAGGAGCCGCACCTGTAGCCAAGGCACCCTATCGACTTGCACCATCCGAGATGCAAGAATTGTCTACACAACTTCAGGAGTTGTTGGATAAAGGATTCATAAGGCCAAGCTTCTCGCCCTGGGGAGCTCCAGTATTGTTTGTGAAGAAGAAGGATGGAACTCTGCGAATGTGCATCAATTACAGAGAACTGAACAAACTCACTATCAAGAATCGGTATCCACTACCGAGGATTGATGACTTATTTGATCAGTTGCAAGGATCAAGCTACTATTCCAAGATCGAACTTCGATCTGGATATCATCAGTTAAGGATACAAGAAGAAAGGGTACCAAAGACTGCATTCAGAACACGCTATGGACATTACGAGTTTCTTGTGATGCCATTCGGGCTGACGAATGCACCAGCGGTCTTTATGGATCTGATGAACCACGTATGCAAACCATATCTTGATAAATTCGTGATTGTATTTATCGACGATATCCTGATCTACTCTCGGACGAAAGAAGAGCATGAGCAACACCTCAGGACCATTCTAGAGCTACTGAAGAAAGAGAAACTATTCGCAAAGTTCTCAAAGTGCGAATTCTGGATTCGCGAAGTACAATTTCTTGGTCACGTGGTGAATGAGAAGGGCATTCATGTAGACCCGTCCAAGATTGAAGCCATAAAGAATTGGGAAGCTCCCAAAACCCCAACTAAGGTTCGCCAATTTTTGGGCTTAGCAGGCTACTATAGGAGATTCATCGAGAATTTCTCGAAAATAGCTCAGCCGCTAACTGCCCTTACGCAGAAAGACAAGAAGTATGACTGGGGTGTTAAGCAAGAAGAAGCTTTTCAGCTACTCAAAAGCAAGCTATGCGATGCACCAATATTGTCACTACCCGAAGGCACGGAAGACTTCGTGGTATACTGCGACGCTTCGCGACAAGGATTGGGTTGCGTGCTCATGCAACGCCAAAAAGTCATCGCTTACGCTTCAAGGCAATTGAAGGTACACGAAAGAAACTATACCACTCACGACCTGGAGCTGGGCGCAGTGGTATTCGCCTTGAAAATCTGGCGACACTATCTATATGGTACTCGATGTACAATCTTCACAGATCACGAAAGCCTGCAACACATATTTGATCAGAAGGAATTGAATATGCGCCAACGGCGATGGGTCGAGCTGCTAAATGATTACGACTGTGAGATTAAGTACCACCCAGGAAAGGAAAACGTTGTAGCGGACGCGTTGAGCCGAAAGGAAAGAGTTAAGACCCTACGGGTTCGAGCATTGGAAATGACTATCCGATCGAACCTCACTTCACGCATTCGTGACGCACAACAAGAAGCCCTTAAGGTGGAAAATCGCAAAACTGAATACCTCCGAGGTGCATTGAAGTACATGGCGCCAAATGAAGAGGGAGCCTTATACTTTAAAAAGCGTATTTGGGTTCCGCTCTATGGTGGCCTACGAGAAGTCATCCTTGATGAAGCACACAAGTCAAGATACTCGATCCATCCAGGATCGGACAAGATGTATCAAGACTTAAAAGAATACTATTGGTGGCCGAGACTCAAGAGCGACGTTGCTGTTTATGTTGGTAAATGCCTAACATGTGCTAAGGTTAAGGCTGAATATCAGAAACCGTCTGGCCTACTACAACAACCAGAGATTCCAATGTGGAAGTGAGAGCAAATCTCGATGGACTTCATAACAAAGTTACCCAGGACCCCAAGAGGGCACGATATGATATGGGTAATAATTGATCGACTGACGAAGTCTGCGTATTTCCTACCAATCCGAGAAAAGGATAGCACTGGAAAGCTTGCTGAAATATACCTGAAAGAAATTGTGACGCGTCATGGAGTGCCTATTTCTATTATTTCAGACAGAGATGGACGCTTTGTCTCGAGGATCTGGCAATCATTTCAGGAAGCCTTTGGATCTCAACTAGATCTAAGCACGGCATTTCATCCACAGACAGACGGCCAGAGCGAACGGACTATTCAAACACTGGAAGATATGCTTCGCGCATGTGTCATGGATCTAGGCGGCAGCTGGGATACTCACCTACCCTTGGTTGAGTTTTCCTATAATAACAGTTATCATACAAGCATAAGGGCCGCGCCGTTCGAAGCCCTGTATGGCCGCAAGTGCCGATCGCCCCTATGTTGGGCAGACGCCGGTGACAAGCGTATGGTTGGTCCTGAACTAGTACAAGAGACAACCGACAAGATTGCGCAGATCCGAGAGCGCATTAAGGCGGCTCGAGATCGACAAAAGAGCTACGCCGATCAAAAACGAAAACCCTTAGAATTCGAGGTGGGAGACAAGGTGTTGTTAAAAGTCTCACCTTGGAAGGGCGTAGTCAGATTTGGGAAGCGTGGGAAGCTGAATCCTAGATACATCGGACCATTCAGAATATTGAAAAGAATTGGTACCGTGGCATACAAGTTGGAGTTACCGGAAGAACTTAATGGAGTACATGATACGTTTCATGTATCCAACCTGAAGAAGAGTCCAACACAAGGAAACGTGATCATCCCGATGGATGAAGTGCATGTTGATGAAGCCCTCCAATTTACAGAAAAACCTGTTGAGGTTACCGACTGGAAAGTCAACAAGACCAGGAGGAGCAGTGTGAAACTTGTCAAAGTACGTTGGAGCTCTAAGAATGGGCCCGAATACACATGGGAACGCGAAGACCAGTTCAAGGAAAAGTATCCCGACCTATTCAAAGAGACTCCTGCGAGGGTTAGTTCATCCTGAATTTCGGGACGAAATTCTTTTAACGGGGGGAGACTGTGACGACTGGCACAAAACCGGTAACTTCCGTACACTTTAATTATTGTTTTGACTGCAATTATTTGCTTAAATGTCAACATTGACTGATTAGATGCTAAGCAAGTGAATTCATGCACATTGTATACTACAAAATATTGCTTTATGCAAAAACGAGAGCGTTGCGTCAGAAATATTAGTAAACTCCCCGGTAAGACACACTGTGTCAACGGAACTGCAGAAAGCAGTCAGACAATAAAATTGGAGCCTAGGTGTAGGTCCAATAACAAAAATACATTAAAACCCAAGAGTACATACAAGGGTTAATATAGATACATTGCGAAAGCAAAAATAAGCACTAAAAAGCACCCGAAACGCACTTTAAGTGCAGAATTTATATAATTCAGCAATAATTCAGCATTTAAACATATGAATACTTTGCAGAGATGTCGTTTTATTATCCATAATATTTCCCTAAGTGTTGGGAATTGAAAGGGTACAAGAAAGGTACTTAAAAGACACTAAAAAGTGTAAACTAGCAAACCATAAGACGTGGCGCCTACGTAGCGGGTAGTCTCCAAAAGACTATCTAAACCATACCCACCAGTCTAATTAAAAAAACATAGGAAAGAAAATATCTTCATGATGATAAATGGCTAAATGATGTATGGAGAACACTCAACCAGTGAGCTGCCCACCTCAAATCTTCAAAATCAAGAAATAAGGGGATTTTTACGCTCTTTTGAATTTTGATGTTTGCGGCAGTAATGTTCAGATATAGACCAGTAACTTTATTGAGAGAATAAAATATAACATTAAAAAAAATTTATTTGAATGGCCAACTAACAATTTTATTAAAACAAGTGGGATAACAAGAACAGTTAAGCCCACCAAATTACAAACACCAAACATTACAGGTTACACACCCAAACAGTTTACATCAAACGTGCACCAATTTTCCCTAAAGCCGTCGCTTTTGACCGATGTTTTACCCATAAGAAGCTCAACACTTTTACCTCCTCCACCAGTCTATCCGGCGAACTCCTCTTCCGATCGAACACCGCATTATTACGACTCGCCCAGATGCACCAAATTGTCGCCTGAAAGATGGAATATATCAGCTGTTTCCATACTTTTGACCCACGTGTTTGCTCATGGTAGTGTACCAGATCCTCCACGCCATAGAAGAATAATGGTGACAGTTTACACCACCTTGCTATCCCTTCCCAAACCCTTTGTGAAAACCGACAAGATGCGAAAACATGGTCTGTTGAATCCTCCTCATCTTGACATAGCTCACAACTCAACGACAGTACATTAACACCCCTTTTCCCAAGAGACACTCTTGTGGGAAGTGAATCTAAATTCAGCCTCCATACCAAAAAATTTACCTTAATCGGCATCCACTGGTTCCACATAAACGCCCTCCCAACTGCCTCATGATCACTATCAGCCATGCGCCTTCGTAACCCTTTTACAGTAAATGACCTGTTCGGATCCAAAGACCAAATCCACCTATCATTTTCAGCAGACAAAGCGACTGAGGACAGCAACGAAGACAGTTGTGCCCAATCATTGTGTTCCTCAGTCGTTGCAAGCTGCCTAATCCAATGCGACCTGATACTCCATACCCCGTTTGTCACTACAATCCAGTCAGAAACTACTGCTCTTTTATACCTCTCTTGTGACAACTGGCACAAAACCGGTAACTTCCGTACACTTTAATTATTGTTTAATGACTGCAATTATTTGCTTAAATGTCAACATTGACTGATTAGATGCTAAGCAAGTGAATTCATGCACATTGTATACTACAAAATATTGCTTTATGCAAAAACGAGAGCGTTGCGTCAGAAATATTAGTAAACTCCCCGGTAAGACACACTGTGTCAACGAAACTGCAGAAAGCAGTCAGACAATAAAATTGGAGCCTAGGTGTAGGTCCAATAACAAAAATACATTAAAACCCAAGAGTACATACAAGGGTTAATATAGATACATTGCGAAAGCAAAAATAAGCACTAAAAAGCACCCGGAACGCACTTTAAGTGCAGAATTTATATAATTCAGCAATAATTCAGCATTTAAACATATGAATACTTTGCAGAGATGTCGTTTTATTATCCATAATATTTCCCTAAGTGTTGGGAATTGAAAGGGTACAAGAAAGGTACTTAAAAGACACTAAAAAGTGTAAACTAGCACTTTAACGGACCGGTATTTACCCGAACAACCGGGCATTACCCGGAACATAAAAAAATAGTACTAGAAGCATTGTTTTAATGTTTCCGAACTAGTTATGGTCCCCGAACACCATAACACCTCTTATAACATAATAACACACAAGTCCCTAAAAACTACACTTGTAAACTAACTTGTTTATAAATTAGAGTTGGAATTTACACATTACCCCCCCCCATCCCAATTGTGGACGGTTCACATGGGGTGGCCCCACCAAATATTTGCCAACATCCTACAAAATCCCATTAGATTTATTATGATCTTTCTTGGATTTATTTGGATATTGTAAGATCTATATAGATTTGATATGATCTTGCTTGGATTTCTTTTGATTTCATAAGCTATTACCAAGATACTCTAGGATATTGTAAGATCTAGCTAAATCCTTTAATATCTTGCCAAGATTTATTTAGATATTATGTGATATTTCTTGGATTCTATAAGATTTATAAAGATCTTGAAAGATATGGAGAAAGATCATGAAAGTACTATAAGATAACTTATGATTAAAATTTACAACTAGACCCCTTCCCCCCTAAACTTAAAATCGGCCCACATGCCTAAATTGGATGATCTTGTATGATCTTACATAATCTCCTTGGATCCACTTTGATTTATTTAGATATTAACTAGATCTTGTAAGATTTCAATAGATATTTTGGAAGATCTTGCAAATATTATAAGTACACAAGATCTCACCACCATCTTCACTTCACCACTCACTCCCTTCCTCTCTCTCCCTTTACGGCCGTGAGCCACCACCCAAACCACCACCATCTTCGTCAATTGTTCAACCATCCCAAGCTTTACATAAGATGCAGGAAGGTGTCTAACGAAGTGTGGAGCTTGTAGATCTTGAAGAACCTTCTTCATTTGCTTTTATCCACTTCATTTGATCTCTTGAACTTCCCTAGCCTTGTGGTAGTAGTAAGTATTCCTAATCACCCTCTTGATCTATTCTAAAGTGGTTAAAATGAACTTTGTCGGTTAAAACTCATGAACTTACAAGATGACATGATAAAAGTTTACAAAAGTGTTAAATGTTTTGGATAAAAGCTATGAAGTTGTGTAAAACTTGTAAGACTTGTTGTGTTGTGATTATTTAGTGCCGATCTATGTTAGTAGTAACTCGGGTCATCATCTAACCCGAATTAGTCATGTCCATGAAACATGACATAAAGTATGTTTAAGTATGTAAAGGGTTAAATGATGAACACTACTACTTACTAAGCATGAACTTGTGTAAAATCAATTTTTCCTATGAAATAGTGTTGTAAACTAGTAGATCTACGGATCTACAAGTGGTATTTTCGAAAAACCAACTGTAAGACGAAACCATGTTTTATAACCGGATCTTACACAAACAAAAGTGATTTTTGTGAACAAACAAGTGTGTGAACACTTGTGTAACAAAAGTTTTAACAAAGAAATAATTTTCATAAATACCGACTAGAAGTTGTGGAACTTCATATTCTTTAAAAATAAAGTTTTTAAGAAATTAAACTTATTTTTAAAGATAACAAGACTTACTAAATGTGCTAGTAAATTACTACACATTTTTGTAAATATTCAAGTTCATGAAATGGGGAAAATTAGTGATTTTTGGTTGATGATTATTGCTGATAATTGTTGTTGATGATTGTTGACGATTTAAAAGAAAATAAACACATGTTTTGAAAACATGGGAAACCTCCACTTTTAGGGGAAACTCTGTCAAAATTTTTATAAATATTGACACTTAGAAAAATATAAGTTTTTGAAGAACTTATTCGCTAAAAAATGTATTTAAGAATATTACCAAGGTTTCCCTAATTTTTGATGATAAGAAGTGAGGATTTCTTCAAAAATAAAAATGGATATAAGTATGTATATTTTTGAGAGAAAAATATATATTATTTTATCACCAACTTTTGTGCTAAGTGTATATAGTATGTGTTATACGTGCTAGTGTATAGAGACTTAAAAATACACATACAACATATAAGATACATAATTCGGGTGCAAAGTGCAAAACATGAGATACTTATATTAAATTGTGAGAAAATTATACAAGTAAGATGCTTAGTTAAAAATATAAAATATTTTTAACACAACAATACGAATACGAATACAAATGACAGTGACTGTACTTGTGCGAAGCAAGTCTAGTGACTAACGTTAAGAAAACGCGTATAGGTTACGACGTTAAATAAGCAAACTGGTGAAGTTTACGACGCACAGGAACGCAAAGTTGTGAGTTCATGTTCCCCCTTTTCTCTTAACTGTTTTCAGTTTTATAACTTCGGGGGTGAAATACATGTTACAAATATTTTTATGTTTAACAAATGGTATGATAATAAAAAGCACACTTGGTGAGAACGAGTACCAAGTGTGTAGCGATATAAGAATACAAGAAACACACTTGGTGAGAAACGAGTACCAAGTGTATGTGATATAAGAATGCGGGAAGCGCGCTTGGTGAGAAACGAGAACCAAGTAGGATGCGCTATGAAAAATGATGCGAGAAATCGTGTCACGAATAGGGTACAGAAGCACCATTAATCAACAATATACCTAGACCGCATAACAAAAGGTTAGATCTAACGGGTGCCGGGCAGCCACACTCTCGGTGAGGGTGAGTATCGAGTAGTGCTTTTGTGTCTCAGAATATACCAATTAAATGCCTAAGGTTTGGTGACTTCCTATGTCGTGTCACATGTTAATGGCTTTGCAACCCATTAACAATCCTGATACTTACAGGAATACTTTATTTACATAAAATTTCATACCATACTAAAACTTGATGAATACTTGAGTACGTGGGGTACTCAAGAAAAGCTTGAATTATACTTGAGTACGTGGGGTACTCAAGAAGAATTTGGATTATACATGAGTACGTGGTGTACACATGAAACTGGATTTATATATATGAAAACTTGATTAATTCACAAACTATGTTTTTATACAAAGTATACAAACGTGAAATACAAAAATGCATGAATTCACACCAACATTATGTTGACGTTTTTCCAAAACTCACATGTATTTCAGGTAACTAGGATGGATGTGCGCGTGGTCTTACTTATGCTCGTGGATGTCGCTTATGTTTGTCTTTAAATCAAGTGTAAACCTTTAAAGACAATGTTTTATGTTAACTCGCGATGTAAACACTAACTTATGATTTCAAATTATGGTATTTGAAGTTATTTTCATGAGCATGTAGTATGTTTACTTTTCGTATGCAATGAGAACCTTTCATGATCACACCTCGTGCTTCCGCCGCAGGAAGGGGTGTGACATCTCTAACTGAAACAGTCATGGGAATCTGACAGCAAGAGACTCCTCCAGAAGCCAATAGTCCAACAAAAAAGAAACCTCTTGACCCCGACCCACAACCCCTCTGAACGAACTTTCTAAATCTATACCCAATGCACCAAAATCATTTACAATCTTATAAATCTGTTTCCAAGGTCCGGGAACTGAGAGTTTTGCCGGGATTAGGCTCCATGATCTAGGATTATTATGTAAGCTCCAAATAACCTTTTTCCACAAAACATTTGATTCCGATTTGAACCTCCACCACCATTACTCGAGCATTGCAATGTTTATATCCTGAAGCGCCCCAAAACCCAATCTCCCCTTATCCTTTGTAGTCACGGTCTTTCGCCACGCCACCCAAGTCATTTTCCGCTTTTCTATGTCTCCCCCCCCAAAGGAAGTCTCTTCGCATCCTTTCCAACTCTCTTATGACGCCCAACGGTGCCTTGTACAAGGAAAAAATAGGTGGGAAGAGAGTTTAACACCGACCTTATTAATGTTATTCTACCCCCATACGAGAGAGTATGGGCCTTCCAAATCGATAGTCTCTTCCTAAACGTTTCCACCACCGGTTTCTAATGCTTGGCCAAGTTCATATTTTCCCCCACTTGAAGCCCGAGATACTTAAATGGGAATTCACCCGTTCTACAATGAAGGATATCCGCCATCAACTGAGCACTTACATCATCCACTCCCACACCAAATACCCTACTTTTTGCCAAGTTCACCTTTAGCCCCGATGCAAGATAGAAACACCGCATAATCCTCCCAATATTTTTTGCATTCTCGATTGACCACTCACCCAAGAACACAACGTCATCAGCAAATAGAAAATGCGATAGGATCGGACCATTAAGAGGACATGAAATACCTTTAAATAAACCCACCGAGCATGCCTCCTTTATAACTCCCGATAATGCCTCCATTGCCATGATGAACAAGAAAGGGGACAGCGGGTCCCCTTGTCTCAAGCCCCTAGAACACGCGAACTCTAGGGTTGGGGATCCATTAACAAGGACGGAGGCCCGTGCATTAGATACAATAGCTGCCACCCATCTTCTCCATATGACCGGGAAGTTCATCTGGGCCAAGATAGAATCCAAAAACCCCCCAATTTAGTGTATCTTAAGCCTTTTCAATGTCTATCTTGAATATCATCCCCGGTTTCCTCGATCTTTTTAGCCACGCTATGAGCTCGTTGAGCATAAGAGGCCCATCCAAAATACTCCTACCAGACAAGAAGGCAGTTTGTTCTTCCGAAATGAGCTTATGAATAACCAACTTTAGCCTGTTAACGAGAACTTTTGACACCACCTTATTTATGCAACCAATAAAGCTAATAGGTCTAAAATCCCCCATATCCATCGGGTCATTCACTTTTGGGATAAGGGCTATAAATGACGAAGAACACCCATGGTTTAAAGCACCGGTATGGTAGAACTCCGTGAATAAGTTCAAAAAATCATTTTGTAACCCGCCCCAACACCTTCTTAAAAATCTAAAATTAAAACCATCCGGGCCCGGGGCTTTATCCCCGTCACACTCCCACACTGCATTCTTTATTTCCAAGAGAGAAAATGGCTCACTCACTAAATCTGCATCCATTTGTGAAAGCCGCGTCAGATTCGGGCACACCAACCGAGGCCTAACCGACGCTTGCTCTCTAAATCTATCACCAAAATAAGTAAATACATGGTCCTTCACAAGCGACGGAACTGTCACCCATTCACCATCTATTTGAATACCATTTAATCGATTGCTCGAGATATTTGCTTTAGTTATGCCATGGAAATAACTAGAGTTTTCTTCCCCTTCCACTGCCCATTTGACCCTTGACTTCTGCTTCAAGTCCATGTTTTTTACCCGATCCGCTTCCAAGATAAAATTCCTACACTCTGCCCTTGTTGCTAACTCCTGCTCAGACAAATCCCTATCTTCAGCCAAGAGTTCAATTACATTAAGCTGATCCATTTTTGCGCGAACCTCCCCGTCCCTACCATCCAAGTAGCTCCTCACCCAGGCTTTTATTCTTACTTTTAGCCATTTCAGTTTAGTTGCCAAACATAAATCCGCAGGTCCATTGAATCTAAAGGATCTGCACAAAAACTCCACATACTCAACAAATCCCGGGACTTCCAACCACGAATTAAACACCCTAAAGGGAGGGGGGCCATAATCCAAGGCTACAGTCGACAACAATATAGGACAGTGGTCAGATACATTATTTGCCAGGGCAACCACCGACGCCATAGGCCACAACTCCCTAAACCCCTGACAAACCAAGTACCTATCCAACTTGCTAAACTTTGTGCCATTATCCGAATGATAGGTAAATTGTCTACCACCCATGTTATACTCTTCCAACCCAGCCATCTCAATGAACCGATTAAAGTAGTGAGCATTTAGAGCAACAAACTCAGAATTTTTCCTTTCCGATTGACATCGCACATCATTAAAATCACCCATAAACACCCATAGCCCAGGGAGAGACTGCTTAACTGCATCAAGGTCGACCCACAACACCCTTCTCGCAATCGGGTCATTTGGCGCATACACATTGACGATCTTTAGAACCACCCCCGACTCGCGGATCGAACCCGACACGACCAAAAAGTGTCTATTTTTCAAGACGGACTGTTTAGAAAACACAGTCGGATCCCACATTGACACCACACCCCCCGATGCACTAACCGCGTCCACCGACTCAACTTCGAAGATAGTTCTGCCCCAAAATTTCCTAAACAGAAAACTAGAAGACGTACCAATTTTAGATTCCTGGATAGCCAGAAAATGCACACCATGTGTTGTTTTAAGCCCTCTCACCCAATCTGATTTCCGGGTGTCTCTCACCCCCTTAAATTGATAGCTAGAAAATTCATAATTGTATGTTTTCACCACCTTCTTCCATAATTATCGAGCTAACCTGTTCTGTGAAGCCCTGGACTTGGAATCCCACCTTCATCCCTGCGAATATTGTTTCCTCTGCCTCTTTAAGAACACCAGATTCTGGTGATTGGCCGTCTGAATCCCCAACTCTACCAGTACCCACCTCCACCTGCCTATTTCCAACATTCTGGTCACCACCTGATGGATCGAGTCGATGATCGCCCCAACCCCATGTACTGCACCGTCCGGTCTGGATTCATCATTCACTTGGTTTGTATCGGTATTTGTCGCAGAGGTCTCAACTGAGGTCTGGTGTACCGACGCCGTCCTATTTAGATCCCACGGACTCTCCTTGCTGAGCCCAAATTCTTTTGGTGATGAGTCCATCTGAGGTGGGCTTCTGGTACAACGAGGCCTTTTACGCGGATTTGGGCCTGGCCCCAAGGGAGTACCCTTTCCAACCAGAAAAGACCTAGTGGGTCCCTCAAAAGATCCACATGTGAAACCACGTGCTTGTACATTACCAACCCCATCCCAACCCCTAGAAGCATTAATTGTCTCCTTTTCCCCAGGCGGCGGCTGTGCCCCATTCCCATGCAAGCCATAATCTGCACCCGCCTTTTCAGTTTCCTCAGGCGACGTATCAATTCCCGGCGATTCTCGAACACCCCCTTCCAGCGTTTCTTCCTTGTTTCGGCGGCATTCCCCCTCTTCCAAATCATCCTCGCTCCCTTGCACATTGCCACCATTATCCGACGCCTCTGACACTGGTGTATCTGACCCCATCGCTCCAGCAACAATAGACTGGAACACGTTATCGTACTCCTCCGTGACCCACACAACATACCATCTTTTCCTCCATTCCACCTCCACTTCTTGTCTGACTATCCCAGTTTCGTTAACCAAAACATGACACCCCCCCTGTAGATACATCCACTTCCGCCCACGAAAACTCGGACCTTTTTACTACTCTACCTGTTGGTGCAGTTGTCTGTCGACTACATCTTAGTTCGAGTCTTAGGAAAGGGCTAATTGTATAGTGAACGGTAAACGGGAAATCTTGAATTGTATTGGACCGCTTATGTGGCAATCTAGTGGATCGCTTATGTGTCACTTGGTTGGATCGCTCATATGGACTTGTCCATATGAGCGGCCCAAGGTTCCTATATATATGGGAACATATGAGCGATTCCAAGGGTCTGGTGGGTGTTTTCCAAGGTGTAAAGGCGAAGCCCTGTCCGATTGTCTCCACGAACTTGTAATTTGATATATAATCAATACAGGAGACGTTAAAGTGTGAAATCAAGCTTTACAAAGACTAATTCAATGAATTCCGCCTCTGGATTAGTCTAAGTGCTCTTCTGAACGACTCATCGGGTCAGCAAACGATCCTACAAGTGGTATCAGAGCTCAGGAGGAAGAGTTCTTACTGTTTAGCTCGATTTTTGCTCGAAATTCTCACTTCTACACCTTCTTTTTCTGATTCGGGAAGATTTCACGGTCGAAACTTGCTCAAAATCTCAGGGATTGTATACGTTAGTACAAAGACAAACCCTAGAAAGTTTCGAATCAAAATTTGAAGTTTTAGTGAGTTAAAATTGAATTTAAATTTGGATCGCTCGATCGAACATGTTCTGGATCGCTCGAAACTAGTTGTTTTGGACCGCTTTTCTGAACATTTGAGAACCGCTTATTCGATCGATTGACTTGGATTGCTCGAAAATTTGACTCTTGAATCGCTCCAAAACATCATTGTGGACCGCTCTTAGAACTTTGTTTGAACCGCTCGAACGACTAGACTGGATCGCTTATCCGGACAAACTTGAATCGCTTATTGATCAAACAACCTGGTCCGCTCCAAATCAACATCCATTTGGATCGCTTATTTGGACATCATTTGAACCGCTTATCCGGACAATTAGATTGGACCGTTTATTTGAACAATTTGGATCGCTTTTAAGACAATTGTTAGTCTGCTCTTGTGATTACTTGTCTGGGCCACTTATCTGACAAATAGTTGATCCATTTTTAGTCAACAAGCACGTGTTGGATTTGCGAAAAATGATGATGGTATTTGATGAACAAGAAAACATTAAGCTAGAGGATTTTAATAATTGGTATATGAGAAATATGGATACCGATTATAAAAATGTGAGCTTGGATATTTGGACGAAAAGTTTTGAACTATTCATATGCCAAAAGGAGGAAACATTGAACGAAATAGAAAACCGATTTAAAATTTTAACGGACAATATGTGGTATAGGGGTATTAAGTTGTCAAATGATGAATATCTATCAAAATTGACAACTTCTTTACCTGCTAAATGGGATGAGTTTATGGTTGAACTAAAACAGAGAGATTTCTTTCCAGAACTTTTTCAACATCAGTTCTTTAATGAAGTAAGAACAGAGTTTTATAAGGAAGAAAAGAAAAGGAGAGAATTTTTGGCTGAGATGGAAAAGAATTTACATAGATTGGATCTGGATATACTCATTGAAGTTGATAGAAGAGTTTGTGATTTTCTTGCAACAAAGAGTACTCTGAAATATGATATCAAAAGGAAATGTTATATTGATGATAATATGAATCCTTTTGATTTTGTTAAACTCTTTCGTGCAGGAATTGACAAGATGGAAACGAAGGATGCTCCAAAGGTTGAAGAATCTGTGAAGAATGAAACTTCAAGTTCTGCATCAGTTTGTTCAAAATGTGACCGCTTCAAGACTGAAAATGACAAACTCTTGAAGGATGCGGAAAGTTTGACATCGGAAGTCAAGAAGCTAGAAGATGTGAAGCAAGCTGATGATAAGCAGATTCTTATGGTTCAGGAAAATTGTGAGAAGTTGAAAGTTGAAAATGACAAACTGTTAAGTAACTTGAACAGTTTGACATCAGAAAACAAGAAGTTGAAAGAAAATGAAAAGGTTTTTGAAAGCAAACAGAAATCATCAGAAAATGAAGATTTCTGGATAAAATTGGAGAACAAAAATCTGAAAGCTAATGAAGTGAAACTTCAAGAACAGATAAATGTTTTGGAAAATGAAAAATCTGTTCTTGAAAACTTGAAAAATGAAAATGAAAATTCAATCAAGTGTCATCTTGAAAGAATCTCTCAGCTTGAAAGTGAAGTTGAGAATTCGAGGAACAGAATTGATGAACTTGAAAAGAAGTTGATCGGTTTTGTGACTTCATCTGACAAGTTGAATATTCCTTGTCCAAAACCAATCAACTCTGTTCCAATGAGTGACAATGTCACAAACTTTGACAAAGTCAAAGTGAAAGATTGTGATGAAAAATCTGATGATAAAAAAGAAAAATTTCAGAAAACTGTTCTGCAATCAACTGAAAAGGGTGAATGCTCGAAACAAAAACCTTTGAAGAAGAAAGCAGAACAGAAACAAAAAATTAACAATGAAAAAACTGTTCAAAAAGATATTAAAAGATCATCAGATCGTTCATCCAATCAAAAGAAAAAATTAAAAAAATTAAAAAATGAAAATTCTAAAATTGTTGGTAATAAGTGGTGCAGGTCGGACCACAGTGCTTCAAAGCTAAATCCAACAAATTTGAGGAAGGAATATCACCAAGCCAAACAATGCTTTGATCTGAGCGTTTGGACTCAAAATGGTGATCGGTATGATAACAGGGTGTGTTACCGATGCGGTTATCATGGACACATTGCTGTTAACTGCCGGAGTTGGAGTTATGAGACCAGAAGGTGCTTTAATTGCAACATCAAAGGTCACATTGCCAGAGATTGCCCAAGGAGATCGAATGAAAGATTGAGGGCTAATTCTCAGAAATCGGCAAAGATTCCAGTCAAAGTCAAGCCCCAGGAACAGAAGGTTCTGAAACCTAAAGTTCGAGAACAGTCAATTCAGGAAAAGAAAGTGAAGCTTTCACAGGGGCAAAAAGACAGACTGAGGAAAAAGAGAAAGAAGGCAAGAGAATATCTTGAGAAGATTTTGTCCTCGGGTTCATCCGTCAGAAAGAATAAAAGTTCTGATGAATCAACTCCCTCAGTTGCAAAGACAAGCAAAAAGAATTCATCAGATACAAATCTGGGGACAAAAGAGGAGAAGAAAAAGAAGAAAGTGAAGTTTTCACTTCCTGGCGATGAATCTGTTTCTTCGGAAACAAAGGAGCCACATGTCGGCGATGAATCTGATAGGTCAAAATCAGACAAGCCACATTCAGGCAATGATTCTGGTTCGTCAAAGCCAGAGGAGCCATTGGTTGAGGTAAAATTGTCGAAAACACCCAAGGCTGGTCGGGCTTGGGTGGATCTTTTTAAGTGAAAAACCTGACTTGCCGGAGATCCCAAGATGGTATTGCGGATCATGAATCGGCATCTTTCTAAATCTGTTTGTGAAGTTGCAGGACTTGCCGGAACTCCCAGGTTTGTAAGCGAGGAGTAGGAATCGGCACCTTGAGAATTTAACCAAAAGATGGTAATTGGTTGAAAAACAGGTTTGTAAGCGAGGAGTAGGAATCGGCACCTTGAGAATTTAACCAAAAGATGGTAATTGGTTGAAAAACAGGTTTGAAAAGCTTAAATTGCTAAACTTACAAGTGGTTGTATGTTTGTGATTGTTATATTTGGTTCAGAACGAGAACCAGTTGATCTTACAAGTGGTTAAATCAAGGTCATTGAATTGGACTTGATTTAATTATCATTCAAGAATTTGGTAAACAAAGTGATGATTTGAACCCCATTTTACAAAAGGTAAAAACAGCGAAACTTATTTTCCGGAAAAACCATTCTGATTAAAACAAACTTAAGTGTTTTGAAATCATTATGGGAAAATAGTTTGTTGTGAGGGGGAGTTCTGATTCTTTATGCCAGGTGGATGGAGAATTGATGTGATTCTCATCATGTTGTCGTTTTTTGTACAGTTTGTTTCAAATTTTCCCAGAAAATCAAAATTGAAACATATTTTGATTTTAGGGGGAGTAAAATTTTAAAAAAATATAGAAAATTTGAAAATGTCAAAAACATTAAAAATTGTAAAAATGAGTTTTGTTGCGGAAAAAGAGGAAATGATAGTAAATCAGTGGACTATCACAGCATGCTAAAGAAATGTAATGCCAAATGTGATAAACGGTCTCACTGATGATGTGACGATAGGTTTTTGTACATTTAGTAAATTTATTCGAGATATAAACCTAAAATTTCAAACTTGTGAAATTCGTGGGGAACACTACTTGGATATATAGGTAACCCCTGAAATCTCGTTTGAAAGGTCTCGTATTCTGATATACTAGGTGTTTATACTCTATGATGTCTGGGGTATTATTCCGGGACTTCTGCTGAACGGTAGTTCTGACCTAGTCCTTGGATAATACTTTCCACAAAATGCTTGAAATATAGCATAAAGCCCTCAGTTGATTAGACAATAAAATTGATAATCATCTGTTGTAGCTGAAAAGATCCTCTAAAGGGGACACACTGCTAAGTCGAAGCTGATATCTCTCTGCTGAACGGAAGTTCTGACCTGAGATCCCTCAGTTCTCGCTTTTAACCCCTAATTTATGTACAGACATCATTGTAGTGTTCATACCTGTAAGACTGAATATTGGGATTCTGGATACGGGAGTATATTCAAGAGGTGGGACACATGAATTGAACTAAGTTCATAAAATACCTAAATAGTATCCTGAATAGATTGAAAATTGTATGAAAATTTAAGAGGACAATTATATCGTCAATCTATGTGAATCGTTTAGAACTTAAAACGATTAAAAGCTTAACAGTGCTTGTGTTATGTCTCAAAAACTGATATGATCCTCTTGCACAAACTCACAAAAATATGTTTGTTTTGCATTTAAATTCCTGTTTTTGCATTTATGTTTCATATTTTGAAAATTCAAAAAGATTTTCGACAACTGATGTTGAAGAGCTGATTTTCAAAATCTCAAAGGCTAAACTTGACGAACAGACAGGTTGGTTAAATCGTGTGAAATGTTTAAAATGATTCATTAGATTGAATTAGAAATTGAGATGTTTCAAATTTGTGAATCAGTGTTTAAGTGTAAAAAGTATCAAATGATTAGTTGATTCATTAAGTTGAATCACAATTATTTTGGTTTGTGATAGAGTGTATGAGTGTTGCAGGTTTCTGATCCTGTTGCTACAGATAGCCAGGAGACATATCAGAACCAGAGAAGAGCTTAAACAGAGAAAGCCAGGAGTTGATTTCAATGGTGATAACGATTTCCAGACAGAGATCCTAGCATGATGATAGGGGGAGTCTGACGAAAGTTAAAACCAGAGAAAGATCCAGGCATATGATTCTAGAAGAGAAGTTCCTGTAGAAGATTTGATTCCAGGCTGAGTTCCTGAAGAAGACCGAACAAGAGTGAAGAGCTGGGAATGATTGAAGACTCTCACTGAAGATTCCGTCAACATTCAAGGGGGAGTCTGTTGGTGCAGTTGTCTGTCGACTACATCTTAGTTCGAGTCTTAGGAAAGGGCTAATTGTATAGTGAACGGTAAACGAGAAATCTTGAATTGTATTGGAACGCTTATGTGGCAATCTAGTGGATCGCTTATGTGTCACTTGGTTGGATCGCTCATATGGACTTGTCCATATGAGCGGCCCAAGCTTCCTATATATATGGGAACATATGAGCGATTCCAAGGGTCTGGTGGGTGTTTTCCAAGGTGTAAAGGCGAAGCCCTGTCCGATTGTCTCCACGAACTTGTAATTTGATATATAATCAATACAGGAGACGTTAAAGTGTGAAATCAAGCTTTACAAAGACTAATTCAATGAATTCCGCCTCTGGATTAGTCTAAGTGCTCTTCTGAACGACTCATCGGGTCAGCAAACGATCCTACACTACCAATCAACCCTCCAATCTTGTCGTAGATATCGTTGTCCCTCAGATGGTATGGAACCCCCTCCATTCTGAGTCTAACCACTCGTTCGAGTTTGATATTTTGCCCTTCCCAAAGAGCAACTCTTGAAAAATGCTCTCCCCACAGCTCATCCTTCCTGTTTATAAAATCTCCCGCCATAGCTCTGTCCTTCAGAACCACCATAAAATTAAGGCCACCCACGTAACATACCGGGGTGTCGGCATACTCCCCTCTGTTCAACATAGCCCTATTAGACCCAATTGCCTTAACGTCTTTTGCTTCTCCAATGACTGCCCTACCCAAACAATGCCCATTATACATAGGCAGCTGATCATCAACCGTAATACTTTTTTTTTCACCAGACCCTTGCTTCTTACCCCCTACAACCACGTCGCTGAACAGGGTATCCTTGGTCACCATATTCGGTTGCCACCTTTGAGTCGCCTGTGGTAGACGCCCAAAAGACTTCGGCTGTCGCTTTTGATTAACGGAAGCCCTATTCTCTTGCTGTGGGCTATTATACCTCCTATGGTCACGGTCATAGAGGGCAATAGAAACATTGAGTTTTGCCTCAAAAATCTTGATCGAGTTTAATCCTGCAAGAACATCTTTCACATTGATCACGCCTTCACACCTCACAAAGACAAAGAAGTTACCCCTGGAATCGCGTTTCTTTGCCACATACGCATCAGTAACAGCCCCGAATAGCTGACAAGCCCTCCACAATAACATTCTGGAAACACCGCCCGGGAGATTAGCCACAAAAACGTGGTTTCCGGCAACCCATTATTACTCCCTCCTTTCCTTCGATAGGGACCCATCTCCGATTCACCAGATGTATTATTACTGAATATATAGAGAATAATATTTCACTTGTAAAATTTCAATATAGTAATTTTATAACCTAGTCTAATATTTTTCCTAGGCAAGCTTAAGGATGGTGAAGGTTTGTAGCATGGATCATAAATTGTTGAGTCGGCACCCGTGTTGTAAAAAGCATGTGATGGAGCGTGATGGCTAGGTGTGATGTGAACTGTGGTGAGGGTGATGAGCTTCCGACAAGCGCATGCAATGGTTGTACTAAAGGCTACAACCTCTTAGCAAATTGGAAGGAGGCCCGTAGAGCTGCCTGCGGGCATTTATAACATTAAAAAATAGGTTTTTATTTTGGGCTGAACTCATTCTTTTAGACCATGTGTAGTGGAAGGGGAATATAATGCCCCCACCCTAGGGCATTTTACGCCATGTGGCGGTCCAGTCAGCAAAGGGGCATTATTGGGCGTTTTCTAAAATGGGGTGTAATGGGGATGGGGCATTATTGGGCATTATTGGGGCATTAAATAAAATAAAGAAAAAACCCCTAAAAAATCTCATTGGTCAGTCAACCCTCCCACAATCCCCTTTAGGCGTTTTATATATCACGCCAAAGCAATTTTTTTTAGCATAATGCCCTATGTAATGGGAGTGGGGGGCTTTTTTTTGAGCATAATGCCCCACTACGGGTGGTCTTATAAAAAGCCCTGGTTGAGTCTAAAGCCCATTTAGAATACCTAAGTATCACGACATCACGTGTTCAGTCTTAAAAAAGGCCCAAACTATCTACACACTTGGTGTGTAGATAGTCACCCCAAAAAGGTGGTTTTTGTCCTTATATGCACACCCTGCAGTGTCGAGCTGTGGCCAAAACGTGGCGTTTTGGTCCGGTTAACCAGATAAAACTGACGGGTGTCTCACGGGTCTGTTGACCGGACCAAAACGCCGAGCTTTGGCTGCGTTTTGGTCCTGCAACCAGACCGGGTGTCAGTCTTTTGTCTGGTTGACATGACCAAAACGCGGCCAAAGCTCGACGTTTTGGTCCGGTCAACAGACCCGTCAGAAACCCGTCAGTCTTTTTCTGGTTAACCGGACCAAAACGCCGCGTTTTAGCCACAGTTCGACACAGGGTGTGCATATAAGGACAAAAAACACCTTTTAAGGTGTGTAGATAGGCAAATGGGTGTGCCAATAGGTACACCCTTAAAAAATCCTTACTCTCCATCTTCTTTAGTCAACTTCCCAAATAATTTACAGTTCGCCGGACCACCGCTCGCCGGCAAGAAAATCGTTGATAATCTCTAATTTTTCTTCTAATTTTAATGCTTTACTCCAGACAATCAGCTAGAAAACCCCTTCCCAAACACTGTCATAAAACTCCCTAGAGCCACCGTCGCCAAGAAACCATCGGCTGCCTGCCACCATCTACTCCCTCTCTAGTCACTCTGTTTTTCTCTCTCTACATGCTTTTACCAGTTAAACCCTAGATCTGGGCGTGCAACCTATGATTCCGGCGAACTTCCGGCGACCCGATCTAACCTTGCATGTCTTATTTTGGTGTGGATCTGCATCGGTAAAGTACAAATCCACAACCTCTAGCTCGTTTCAGACGTGTTTACATTATCTGACAGCCGATGTTAATGGGTGAACTTATGGCGTCTCCGGTGACGGTTGTTGCTGGTCGAAACCCTAGATTTACACATGACACTTCCACCGTCACAACCACCCACCAACGACAGTCGTGATGTGCCACCGTGAAATCTTGCGGCAGCGGTGGCGACGAGCTTTTGGCTGTACAACCTCTTTCTGTGAATCATAGTTTTGGAAAAAGGAAGATGGTAAAAATTAATTTGGAAGTACAAGGTAAAAACGTAATTTTTTTGGGCCTTGATCACCGCCAATTGCTGCGAATCACCAGGTGACAGGCAACAGCCAGCCACTATTCCCCGCCATGGGGTTTGTATGTATTGAAAATATGTTTACAAGAGGTTATTTTAACAAGTAAGTTTGTTGTCCTGGTGGTTAAGGATCTTTCTTATAAACTTTAGGACCTATGTTCAAATCTTAGACTCCACAGTTTTTGTTGCTTAACTAGTTTTGCCCCGCCCGCGTTGTGGGGCAATAGGCTGAATATTTCTCTCTCATAACATGTATGTCTGTACAGAGAGGAAAATCGTAATTATATTTTGAACGGGAGGCGGAATCATAATTTTAAACTGAGAGCAAAATCATAATTTTGAGCTAGGAGAAAAACGTAATTTTATTTTGAACTGTGGGAAAAATACGTAATTTTGAGCCGATGGCAAAATCGTAATTTTGAGCTAGAGGAAAAAACAACATTTTATTTTGAGCTGGGGAAAAACGTAATTTTAAACGGAGGGCGAAACTGTAATTTTAAACTGGGAACAAAATAAAAAATGAGCTTTTGAACCGAGGGCAAAAGCGTAATTTTGAGCTAGGGGTAAAATGATAATTTTCTTTTGAGCTAAGGGCAA
This sequence comes from Helianthus annuus, assembly GCF_002127325.2. Taxonomy (NCBI): domain Eukaryota; kingdom Viridiplantae; phylum Streptophyta; class Magnoliopsida; order Asterales; family Asteraceae; genus Helianthus; species Helianthus annuus. The sequence goes on along the minus strand of NC_035449.2, from coordinate 33,563,204 downwards.
AAACGTAATTTTAAACGAAGGACGAAAGCGTAATTTTAAACTGGGAATAAATTAAAATAAAAATGGGTTGGTCTAATAGGGAAGTGCCAGGCAAACGTAATTTTGAGTTGAGGGCAGAAGCGTAATTTTGAGGTAGAGGAAAAAAACAACATTTTATTTTGAACTATGGGCAAAAACATAAATTTAAACGGAGGGCGAAACCGTAATTTTAAATTGGGAACAAAATTAAAAATGAGTTTTTGAACCAGGGGCAAAAACGTAATTTTGAGTTAGGGGCAAAATTATAATTTATTTTTAGCTGGGGCAAAAACGTAATTTTAAACGAAGGACGAAAGCGTAATTTTAAACTGGGAATAAAATTTAAAAAAAAAATAGGTTGGTTACTCGCCTGACACTATTCCCTGAGCTTGTAAATGTATATGTAAACATAGGGCAAAATCGTAATTTTAAACTTGAGGGTAAAATCATAATATACCCGAATCAATAAGAAAGTGACAAGTAAATATACAATCGAAAAACAGAAAAAAAAAAAAAGGAAAAGGCCACCGCCATTTTCCTCCACTTGTTGTAAACAACTATTACATTTTCTTGGTTTTGTATATGTAGGATAACTAGTTGATGCCCCGCCCGCGTTACGGGGCGATGGCCGAATAATTCTCAATCAATTAAAAAACACTATTATAGTTTTGTTAGAAAAAAAAAACTAAAACGATGACAAGACTGTAGTTCTGTGCTCAGGGAAAAACTGTAGTTTGTCAGGATTAATGAGCGAGTGTTAGACAACTCCTTCACACGGAAAAAATTTAAATCCAGTCAACCGATAAAAAAACACTCTTATAGTTTTGCTAAAAAAAACTATAACGATAGCAATATTGTAATTTGAACTGAGGGCAAAGTTGTATTTGTTGAGTTGGGTAAAATCGTAATACTATAAAAGTTAAAGTGATAGCAATACTATAAATTTGAATCAAAGACAAAATCGTGATATAACTTTGCACTAAGGAAAAAAATCGTAATTTTAAGCTGGGGACAAAACTACATTTTTAATTTGAACTGAGCAAAATCGTAATTTTCAATTTGGGGGCAAAAACATACTTTTATTTTGAACCAGGCAAAAACATAATTTTAAACTGAAGACGAAATCATAATTTTTGAAACGGGGCGAAAATGCAAAATCGTCATTTTTAGTTTGGGGCAAAAGCAAAAATTTATTTTGAACTGGGGCCAAAATTGTAATTGTAATATGGGGATAAAAGCATGATTTTGAACCGAGGGCAAAATCGTAATTTTGAGCAAGGGACAAAAACATAATTTTATTTTGAAGTGGGGGCAAAAACGAAATTTTATTTTAAATCAAGGACGAAACCATAATTTTAAAACGAATATAAAAGAATAAAACGTTGGTCCAATAGGGAGGTGCCACGCAGCTGCGTGACCCTATTCCTCAAACTCCCTTTTGTATATGTTGAAATTTTTTTTAACTGGAAATATCAAAAATGCTTCTAATATTACAAATCAAACACACGTCCATCAACTATATCAATAAGCCTTCAACCCGTTGGGCTAAGAAACTACTTGGTTAAATTGACTACTATTTTATGTAACCACTTACAAGGTAACTTTTATTTTCTATGGATTAGTCAACATTTTTCACAAATTTTACAAATAGATGCTCTTAATTTCATTATTTCTTAAATTTATTTTAATTAGAAAAATCAAAAATGTTTCTAACAAGTATTGAAGACTCTTATATTACGGTTGCTTCGTAATAGTAATTTAGGTAAACCACATAGACCATTAAAATATAACACATGGTTAGAAATTTCGAACAATAACTCTCTGTACTTAAAATTTAGTATGTAAAAGTTTAGTTTGTAAAGTGTGGGATCATTTCAAAGAAAGAAGAAACATTTGGAACGACGTGTATTTGTAAATTATTTTTAATACTAGCAATAACACCCGTGCGCGTTGCGAACAAACGCACACCGCAACTATAGAATGGATTAGTCTAAATATCATGTTATGCGTTAATCATATGAAAACTCACGTTTCGACGTATCTGATTGTGCTCAGTGTGACCTATATAAGCATTGCGATTGGATCAAGAGTAAAGTAAATCGAGTTTATACCGTACGATCATAACGTATTATATGTGACCATGTTCATATATGGAAAATATTAGTAGGTATTGTAACACCCCGTGTTTTCGAATGTCAAAGTCAAAGTCCAAGTCAACTTTGACTTTCTTTGACTGTAGATAGTCGTATTTATGTTTTAGTTGTATTATGTGGAGTAAGTGTTGTAATCAGCAAGAGTCGAAGTAATCGAATGTGTTTTTAACGCGAACCGATCTACGACTGTGAATAGTAGGAAGTAACAATGCGATAAAGTTAACTAATCAGTAATCAAACCGATCTAACAATCAATCGAACTCGAGACTCGAATTATGCGAATTTTGGTATTGTTATACGTGTGTGTGTGTGCCTTATGTGTTACTTGTGCATGTTTACTCTATGTTTGGTGTGGTATTCAAGCAAATTAATCGAAAATCAAATCGAAACTCGAAAGGCAATCGAACTCAATCAAAACCGACATCGAAGCGCGAAAAGTAGATGCTTGTATGTAGATATAGTGGTTGGGACTAAAAGTAATTTGACTAGGAACCCTATCGTATTCGTATCAGCGTCCATCGAAATCGAAACGTCGAAAATCGTCGCAAAATACTCGAAGTGGGTCGCGGATCGAACAGGAAGCATCCGGATCGAACAGGCCAGCCGATCGGCTAGCATCTTGCCAGCCGATCGAGCAGCCCACTCGATCAGAGCTCCTGGCCGATCGGCTGCCACTTTCCTCTTTTGGAGCCTATAAATAGGGCTGTCATTGTCATACTTTCCATTTTTGGAAAGCTCTAACCGAACCAGCTATCTTCTTCACCTTTCCTCAGATTTCTCTCAATCCTGGTAAGTTTTCACTCTAATTCTTGTACGTTTTTTATCATTACTTGATTCTACACCTTTCTATCTTTCAAAACTTGGGATTCTAACCGTGAAATCACCAAGATCTAAGTGTTCTTGGGTGATGTCATCATGGTGTTCTTGAAGAACATCATGTTTTGGCCTCATTCAACTATGATTAGCTTAGACCTAACCGATTTCCACATAAACAAGCTAAGATCTATCAAGGATCTAAACAACTTCAAGTGTGAAGGATTGAAAGAAGAAATCCCAACTTTCTTTCAACTCTTTTACACTCAATGCCTTCAAACCGATAGAAACGGAGCTTGAACCGGCTAACTAATCATTCAAAACAGTTAAAAGGTTCAAGATTCGGGTTCTATGAACAAGGTTCACCGACTTCGGGTAAACTCTAAACCAACATTCCGAACCGTTCACCGGCCGGACTTGGGTGATTCCTGTCCGAGCCAGAGAGACGGGTAAGAACGAAGGTATCATAGTTCAACTCGTTACCAAACTACCTCGATATAATGACAAGTAACCAGACGACCAAGTGTTTGACGAAAGGCCGTCAGACTGCTGGCCGAACGGCTTGGCTGATCGAACAGCCCAGCCGATCGGACACACCAGCCGATCGACCGGGCCAGGCGATCGGCTAGCGCATGACGTCTCACTTTTCCAAACTTTTGAGGTATAGTATTGACGAAGTAGTGTTCGATCAAATATGGCACTCGATTGGTGAACATTACTGTTCGGATCATGAGATACTATGCTTCAACACTTAATCGTTTTCACAACTCGTTCGTAGTAGGGAATGCCAGCCGATCGAACAGACTGTTCGATCGAGTGACATTCAGTGGAGGACCAATTCTGAAGTTTCTAGCTGATCGAGTGAGCTAGCCGATCGAACGAAACGTTCGATCGATCGACTTGAAAGTTAAGAACACTTCAGTGTTCTCATATACTACAACGAAAACTTCAAAAGTTCAAATCCTCCAACACAAACACACCAGAGGAAGAAACAATCCACTCGAATGGCCCAGCCGATCGAGCCTACCGGCCGATCGAACCGGACTGTCCAACCGGACATACCAGCCGACCGAACAGCCCGTTCGATCGAACCTGCCATTCGATCGACCAGCCCATTCGATCCATTTCACACTTGTTTACTTTTCTGCGTCACTTATCGTTATGCTATCGAACTATTCAGGCTAACCTTACTCTCAGCGCTCCCTTCAATCCACAATCAATCACTGTGAGTATACTCGATCCCTTTTTGCTTTTAGCACTTTTGGGTGTTACATATGTTACTTATCAAATCACAATCAAACACAAACTATTTGAACGCTAACCGATTGCATGTGCTATTTGACTAAATGAATGCTGTTTATTATGTTTACACGTGGAGTGCTATCTACCTGCCTTAGCAACATAGTACTATAGTTTGGACTCAGCACCCGTTCACACGGGGGTTGTTAAGGACAATTACTTGCATGGATTACGGTGGTAATCATGTATTGCGAACCGTCTCCGACGGTCAACCCGTAGTCGTTGGTGTCGATGGTCCCATGTCGATAATTAACATGCATCGTTTTCCTCTGTGTACGTGCCTGGTTATGCGTAAATTATTCGAACTCTATATGCTATTATCAAACTTGTGTGCTCACCTTTACATTATGTATTGACTTTATTTTAACGTATGTGATAGGTGCTTAAGTTGCTAGGATGCTTAGGCGCATGGTGATGAAATCGAGGCTAGGGAGTCTAGAAATAATAAACAATTGTCTGTAATAATAATTGAATCTGAGTTGTCGGAACGGAATTATTTGCCTGGTTGCTTCTATGATAACTTGTTATTTATTTGGGACACGGTATGGGACGTGTCATTTGAACTGAATTTATATTATAGTTGTTGTGGAAACTTCTGGACAATCTGTTTCGCTCAGTGCCGCGCCCCGATGATTCCGCCATCGGTTGGGGTGTGACAGATTGGTATCAGAGCCATAACTATATCGAATTAGGCAGACACGACCTAGTCCGGGTCGCTGTCTTAGAGACCTAGACTATAGTTAGGAACCATCAGACCCAGTTTATGTGCCTTATTCTGTAATCCTTCACTCTCACTGCACTCAAATTTTTAACTAACGTCAGGCGATTCAGTCAGGAATAGGTGTGAAAACCGCGAACTCCCGACTAAATTTCCTGACTTATGGGGATTTTACTCCTTCATCTCAATATTTTCGCCAACAAATGAGGAGAATTATACCAAATCAGGTGTGAAACCCCCATTTTGATGAAAATTCTTCTCGATTTTACTAAAAGCAAGGAAGAAACTGCTAAGCCAAGGGGTGAAACCCTCACCTTAGCAGTTTGTTCTGTATTTTGTTCATCTCACCAAGGCTCCGACGGACTCCAACGACCTGAACTCACAAGTATGACCTAGGGAACGCGGGTGGAATGCCCAAGAATCGAGGCAGAAACACAACCTCTAGAGTCGAAAGTGATGACAAGTCTACTGTGAATAGTCGAGTTGCCTTGGGTAGTCGATGTCTAGTAGTCGCAGACAATCTACCTCTTGATTTCTATGTGTTTCGATTTTGAGAACCACAGTCGCGTACTCTGATGACTTGTTAATTTTATGTGTTTATGTGTGCTTTCTCTGATTCGTGTTTATATTTGCTTTCTCCGTTTTGTTTTGGGATGATATTCGATTTTGTTATCATTTTAATCGACACACACGACTCGCAATTGCTGTTCTATCTTAATTCGACATCCATTTATCGCAAGTCTAAACAATATCATGCTATGTTATGCTATACGACTAAGTTAAACTATACTATACGATGCTATTCGATACAATATACGAACGACACGCGAACTTTGAAGGATAGGTTTCTATTTTCTGGCTACCTCAGTGATTAAGTGTCTAGGTATTTACGTGTTCTGTGTTTTGTGTCCTATGTGCTTACGTGCTTCTCTGATTTTGTGATTCTGTGCTCTGTGTACTTCTGTGTTCTATGATTATGTGTATCTGTGATTATGCGCCTATATGTTATGTAATGTTTGATTCGACGTGAGTCTAAGCTTTAGTAGTCTAGACGTGTGAGGTGAGATTCGATTTTGCTGTGTTGAGTCTCGTGACGATGTCTAATGCAGACCATGTCGTCGTCTGGATCCCGACACCGTTTGACTCGCCAAGAGAAGAGAGACCAACGTCTCGCTGCGATCATCTCCAAAACCATGGCGAAAGCTGTGAGTGAGGTGTACGATGGACAATGGATGATGGTGGTGGATGATGGTGTTATGGTGGTGGTGGGTGGTGGATGAGGTGTGAGAGAGGTGGTGTGCAAAGGGATGAGAGAGAATGAAGCCAAGCTCCTCTATTTATAGGCTGAACAGAAGGCTGGACACGGCCCCGTGTCCGCTGGACACGGCCCCGTGCCCGTCTGACATTCTCTCACTTCATTAATTGTAATTGCGAATTACAATTAATGCGCCTGCTGTACTTTCACCACGCCCCCGTGCTCGCTGGACACGGCCCCGTGGTGGGCAATGGAAGCTTCTACTAGTTTGTCTTTTCTGCTGCTTCCTGGGCACGCCCCCGTGTTCGCTGGACACGGGGCGTGTTCAGACTCTGTTTCTTCTCTTTTGCCTTGGGAGGTGCCGTTGAGGGTCCGGGCAGTCCACTTTTGTTCCTTTTCTTGTATTTTATTGTGACACCCCAGGAAAACCAGTAAACGATGTAACTTACCTAGCTTCCTCAGTGAGTGCGTACCAAATTTCGGGACGAAATTTCTTTTAAGTTGGGGATAATGTGACAACTCGAATTTCTAAGATTTTATTTCGTATTTATTGCACGTTCATGTAATTGCACAATTGATTTCCATGAAATTATATATGTTTGATTGTTTGATTGTGTATAGTTGTTTGTTATTTGTGAAACTTGTCAAATGTGTAAACTTGGTGGTGGAACTATGAAATAGTTATGAGATGGTGTACTTTTGTAAATTATATTAGTTAGGGGTGTAGAGAGCCATTAGTGAATTTGATTATACTTAACCCTAATCCCCTTTTCTCTAATCACTTTCACCAAAACCAAAGCACGTACTCTCATTTCCTTGGCTCTCTAGCAATCATCACCAAATCATTTGGCACAAGAAAATCATCACTCTTGATTACTCTCTTTAGGATCATCACAAGGTAATTGTTTAATCATTGTTGTGATTAATTGTTGGTTGTTTATTGATTTCTTGATTCTTGTGTTCATGGGAAAAACCCTAGCTTCTCATGTAATATTCTGTGATTTAATCATGGATAGTTGAAATTACAATGATGATTAGATGCATGCTTGATAGGTATCATGGTGATAATTGTTGTGGTTTAACAATCGATCGAATAAACTTGTTTGCCGTCATATGATTTGATTTAGGGTTTGCTTGAATGATATACGTAACTGATGAAATCGTATTAAACATGAATGTCTCGTATGAATTACTGTTAGTTTGTTCTGAGTTTATGTTAATATGTTGCCTGAGTTTAATGGAATGAATAAAAGGACCGAGTTTAACTACCATGTATAGTCCGACCTTATTTGCTTGATGTTGTCCGAGTTTAATATACTAAATGTTTGACCGAGTTTAATTCCTTAGTATATGGTCCGAATTTAATTCCTTAGTGTTGTGGTCCGAATATAAACACTTGATTTTGGTCCGAGTTTAATTAAGTGGAACATGTCCGAGTTTAATGGACACACCTTAGGTCCGAGTTTAATGAAATTAACTTATTCCGAGTTTAAATGAATTGAGGGGTCCGAGTTTAATTGATTGGCTAGTGGACCGAGTTTATTGACTCTATGTTGGACCGAGTTTAATGAGCATGTGTGGTCCGAATATAATCTTGTCTTTGGTCCGAGTATAATAAGTTTGTCTTTGGTCCGAGTTTATTAAAGATCAATGATGGACCGAGTTTGTTATTATATTGGGCCCGAGTTTAAAATGATGACATTGGGCCCGAGTTTAAAGAATGTATCCAGGGTCCAAGCTTGTGTGTGTATCATGACAGTCTGAGTTTATTGTATGCTATGTCATGTGATATCCGAGTTTCAAACAGGGGAACCCCCCACACACACACACACTTGTCTGATACTGTGTAATTGTTTGTTTGATGCTGTATAGTTGTTCAATTGAAACAAGTAACTGCATGATATATTATGTTAGTCCTGCCTGTATGACGTATGATGCTATGTAAACAATTGCGTGCAACGGTATGATTCTACATGTGTGAACAGTATATGTAATATCGTTGTGTACACAATAAACACACAAAGCACCGTTGTTTGAATATTGAGGATTTGTAAACCCTAATGGAACGAAATCATGTGCAACATATCCTAGGTCGTGTGTAACGGACTTAGAGACTTATAAACCCTAGAAGCAATAACATACCGAGCAAACCCAGGTGAGTTCACACTCCTACTAAGGCATGGGATTCCCGGGTCGTGGGAATGGGTTAAAGGTTTCAATTGACTTATAACGTACAAACGCTTTTCCTAGACTATCACCTATCATGGTCCTCGGATGTCAGGACGGTTCCGTAGGTTGGGATAACACCTACGTGGTTCCGTAGGTTGGATAACACCTACGTGGTCATATGCAATTACTATCCTCGATACAAAGGATACGCACGTAAAACCTACGTGTACGCATTACTTACTTCTTCCGTAGGTTGGGATAACACCTACGTGGTCATATGCAATTACTATCCTCGATACAAAGGATACGCACGTAAAACCAACGTGTACGCATTACTTACTTCTTCCGTAGGTTGGGATAACACCTACGTGGTCATACGCGCTTCTGTTCTCGGACGAAGAACAGGGATAATACGAATAGTCTAGTGGTCACATAACATGGGAAGCCCCCACTTGAATAACTTACTATTGGCCCTGTAGAGCCACCCGTTACTTACTGTTACGCATTTACTTACTGTGAACTCGCTCAACTAGTTTGTTGATCATTCTGTTACATGCCTTGCAGATCGTTAGGTACTTGGAGCTTGCACTGGAGAAGCGGGTCGTTGTGGGCAAGGATCGTGGTTTCTACGTTGAACCATTATGACATTTAAAACTATTAACTATTGTTGGTTATTTACTATGCTTCCGCTACACTTTAAAACTATGGTTATGTTTTGAACACCTATCGTGTTGAATGGATGGTTTACATTTATTTACTTAATATTAAATTACATGTTCAATATGATTGGTGGCTTGATCCTGGTCAGTCACGCTCCCAAGCGGTGATACTCCGCGTGTGGATTTTGGGGGTGTGACAGATTGGTATCAGAGCCATTGGTTATAGAGAACTTGGTTTTAATATGGGAAAAACGTTTTTATTAAAACCAGACTATAACCAGAACAGTGCTCTCAACGATCCACAACGACGCTTCGCTCCACGTGCAAGACTCGACATACTAGGTAATAAGGTTTATGTTTATTGCCTACATTGCTAGAATTTGCATAGAACTTTGCTCGTAGTATGCTTACATTACTTTGCTCACAACTTGCCATTGCATGAGAATACTTATGTGCTTACACTCTTCTGTCATCGCACTATTCGCGAACCTTTCTCACTTATGTTGCCTTTGATGTGAAGATCAATGGCCGCACGAATTACCATGACTCAAGCCCAGCTAGAGGCTCTCGTTGCTGCGGCAGTTGCAGCCGCCCAAGCAGGTAGTATACCCTGCAGCATAGACACTAGGATCTTTAGATCCTACATTAATTCTCGTACTTAACTTTGCCCTATTCGTACACAATAGGTCAACCCGCTCAGCAACAACCTGGGTGCACCTTCAAGAATTTCATGGATTGTCGTCCTAGCTCGTTCAGTGGCACGGAGGGAGCAGTTGGACTCCTCCACTGGTTTGAAAAACTCGAGTCGGTTTTCGAAATGTGTGAATGCCCTGAGGCTCGCAGGGTGAAGTTCGCCACTGGCACACTTGAAGGGATTGCGCTCACTTGGTGGAACGCACAAGTGCAGATCTTAGGGTTGGCAGCTGCTAACGCCACACCCTGGAATGATTTCAAAGAACTGATCAAGAGGGAATACTGCACTAGAGAAGACATTCACAAGTTGGAGGACGAGTTGTATAACTTGAAAATGGTTGGCTCGGAAATCGAAGCTTACACCAAGAGATCAAATGAGTTGGCTGTGTTATGTCCAACTATGGTGGACCCTCCATACAAGCGTATTGAGTTGTATCTCAAAGGTTTGGCACCAGAAATACAGAGCCACGTTACCTCGGCTAACCTCAACAACATCCAGGAAATCCAGCGTCTCGCTCATCGCATCACCGATCAGGCAGTGGATCAGAATAAACTGCCTAAGCGCGTCAGTGCTACTGCTACCGCTACTGCTTCTACTACACTTGCTACTCCCAGTGAAAGTAAGAGAAAATGGGATGGGGATTCTAGCAAGGGGTCAGCTTCAGTACAGTCACAAGCTCAGCAACGAAAGACAGACAGTTACCAGAGTCCCAGTCAGCACTCCTCAGGCAGCCACAGACAGGGAGGGTATCGAGGAAGCCTTCCAAAGTGTAACACCTGCAACAAACATCACAGTGGCCAGTGTAATAAGATTCGTTGTCAAAGATGCCTCAAGATGGGTCACGAGGCCAAAGACTGTAGAAGCCCTCGTCCTGCGAATCAGGATCAGCAGCAGCCACCGGCACAACAGAATCAGCAACAGGGCAACAAGGGGTGCTATAATTGTGGTGCTGAAGGTCACATCAAGAGACACTGCCCTCAGCTAAACAGGAACCAGAACAACAACAACAATCAGGGCAACGGGAACAATAACAACAACAACAACAACGGGGGAAACAACAACATCAATGGCAACGAGGCAAGAGGTCGAGTTTTCGTGTTAGGAGGAGGAGACGCAATGAACGCTAATTGAACTTATAACTTGTCTTGGGTTTTCATTATTATGTTTACGCTGCTCAAACAAAGTTTGGTTTGAACATTAATCATGTTGGGTTTTATGAATTATTTTACCTGTATATTTTATGTTTGGTATGATGGATGGTTTGATATTATTGAGCGCACCTGCCGTATTTATGGACCTTACAAACAGGGTGTGCAACCCTACCTGGACAAATTTGTCATTGTCTTCATCGACGACATTCAGATCTACTCCAAGGGTCAGGAGGAGCGCGAGCAGCACTTACGTCTTATCTTGGAACTCCTTCGAAAGGAGCAATTGTACGCAAAGTTTTCTAAATGCGACTTCTGGCTACGTGAAGTCCACTCCTTAGACCATGTAGTGAACAGGGATGCGATTCATGTCGATCCATCCAAGGTTGATTCGAACAGAAACTGGCCAGCACCACGTACACCGACAGAAATACGCCAATTCTTGGGTTTGGCGGGTTACTACAGGCGATTTATTAAAGACTTCTCAAAAATCGCGCAACCACTTACTATGCTAACACAGAAAGGTGTCGTTTACAGATGGGGTAATACGCAAGAGACCGCTTTTCAGTACTTAAAGGATAGGCTTTGCAGCGCACCTATTCTCTCATTGCCAGAGGGCACGGATGACTTCGTGGTTTATTGTGACGCATCGATACAGGGGCTTGGTTGTGTATTGATGCAGCGGGATAAAGTTATTGCCTACGCCTCTCGTCAACTCAAGGTTCATGAACGGAACTACACGACGCACGATTTGGAGCTGGGAGCCGTTGTTTTTGCGCTTAAGATATGGCGACACTACCTGTACGGTACCAAGTGCACGATTTACACCGATCACAGGAGTCTCGAGCATATCTTCAAGCAGAAGGAATTGAATATGCGTCAACGACGATGGGTCGAACTGCTTAATGACTATGAATGCGCTATCAAGTATCATCCAGGCAAGGCCAATGTTGTGGCTGATGCCCTCAGTCGGAAAGACACTCTACCTAAGCGCGTGCGAGCGCTACAGCTTACTATTCAGTCCAGTCTTCCTGCACAGATACGAGCTGCTCAGATAGAAGCACTAAAACCCGAAAACGTCAAGGCTGAAGCCTTACGCGGCTCACGACAACAAATGGAACAGAAGGAAGACGGCGCCTACTATGTAACGGGGCGTATTTGGGTCCCACTTTATGGCGGTCTACGTGAACTTGTGATGGATGAAGCTCACAAGTCTCGCTATTCGGTACATCCAGGATCGGATAAAATGTACCACGACATCAGCACTACTTATTGGTGGCCTAGTATGAAGGCTCACATCGCTACGTACGTTGGAAAATGCTTAACCTGTGCGAGAGTCAAGGTTGAATATCAGAAACCAGCAGGCCTACTTCAGCAGCCTAAGATACCTCAATGGAAATGGGAAGAAATTTCCATGGATTTTGTTACAGGTCTACCTAGATCCCAGCGTGGGAATGACACTATTTGGGTGATCGTTGATCGACTCACAAATTCTGCTCACTTCTTGGCTATCAAAGAAACGGACAAGTTTTCTACCCTAGCAGACATCTACTTGAAAGAAGTTGTTTCGAGGCACGGAGTGCCCACCTCTATTATTTCGGATCGCGATGCACGATTCACGTCAGAGCTTTGGCAAGCGATGCACAAATCCTTCGGCTCACGATTAGACATGAGCACAGCATATCATCCTCAGACGGATGGGCAGTCTGAGCGAACTATCCAAACTCTAGAAGACATGCTTCGAGCGTGTGTCATCGATTTCGGCAACGGCTGGGAAAAACACCTCCCTTTGGTGGAATTTTCATACAATAACAGCTATCATACCAGCATTCAAGCCGCTCCATTTGAGGCATTGTACGGACGTAAATGCCGGTCACCTCTCGGTTGGGCAGAGGTGGGGGATAGTCAGATTACAGGACCAGAAATGGTAGTTGACGCTACTGAACGGATTGCACAAATACGACAACGCATGGCGGCAGCACGCGACCGTCAGAAAGTCTACGCGGATAAGCGTAAGAAGCCATTGGAATTTCAGGTCGGGGACCGGGTTTTATTAAAAGTCTCACCCTAGAAGGGTGTGGTTCAATTTGGTAAACGAGGCAAACTCAATCTACGGTTTGTTGGACCGTTCGAAATCACTGAAAGAATAGGCCCAGTAGCCTACATACTGAACCTACCAGCTGAACTCGGTGTAGTTCACAATGTATTTCACGTGTCAAATCTGAAGAAGTGCCTGTCAGATGAGACCCTCATAGTTCCTTTTAAGGAACTCACTATCGACGAGCGGTTGCAGTTCGTCGAGGAGCCAGTTGAAAGCACGGACTGGGATGTTAAGGTCCTCAAACACAAGAGAATCCCTCTTGTTCGAGTTCGTTGGAACTCCAGACGTGGCCCAGAGTACACCTGGGAGCGCGAAGATCAAATGAAAGAAAAGTACCCCCAGTTATTCGAAACCAATGCATCCACTACTGAGGCTGAAGCTACTACTACTGAATTTCGGGACGAAATTCCAAATCAACGGGGGGATGATGTGACACCCCAGGAAAACCAGTAAACGATGTAACTTACCTAGCTTCCTCAGTGAGTGCGTACCAAATTTCGGGACGAAATTTCTTTTAAGTTGGGGATAATGTGACAACTCGAATTTCTAAGATTTTATTTCGTATTTATTGCACGTTCATGTAATTGCACAATTGATTTCCATGAAATTATATATGTTTGATTGTTTGATTGTGTATAGTTGTTTGTTATTTGTGAAACTTGTCAAATGTGTAAACTTGGTGGTGGAACTATGAAATAGTTATGAGATGGTGTACTTTTGTAAATTATATTAGTTAGGGGTGTAGAGAGCCATTAGTGAATTTGATTATACTTAACCCTAATCCCCTTTTCTCTAATCACTTTCACCAAAACCAAAGCACGTACTCTCATTTCCTTGGCTCTCTAGCAATCATCACCAAATCATTTGGCACAAGAAAATCATCACTCTTGATTACTCTCTTTAGGATCATCACAAGGTAATTGTTTAATCATTGTTGTGATTAATTGTTGGTTGTTTATTGATTTCTTGATTCTTGTGTTCATGGGAAAAACCCTAGCTTCTCATGTAATATTCTGTGATTTAATCATGGATAGTTGAAATTACAATGATGATTAGATGCATGCTTGATAGGTATCATGGTGATAATTGTTGTGGTTTAACAATCGATCGAATAAACTTGTTTGCCGTCATATGATTTGATTTAGGGTTTGCTTGAATGATATACGTAACTGATGAAATCGTATTAAACATGAATGTCTCGTATGAATTACTGTTAGTTTGTTCTGAGTTTATGTTAATATGTTGCCTGAGTTTAATGGAATGAATAAAAGGACCGAGTTTAACTACCATGTATAGTCCGACCTTATTTGCTTGATGTTGTCCGAGTTTAATATACTAAATGTTTGACCGAGTTTAATTCCTTAGTATATGGTCCGAATTTAATTCCTTAGTGTTGTGGTCCGAATATAAACACTTGATTTTGGTCCGAGTTTAATTAAGTGGAACATGTCCGAGTTTAATGGACACACCTTAGGTCCGAGTTTAATGAAATTAACTTATTCCGAGTTTAAATGAATTGAGGGGTCCGAGTTTAATTGATTGGCTAGTGGACCGAGTTTATTGACTCTATGTTGGACCGAGTTTAATGAGCATGTGTGGTCCGAATATAATCTTGTCTTTGGTCCGAGTATAATAAGTTTGTCTTTGGTCCGAGTTTATTAAAGATCAATGATGGACCGAGTTTGTTATTATATTGGGCCCGAGTTTAAAATGATGACATTGGGCCCGAGTTTAAAGAATGTATCCAGGGTCCAAGCTTGTGTGTGTATCATGACAGTCTGAGTTTATTGTATGCTATGTCATGTGATATCCGAGTTTCAAACAGGGGAACCCCCCCACACACACACACACTTGTCTGATACTGTGTAATTGTTTGTTTGATGCTGTATAGTTGTTCAATTGAAACAAGTAACTGCATGATATATTATGTTAGTCCTGCCTGTATGACGTATGATGCTATGTAAACAATTGCGTGCAACGGTATGATTCTACATGTGTGAACAGTATATGTAATATCGTTGTGTACACAATAAACACACAAAGCACCGTTGTTTGAATATTGAGGATTTGTAAACCCTAATGGAACGAAATCATGTGCAACATATCCTAGGTCGTGTGTAACGGACTTAGAGACTTATAAACCCTAGAAGCAATAACATACCGAGCAAACCCAGGTGAGTTCACACTCCTACTAAGGCATGGGATTCCCGGGTCGTGGGAATGGGTTAAAGGTTTCAATTGACTTATAACGTACAAACGCTTTTCCTAGACTATCACCTATCATGGTCCTCGGATGTCAGGACGGTTCCGTAGGTTGGGATAACACCTACGTGGTTCCGTAGGTTGGATAACACCTACGTGGTCATATGCAATTACTATCCTCGATACAAAGGATACGCACGTAAAACCTACGTGTACGCATTACTTACTTCTTCCGTAGGTTGGGATAACACCTACGTGGTCATATGCAATTACTATCCTCGATACAAAGGATACGCACGTAAAACCAACGTGTACGCATTACTTACTTCTTCCGTAGGTTGGGATAACACCTACGTGGTCATACGCGCTTCTGTTCTCGGACGAAGAACAGGGATAATACGAATAGTCTAGTGGTCACATAACATGGGAAGCCCCCACTTGAATAACTTACTATTGGCCCTGTAGAGCCACCCGTTACTTACTGTTACGCATTTACTTACTGTGAACTCGCTCAACTAGTTTGTTGATCATTCTGTTACATGCCTTGCAGATCGTTAGGTACTTGGAGCTTGCACTGGAGAAGCGGGTCGTTGTGGGCAAGGATCGTGGTTTCTACGTTGAACCATTATGACATTTAAAACTATTAACTATTGTTGGTTATTTACTATGCTTCCGCTACACTTTAAAACTATGGTTATGTTTTGAACACCTATCGTGTTGAATGGATGGTTTACATTTATTTACTTAATATTAAATTACATGTTCAATATGATTGGTGGCTTGATCCTGGTCAGTCACGCTCCCAAGCGGTGATACTCCGCGTGTGGATTTTGGGGGTGTGACATTTATGGTAGAATTAGTTGTCTTTTTGCTTCTTTTGTGATTTTGAGCTCATTTCATCCTGAAAATACAAAAGGAAGACAAAAACACTCTTTTTCCAACATTAGTACTTAAAAAGGGTTAGTTTTATGCCTTAATTGATGTGATTTATATGTTGCATTTTACACACATCAAATACCCCCACACTTGAACTTTTGCTTGTCCTCAAGCAAAACTCTTTAAATGTGGCTTACACTCCCAAATGGAATAGGTAGAAGAGAAGTTTTTTAGCTTGTCCTAGAGTGTCGGGAATCCAAGGTTTTTATAGGTTTTATTTTTATTTATTTACAATCCTATTCGTTATGATTTATTTTGAACTTTTCATAAGATGAATTACTTATTTGGGCATAGCATGCCTTATTAAAATTCCATTTATATACAAGTTCACATACCTCACGGGAGATCACTCAACACTCGGCCGAAGGTGTATATTTTAGTGAATCACTCGAGAGCGGCACGGAACTCACGTCTTCCATAGGCTTGCCAAGCAATCAATCCTCCTCCTTTTTAACTTTTTACCTTTGTAAATATCAAGAGGACTTTTTGGGTGAAGGCTTGGGTTTAAAGGTGGGTGGTTGGTTAGTGGTTAGTAAAAAGGGCGAAAATCGTAACAAGCGTCGGTTTTCGTGAAGTACCTTGTTTTTAGTGACTTTTTTATTTTGAAGTATTTCTCCAAACAAGCTTTTATAGCTTTTGTTTGTTTTTGACTTCATCATCTTCAAATTTTTTTTTTTTTCAATCATCACATAAAAAGGTGAGTTTACGAAAAAGCGAACTTGTTACTAAAAAAAATAAATAAAAAAAAAATTTTGGTGGGTAAAAAGGGTTTTGGGGTAATGAAATGAAAGGTTTAGGCTCAAAGGGGCTATCTAGGGGGATTTTGGGTAGGTAAAAAAATTGAAAAATAATGGTTTTGAAAAAAAATGGTTAGTCCTAATGCCTCCATCATTTACTTACTTGGGTTTAAGTTGGTAAGGACCGGGAATGTATCGTCGTGGCAAGTTCTAGATTTGTAAGGACCGAGCGGCTATTCACACAAGAAACGAAAAATGAGCATTTAATCTAAATATGTGTATTTTTATGCTCAATAAAGGCTCAAAACTCACTTTTGTGGGAATGGGTTTTTAATGTGACCAAGCATATATAATCGAATTTTAAACTAGACTTGTTATACCGTTTCATAATTTTCTTATGTTGGTTCCTTTTTTATCATGACGCTATCGGTTGTAAACTTGTAAAAATATAACCTTTTTAGAACTTGTTATTCCCAACTTAAACTAAGACAAGTAAATAAAAAAATGAAAAAGTTTTTGAAAAAAATTTGGGGTGTTTAGCGGTTCCAATAGAGTTTTGTGTAAGGCTTGTGTTTAGGATTTTGCAAAATTTCAAGGTTTTAGCATCCCCCCACACTTAAATTACACATTGTCCTCAATGTGTCCAAAAATAATGTTTTTGGTTGATTAGAATGTATAAAAGTGGGTTAAAAAGCAAAGATTTATGTTACTGGCATCCTGGACACGGCCCCGTGTTCACCGGGCACGGCCCCGTGGTCAAGTGCCAGTAACAAAAATTACAGAATTGAAACAGAAGCCTGGACACGGGGGCGTGTCCGCTGAACACGGCCCGTGTCCAGTTACCTAAACTGGGTGATTTTCTGCAGGGGCTCAGCACGGGGCCGTGTTGGTTGGGCACGGCCCGTGTTGAGCCTTCTATGATGGAGATTTTTGTCGGGTTGCTCTGTTCTTCGTGCATGGTTCCATTTTTCTCGTTCCCTTTTTCATCCATTACCACCATGAGTGTGTTTTATACTCACGACAACCATCAATCATAAAAACCATCATAGCATTGCAAATCATAGAGAGACATTATATTAAGTTAGCTAAAGAACTAGGGGATACATAAGGTCATCATAAGGGTTCTACTTATTTAAGAAAATTTCGGGAATAGCTTCCCGATGTAGTAACTCTCTCTAGCTGATGGCTCCTCGGTTGTCATTCAAAGCCATTCTTCTATCTCCCTTGGGAGGTAAAAGGTAGCTTCATTCTCTTCGGTGTCTCGAGGAGGAACGCTCACCGGGACTCCTTGCACCACCCTTGGTTGAGGTACTTGGTGCATGGCGTGCCATTCTGCTGGAATGATGACCTCGGGTACTACATTCCACGCCCTTTGGGTTATCACCAGGACCAAAGGCGGGGAAGCGAGAAGGTTTAATCTCTAGTGCAGGAGATTTACTTCTCGTAGGCAGCCCTCCAAACCTACCGTCAGATGATTAATACGATCCACCAAAGCTTCTTCTACTCCCGTCATCTCGTCTATGGCTTCCCTCAAAGCGTAAACGTAGTTTACTAGGGAATCCTCTGCCGTAGACGACCTCCTTCCATTTCGGTTATTTCTCGAAGATGTTCCGCTGTTTTTGCTGGCCATTTTCTGCGAAATAATCCGAAAATAACTAAACTTTTGCAAAACAGTACCTCGAACACGGCCCCGTGCTCAGTGAGCACGGCCCCGTGTTCAGCTATCTGCAGGATTTTTGTCTAACGACTCCAGGTTTTTAAATTATTTTAATACACTTTTATTGTGTTTTAAGCTCAGATAATTTAAAACAAAGTTATAGAACTAACTTTAGACAAGAATTCGTAGCAAAAACTCCTACAAACCTTTCATAGAAGGTTGGAATCATGGGTTTCCAAGCTTCCATGGAGGTAAGGTTTGAAAAATTTTTGGAAGAAGGAGAAATGAACAAAAGTGGAAAAGACAAGATGGTCCTTAGGAACCTTCTTTTAGCACTTACCTAGGATGGTATATGTGAAGATCCCAGGAATCTATGCTTCGTGAAGTGGTAAAAAATGAGCAGGATTCAGGCTGCATTTAAAGAAAACGACAGCACACTGGACACGGCCCCGTGTCCGCTGGACACGGCCCCGTGTGCAGAGAAAATCCTGACACATTTTGTCCGTATTCTGACAGAATCAGCAGAGAATCTTCTGAGTGAACACGGGGGCGTGTTGATCGGGCACGGCCCCGTGTCGGCAGGCTGTTTTATGGAGTTTTGTTTCTTACTAAGGAGATAATCTATATCGGGTGGCTCTTGACTTGTTGGAACAACCCCAAAGTGCCTAAGATACCTTAATTGTCCTATACTAAGGCGAGAACGCAAGAGGTTGTCGGTGAGGGTAATTCCTATTTTCATTCTAGGTGGACAAGTCCAACCCTTTCCCGGGCTCTCGTTAAAGAAGGTGTATGCCGAATCGCTCAGGTCTATGTATGCATCGAACGAAGTCGATGGGGAGTCCTTCACGGCACAATTGGCACAGGGACGACTATCGTCCGCATCTTTTCTAGGTAAGAAGGTATTTTCGGGAGCAACGAGGTTGTTGGAATGCGGTTCCAACATTTCCTCATGGTCATCATCTTGGGATGGATCTAAAAAATCCTTCCTAAGTTCTTTTGACCAATTGAGAAGTAGTTCTTCTAGTTGAAATAACTCGTCAAGGAGCATTTCTCCTAGAATATCTGGCTGGGCGCATTCGAGGGAGAAATAGTGCTTATTTTTACTTTCGCCCCTCTTAAGGTTACAAGGAATCGGTGGGTCTATATAGTGGGGCCTATAAGTGAGGAAAAAACATTTTAATTCCTCATGTTCGCCTCCACATATTTGACACCACAAACCATAAGAGTGCCGAAAGTAAAAAGAATTACTATCACTCATGTTTGTGTCAGAAATTACCAACCGCCGGGATCTAACGGTTCTGTTTTCAGCAACTGAATCTTGGGCACGGGGGCGTGTTGAGTGGACACGGCCCCGTGTTCAGCCTACTGTCTGACTTAAAACAGGATTGCCAGTTCCAATGATTGAGCACGGGGCGTGTTCAGCGGGCACGGCCCCGTGTTGAGCTCTGCAGAAGCTAAAAATCTAAGAGAAATCCTAAAAAAAATTAAAGAAAAATAAAAATATGATTAGGCCGTTGATTCATAACTTTCTTAAAATCCTTGTGTCCCCGGCAGCGGCGCCAAAAACTTGATGTGCGTGAAGTGTAGTATTTATTTTGATGAGTATTTAAGCCCTTTTTACACTTTTAACCAAGTTTTAAATTTATAAAACACGATATTCACTAACACTAAACACACATATGGGCAAGTGCACCCATCGTGGACGTAGTATAGTGTTGGTAAGATACCGAGGTCGTCCAAGGACACAAGAGCTTTTAATACCGGTTTATCCTCAACATCTAATCAAATCAAAAAGTGAAAAAAATGTTTTTAAACTAAGAAAAATAAAAACTAACTAAATGCTGAAAATAAAAATAAAATAAAAACAGATAGACAAGATGAATCACTTGGATCCGACACGTGTATTAGTATAACCTTTGATTATTTTCGCACTTTTGCACTTGTTTAAGAGATTATCTTAGTTATTGTAGTAGGCCCCTCTTTTGAAGGCGACGTTACCCTCAACCCAGTAGTTTGAGTCAGCAATGATACAATCCTAAAGGGTCGGATTATTGAAAGATAATGAATTAAGTTATTAATGCAAATTGTGGTAGGCTCCGCTTTTGGCGGTGACGTTACCCTCGGCTAAGTAGTCTGAGTCAGCAGGGATACAGTCCTAAATAGCCGGGTTATAGTATTAATAGTAGTTAACTTATGAGGGGGTCAAAGAGTTTGGATCCCCGCCATCCAATACCTATGGGCATTGAAGGAGATCCTACTAAATTTGACCCAGGTCCCAAGCAGGACCTCTAAACGCTGAACAAGGGCAAGACCCTTACCAAACCGTTCCCTTAACCCCCGACCAGGTAGCCAACATACCTCCATATAGACCGTGGAGATATGAATGGTGAAAATCTTTTATTTTATATAGACAGTAAAATAATGCCAAGACACCACGGACAAACGATAAGGAAAGATCACCTTCAACATAAGTAACTAGTTATTAAAGTCATTAATAAAAAACCAAATAAAAAGTGCAAAAGATTAAAAATAAAAAGTATTATACTAAACACTTGTCTTCACCAAGTGATGTAAGAGACTTAGACAAACATGGCCTTGATTGTCAAGAACTCTTACTATCAATCTTGGATCCCGAGACGACTCACACACTCTACGATGGACAATGGATGATGGTGGTGGATGATGGTGTTATGGTGGTGGTGGGTGGTGGATGAGGTGTGAGAGAGGTGGTGTGCAAAGGGATGAGAGAGAATGAAGCCAAGCTCCTCTATTTATAGGCTGAACAGAAGGCTGGACACGGCCCCGTGTCCGCTGGACACGGCCCCGTGCCCGTCTGACATTCTCTCACTTCATTAATTGTAATTGCGAATTACAATTAATGCGCCTGCTGTACTTTCACCACGCCCCCGTGCTCGCTGGACACGGCCCCGTGGTGGGCAATGGAAGCTTCTACTAGTTTGTCTTTTCTGCTGCTTCCTGGGCACGCCCCCGTGTTCGCTGGACACGGGGCGTGTTCAAACTCTGTTTCTTCTCTTTTGCCTTGGGAGGTGCCGTTGAGGGTCCGGGCAGTCCACTTTTGTTCCTTTTCTTGTATTTTATGGTAGAATTAGTTGTCTTTTTGCTTCTTTTGTGATTTTGAGCTCATTTCATCCTGAAAATACAAAAGGAAGACAAAAACACTCTTTTTCCAACATTAGTACTTAAAAAGGGTTAGTTTTATGCCTTAATTGATGTGATTTATATGTTGCATTTTACACACATCATCAACCAAGCTCTACTCCCCTCCCCTCAAGGCCAACCAGCAGCCCCAGCACCAGCAGTCAATGCTCGAGTCTGCATTGCATGTGGTGACCCTAACCACTTTGCAAACAGGTGCCCGAACAGGGTGGTTAAGCAAGAGCCCCAGCAGCAACAACAGCAGCAGCAACAACAGCAGCCTCAACAACAACAGCAAGCAGCCCATGCCCGAACCTTCAACATCAACGCCCATCAGGCTCAGGCGGATAACAACGTGGTTAATGGTACGTTCCTTGTGAATGGTATTTATGCGTCATGTTTGTTTGATACTGGAGCCGATAACTGCTTTGTGTCATTTGAATTCGAGAAGCTCCTTAGTCGTAAGCGCTCTTATCTGTCCTCATCACTCGAAGTCGAAGTCGCTACAGGAAGAACTATTACCGTTAATTCAGTACTCCGTGATTGTACCCTCGAACTCAACAATCACATCTTCCCAATTGACCTTATTCCGATGCAACTCGGAAGCTTTGATGTCATAATAGGCATGGACTTTCTTCGTGAAAACCATGCTGAAGTTGTGTGCTTTGAAAAGATGATTCGATTCTCACTCGCGAATGGTGATGTATTGTGTGTGTACGGTGAAACAACGTTGAAGGGTCTCAAGCTTATGTCGTGTATTCAAGCCAGCAAGTATCTCCGCAAGGAATACCAAGCTTTCTTGGCCAACATTGTAGTAGCGGAGAAGGGAAAGAAAAAGAAAGTTGAAGTTGAAGATGTTCCAGTGGTTCGTGAATTTCCTCAGGTGTTCCCTGATGATCTTCCTGGGCTATCACCAAGTCGTGATATCGACTTCCGTATTGACCTCATTCCTGGAGCTAACCCCGTTGCCAAAGCCCCTTATCGACTCGCTCCATCTGAAATGCGGGAACTCTCGAACCAACTCCAGGAATTACTCGAAAAAGGCTTTATTCGCCCAAGCACCTCTCCTTGGGGCGCGCCAGTCCTTTTCGTGAAAAAGAAGGACGGGTCGTTCCGGATGTGCATCGACTAACGGGAATTGAATAAGCTAACCATTAAGAACCGATACCCCTTGCCCGAATTGACGATCTGTTTGATCAGCTACAAGGTGCAGCATGTTTCTCTAAGATCGATCTACGTTCTGGATATCATCAGCTACGGATTCAAGAGGAAGACATTCCTAAAACTGTTTTTCGAACCCGTTATGGCCATTACAAATTTGTTGTTATGCCCTTTGGTCTAACCAACGCACCTGCGATTTTTATGGACCTAATGAATCGCGTGTGTAAACCTTATCTTGACCATTTCGTCATCGTGTTCATCAACGATGTCTTGATTTATTCCAAGACGAAAGCCGAACACGCGCAACATCTATGTTTGGTTCTCGAGTTACTCCAGGGGAACCAACTCTACGCCAAGTTCTCCAAGTGCGAATTTTGGTTGGAGGAGGTTCAATTTCTGGGTCACATAGTGAATAGTCAGGGTATCCATGTCGATCCTGCGAAGATTGAAGCTGTCAAAAGCTGGATTACGCCTAAGAACCCGTCGGAAGTTCGTTCTTTTCTCAGACTAGCGGGCTATTATCGACGATTCATTGAAGGATTCTCCAAGATCGCTGTGCCACTTACTGCTCTTACGCATAAGGACAAGCCTTTTGTGTGGGGAAACGCACAAGAGACTGCCTTTCAAACCCTCAAGCATATGCTGTGCAATGCACCGATTCTTACGCTGCCCGACGGAAGCGACAACTTCATTGTCTACTGTGATGCTTCTAACCTTGGTCTCGGCTGTGTTCTTATGCAGCGAGACAAGGTTATAGCCTACGCATCTCGTCAGCTCAAGATCCACGAGAAGAACTATACAACCCATGACCTCGAGCTAGGCGCGGTTGTCTTTGCATTGAAGATTTGGCGACACTACCTGTATGGCCCTAAGTGTACAATCTACACTGATCACAGGAGTTTACAACACATCTTTAATCAGAGAGAGCTTAATATGCGTCAACACCGATGGGTAGAACTTCTCAACGATTACGACTGTGAGATTCGTTATCACCCAGGCAAGGCGAATGTGGTTGCCGACGCGCTCAGCAGAAAGAGTTATGTGCTCAGTACCCGAAACATCCAAGCCCAGCACAATTTCGAAACCCTTATTCGCGAAGCTCAACATGCTTGCTTTAACGAGCGTACATTGAAGAGAGAGAGGATCTATCACGATGGAGCTCAGTTAGTAAGCAAAGCAGATGGGATATTCTATTATCTGGACCGAATTTGGATCCCTAAGCGGACCAATTTGCGAAAGATTATCATGAACGAAGCCCACAAGTCCCGATATTCTATTCATCCCGGTGCAGACAAGATGTACCAGGACCTGCGTTGCAAGTACTGGTGGCCGGGTATGAAACGGGATATCGCTCTGTACGTTGGAAGCTGTTTAACTTGTGCAAGAGTCAAGGCTGAACATCAAAGACCTTCTGGCTTACTCGAACAACCGCCGATACCTATATGGAAGTGGGAGAGTATAGCTATGGATTTCATAACGAAACTCCCGCCCACGCCATCAGGTCACGACAGTATTTGGGTCATAGTTGATCGTCTCACGAAGTCAGCCCACTTTTTGCCAATACGAGAAGACTACAAAGTGGAACGACTAGCCCAAATCTACACCGACGAGATCATTCGTAATCATGGTACGCCTCGTTACATCATTTCAGACCGTGACGCTCAGTTCACTTCACGATTGTGGGAAACGTTTCAAGCTCGCTTAATCTGAGTACTGCATTCCATCCTCAAACCGACGGACAGACTGAAAGAACGATCCGTACTCTTGAAGACATGCTCCGAGCGTGTGTCATAGATTTTGGCGGTAGTTGGAACAAACACCTGCCATTGGTGGAATTCTCGTACAATAACAGCTATCATGCCAGCATTCAAATGGCACCTTTCGAGGCTTTGTATGGTAGAAGATATCGATCGCCTATTGTGTGGCACGAGATCGGTCACTCGCAACTAACCAGTCCTGAGATTCTACAAGAAACGACTGATAAAATCCACCAGATAAGAGACAACTTGGTAAAAGCTCGGAACAGACAGAAAAGTTACGCCGATAAAAGACGCAAGCCCCTGGAATTCGCCGTTGGCGACTACGTACTCCTAAAGGTATCACCTTGGAAGGGTGTAGTTCGATTCGGCAGGAAAGGGAAACTAGCGCCTCGATATGTTGGACCTTTTAGGATTCTGGAAAGAATCGGAAAAGACGCCTACAGACTCGAATTACCGGAGGAACTCAGTAACGTCCACCCGACTTTCCACGCCTCTAACCTCCGAAAATGCCTTGCTGATCATGATCTAATCGTACCACTCGACGATCTTCAGGTCAACGAAACCTTACACTTCGTGGAAAAGCCTGTTGAAATCATGGATCGCCAAACCAAGCAACTCAGGCGCTCTCGCATCCCGATCGTGAAGGTCCGATGGGAAGGCAAACGAGGCGCGGAGTTCACTTGGGAACTCGAAAGCGAAATGAAGGCCAAGTACCCGCAGTTGTTTAAATAAATAGATCTGAAGCATCAAATTGGTAAATCACGGCGTTGTGTAGCCTTCGAGCCTACATTTTTAATTTGAACTGGGCAAAATCGTACTTTTGAATTTGGGGGCAAAAACATACTTTTATTTTGAACCGGGCAAAAACATAATTTTAAACTGAAGACGAAATCATAATTTTTGAAACGGGGCGAAAATGCAAAATCGTCATTTTTAGTTTGGGGCAAAAGCAAAAATTTATTTTGAACTGGGGCCAAAATTGTAATTGTAATATGGGGATAAAAGCATGATTTTGAACCGAGGGCAAATTCGTAATTTTGAGCAAGGGACAAAAACATAATTTTATTTTGAAGTGGGGGCAAAAACGAAATTTTATTTTAAATCAAGGACGAAACCATAATTTTAAAACGAATATAAAAGAATAAAACGTTGGTCCAATAGGGAGGTGCCACGCAGCTGCGTGGCCCTATTCCTCAAACTCCCTTTTGTATATGTTGAAATTTTTTTTTAACTGGAAATATCAAAAATGCTTCTAATATTACAAATTGAACACACGTCCATCAACTATATCAATAAGCCTTCAACCCGTTGGGCTAAGAAACTACTTGGTTAAATTGACTACTATTTTATGTAACCACTTACAAGGTAACTTTTATTTTCTATGGATTAGTCAACATTTTTCACAAATTTTACAAATAGATGCTCTTATTTTCATTATTTCTTAAATTTATTTTAATTAGAAAAATCAAAAATGCTTCTAACAAGTATTGAAGACTCTTATATTACGGTTGCTTCGTAATAGTAATTTAGGTAAACCACATAGACCATTAAAATATAACACATGGTTAGAAATTTCGAACAATAACTCTCTGTACTTAAAATTTAGTATGTAAAAGTTTAGTTTGTAAAGTGTGGGATCATTTCAAAGAAAGAAGAAACATTTGGAACGACGTGTATTTGTAAATTATTTTTAATACTAGCAATAACACCCGTGCGCGTTGCGAACAAATGCACACCGCAACTATAGAATGGATTAGTCTAAATATCATGTTATGCGTTAATCATATGAAAACTCACGTTTCGACGTATCTGATTGTGCTCAGTGTGACCTATATAAGCATTGCGATTGGATCAAGAGTAAAGTAAATCGAGTTTATACCGTACGATCATAACGTATTATATGTGACCATGTTCATATATGGAAAATATTAGTAGGTATTGTAACACCCCGTGTTTTCGAATGTCAAAGTCAAAGTCCAAGTCAACTTTGACTTTCTTTGACTGTAGATAGTCGTATTTATGTTTTAGTTGT
Source organism: Helianthus annuus (assembly GCF_002127325.2). Classification (NCBI taxonomy): domain Eukaryota; kingdom Viridiplantae; phylum Streptophyta; class Magnoliopsida; order Asterales; family Asteraceae; genus Helianthus; species Helianthus annuus. Next base: position 33,536,536 of record NC_035449.2, on the reverse strand, counting down.
ATTATGTGGAGTAAGTGTTGTAATCAGCAAGAGTCGAAGTAATCGAATGTGTTTTTAACGCGAACCGATCTACGACTGTGAATAGTAGGAAGTAACAATGCGATAAAGTTAACTAATCAGTAATCAAACCGATCTAACAATCAATCGAACTCGAGACTCGAATTATGCGAATTTTGGTATTGTTATACGTGTGTGTTTGTGCCTTATGTGTTACTTGTGCATGTTTACTCTATGTTTGGTGTGATATTCAAGCAAATTAATCGAAAATCAAATCGAAACTCGAAAGGCAATCGAACTCAATCAAAACCGACATCGAAGCGCGAAAAGTAGATGCTTGTATGTAGATATAGTGGTTGGGACTAAAAGTAATTTGACTAGGAACCCTATCGTATTCGTATCAGCGTCCATCGAAATCGAAACGTCGAAAATCGTCGCAAAATACTCGAAGTGGGTCGCGGATCGAACAGGAAGCATCCGGATCGAACAGGCCAGCCGATCGGCTAGCATCTTGCCAGCCGATCGAGCAGCCCACTCGATCAGAGCTCCTGGCCGATCGGCTGCCACTTTCCTCTTTTGGAGCCTATAAATAGGGCTGTCATTGTCATACTTTCCATTTTTGGAAAGCTCTAACCGAACCAGCTATCTTCTTCACCTTTCCTCAGATTTCTCTCAATCCCGGTAAGTTTTCACTCTAATTCTTGTACGTTTTTTATCATTACTTGATTCTACACCTTTCTATCTTTCAAAACTTGGGATTCTAACCGTGAAATCACCAAGATCTAAGTGTTCTTGGGTGATGTCATCATGGTGTTCTTGAAGAACATCATGTTTTGGCCTCATTCAACTATGATTAGCTTAGACCTAACCGATTTCCACATAAACAAGCTAAGATCTATCAAGGATCTAAACAACTTCAAGTGTGAAGGATTGAAAGAAGAAATCCCAACTTTCTTTCAACTCTGTTACACTCAATGCCTTCAAACCGATAGAAACGGAGCTTGAACCGGCTAACTAATCATTCAAAACAGTTAAAAGGTTCAAGATTCGGGTTCTATGAACAAGGTTCACCGATTTCGGGTAAACTCTAAACCAACGTTCCGAACCGTTCACCGGCCGGACTTGGGTGATTTCTGTCCGAGCCAGAGAGACGGGTAAGAACGAAGGTATCATAGTTCAACTCGTTACCAAACTACCTCGATATAATGACAAGTAACCAGACGACCAAGTGTTAGACGAAAGGCCGACCAGGTCAGACTGCTGGCCGAACGGCTAGGCTGATCGAACAGCCCAGCCGATCGGACACACCAGCCGATCGACCGGGCCAGCCGATCGGCTAGCGCATGACGTCTCACTTTTCCAAACTTTTGAGGTATAGTATTGACGAAGTAGTGTTCGATCGAATATGGCACTCGATTGGTGAACATTACCGTTCGGATCATGAGATACTATGCTTCAACACTTAATCGTTTTCACAACTCGTTCGTAGTAGGGAATGCCAGCCGATCGAACAGACTATTCGATCGAGTGACATTCAGTGGAGGACCAATTCTGAAGTTTCTAGCCGATCGAGTGAGCTAGCCGATCGAGTGAGCTAGCCGATCGAATGAAACGTTCGATCGATCGACTTGAAAGGTAAGAACACTTCAGTGTTCTCATATACTACAACGAAAACTTCAAAAGTTCAAATCCTCCAACACAAACACACCAGAGGAAGAAACAATCCACTCGAATGGCCCAGCCGATCGAGCCTACCGGCCGATCGAACCGGACTGTCCAACCGGACATACCAGCCGACCGAACAGCCCGTTCGACCGACCAGCCCATTCGATCCATTTCACACTTGTTTACTTTTCTGCGTCACTTATCGTTATGCTATCGAACTATTCAGGCTAACCTTACTCTCAGCGCTCCCTTCAATCCACAATCAATCACTGTGAGTATACTCGATCCCTTTTTGCTTTTAGCACTTTTGGGTGTTACATACGTTACTTATCAAATCACAATCAAACACAAACTATTTGAACGCTAACCGATTGCATGTGCTATTTGACTAAATGAATGCTGTTTATTATGTTTACACGTGGAGTGCTATCTACCTGCCTTAGCAACATACTACTATAGTTTGGACTCAGCACCCGTTCACACGGGGGTTGTTAAGGACAATTACTTGCATGGATTACGGTGGTAATCATGTATTGCGAACCGTCTCGGACGGTCAACCCGCAGTCGTTGGTGTCGATTGTCCCATGTCGATAATTAACATGCATCGTTTTCCTCTGTGTACGTGTCTGGTTATGCGTAAACTATTCGAACTCTATATGCTATTATCAAACTTGTGTGCTCACCTTTACATTATGTATTGACTTTATTTTAACGTATGTGACAGGTGCTTAAGTTGCCAGGATGCTTAGGCGCATGGTGATGAAATCGAGGCTAGGGAGTCTAGAAATAATAAACAATTGTCTGTAATAATAATTAAATCTGAGTTGTCGGAACGGAATTATTTGCTTGGTTGCTTCTATGATAACTTGTTATTTATTTGGGACACGGTATGGGACGTGTCATTTAAACTGAATTTATATTATAGTTGTTGTGGAAACTTCTGGACAATCTGTTTCGCTCTGTGCCGCGCCCCGATGATTCCGCCATCGGTTGGGGTGTGACAGGTATAAAGGAAAACACGACACATATAATCAAAAGGGATTAATTAGACCTTTTGAAAAGAAGGGAAAAGTAAAATATGACTCCACTCGATTCGAAACAAAATTTACGAAATATACATATAAAAGCACGAAAACAAATTGTATTTGACCTGAGCCGTTTTCCCAAATAGTTTACGTTGAAACGTAGACCAACTCGAATTTATAGCAAAACGCATATAAAAATATGCACGTAAATATTTGATCTGACTCGTTTCTAGAAAACATTTATGTCAAAAATAGAGCAATCGAAACACGTACATAAAAATATGCATGTAACCGTGTCAAGTAGCACCAATGTCACATCACTGCTTGTGACCACCAACATCGGAAAACTCGTAAAACTAAAATAAATAAAAAAGGAAAAAATAATACTGGACGAAAAGCAGACCTAAAATCATTGAACCACGCACGCCCGTTGCGGTGTGTTAATGCGAAAAATTAGAATGAAACGTAAAACGTAGAAAAAAATAAATAAGTCGATCTAGGACACGCGCGTTGCGACGAATCCGTCAAACGGGGAAATAGACGCGTTGCGATGCGCCTGTAAAAAGGAAAAAAATTTACGAAAATACGTTGAATCTCACACGCACGTTATGGCGTGTTAACTGACATAATTTAGAACGAAATGTATAACGAAAAACTTGCAAAAGATGAAAACTGTGGGGGACCAAAGTTGAAAATAAAAAGTATTGGCGTTAAATTGTAAAAGATGGAAAGCTTTAGGTTAAAGTTAAAAGTTAAAAAAACAAAAGGGTTAAAATGCAAAAGGTAAGTCCTTTGGGTTAAAAGTGAAAAAACAAAATTTATTTTCAAAAAAATCCCCATGTATGAGGTACAACACCATTAAGAAACAAATTTTTGCTAATTTATAATATGGAAATATTACAAATCGAACACACGTCCATTAGGGGGTCCGGAGTGGTGTCGGCAAAAGGCATCGGCACCGATGTCTAACCAATGCCCACATGTTTACCGAATTGGTTTTACCGATTTGGGGAGAAAAATCGGTGAGGGAACACCGATGCGGGAAGAGGGAGGAGAGGGGAGAGAGTGGGTGTGTGTGGTGGGGTCCATGCCATCTTAACCATTTAAAAAAAAAAAGTTTACCACTTCACCAAGTGTCTAACCATTGCCAACACTTTTGAGCATAGTTTACCACTTTGACATGGCACACTCTCTGTTGGTGCATACGTCTGTCGACTTCGTCTTGTATCGAGTCTTGTATTGTTCAGGGCACGAAGTTCGAGAAAACAAGTCAAAAAGCTATTTCGCATGAATTAGATAATTCTGCACGAAATTACCATCAGGTAATTCCGTACGGAATTAGCATGTAATTCCGTTTGGATCTTAATTCCGCTTGAACTGTAATTTCGTATGAACCTGTTTCATGCGGAATTAGCATGCCTATAAATAGCTACCATGTAATTTCGTTTGAACGAGTGGTGTATGTGAGTTTCGGGAGCCGAAGTGCTGCCGAAGTGTCGTTTCGCTGTAAAACTTTGTCAAGTTAATCAGAACGACTATTAAAGTGAATATCTTGCTGAATCACACTCAATATGTCTGTTTCCACCTTTCATATTGAGTAGAACGCCTCTGAACAACTCGTTTCGGGTCCGTATACGATCCTACAAGTGGTATCAGAGCTCAGGAGGAGGAGTTCTAGCAAATTCAGATTGTTTTCATCTTATTTTCTAACTTCTACACCTTCTTTTCTAAATTGAACAAGTTTTAACGGTTAAAATGGCTTGAATTTTGCACATCATAAGTGAAATTGTGTTTTAACAAACCCTTGAGAAAATTGGACCTAAAATCGAGCTAAATCCTGATTAATTTGACAAAAGTTTGACCGAAATGATGACATCAGCATAATTTCGTTTGAAAGTGTTCCATAATTTCGCACGGAATTACATCTTTTAGCTAATTTCGTTTGAAATTCTAGCTAATTCCGCACGGAATTAGTAATTTCGCTCGAGTTATTTCATACGAAATTATAATTTCGCTTCAAAGAAGTTAATTTCGCTTGAACTGGTTCATAATTTCGTACGAAATTAAATTTCGTTTAGTGATTTCGTTTGAAATTTTTAATTTCGTTTGAAAGTCTATTGTGCAGGTTAATTTCGCTTGAAGAGGTATTTCACTTGAAGTAATTTTGTTTGAAAGACTTAATTTCATTTGAAAGTGTCTGTTTTGATAAACTTGTTACCGAATCATGGAAGAAGAATTCTACAACGCATTTGCCACATCCCCGACTACTCCAGTTGCCATTGCTCAAAGCACAAACGATCCTACACTCTCATTGGTTGATTTTTTAGTTTGCCACTCTCAAGTGTCTAACCACTCCCTACACCCTTAACTATATCAATAAGCCTTCAATCCGTTGGGCTAAGAAACTACTTGGTTAAATTGACTACTATTTTATTTAGCCACTTCGTCCATCTATTTTCTTTAAGTTTTTTCTTATCTAGTTTAAACTAAATGTATTTATACTTAATTAATGATTTTTTTAATACTAATAATTTTTTTTGTTATTACAAAATCGTTAGTATTGCCATCTTAACCGACCAATGTCGATACCGGTTTTGGTTCTATCGAAATCATTATCGATACCGAAACAGGGTACCAGTACCGAAAGTGTTCAGTACAGTACCGTACCGGATCGAAAGTACTGATCCTGCAAAAAGCAAATAGTGGGTGCCGAATTGGTACAAAAATGGTTCGATTCAATACGTTCGGTATCGGTACCCAGTATCATTTACTTATTCCTCCTTTTGTAACTTTTATTTATATAATAAAACCTATTATATATCTATTATATATAATAAATGAAAGTTATTTGGGCCACGTGTCAGTAAATTAGGGCATCCTCAGTTCTGTTTTCCCGCCCAACAGTACCACACTTCCATCCCTTTTATACTCCCTCCGTCTCCTTTTTTCCTTTTCAAAACCTTGAATCTGAATCTTCTTCTCCTGTACTCTTCTTCCTTCTTAATCAAAGATCAAAGCAAATCATCTCATCATGAATCATTCAGCCTTTATAATTTTCATGTCTGATTATACCATGAAGAGGTAATATCTGGCTTTTGTAATTATCATCCCGAGCTATAGTTGGGAAGATTCTTTCATCTTCTTCGTCGGCAAGGTTCTTCCATTTGAGGTTTGATTTGTATGTTTATAGATCTGTGTTGATTTCTTCTCATTTTCATACAAAGTTTTAATTAAACCCTAATTTCTAATTGTAATCTCATCATATGGTTCCAAGGTTGTTGTCATCGATGGTCATCAAAGTTGAAATCCGCTTACCTGCGGATAGATTTCCACCATGAACTGGTATGTTTGAATATGTTCAGAAACTAAGGGTTTTTTTCTTAACGGTGATGATATGAGTACAACATTTGTTGATTATTGATCTTTGAATATGTTTACCGATTATTCTTTTTGAAATTAGGGTTTCGTTTCCTTGAGATTTGAATCTTCTTATTGTTGAAGCCTTTGAAGCCGATCCTTTTAAATTTCCAGTTCCCGAGGTAGTATCTGTTTGTAACAGCAGTGGTTCAGCATCTACAGTGGACTCAACATGTACAGTGGATTCAACATTAGGTGTTTGCTATTATTGTTTGATGTTGTTTGCTATTATTGTTTGATGTTGTTTACTATTATTGTTTGATGTTGTTTGCTATTGTTGTCAAGTAAGGTAAAAATGGTCTTTCTAATTATCTGAATATTGCGTATGATATCCTTTTAATTTTAATCACCCAACAAGTTTTTTGGTTTGTTTCTTTCTTATTTCATTATGATTTGTATGCTTTTAGGGTTTGATTTTATATTGGTCATCACATTAATGGTGAGTACTCAACAATATTGGATGGTTTACTTAGTTTTATTTTGGGTATTTTTGGATGATTTCATCCATTTCTTTAGATAGTTCATGATTGAAGATGCAGTTGAAGGGATCATTTGAGTGAAATGAATGTTGATTTATCAGAAGATGCAGTTGAAGGTATCTTAAATAAGGTAATAATTGCATTACATCCCTGTTGAAAAAATAGAATTGATAAATTTAGGGAAAGTGAGGTTGAAAGATGTTAACCCAACAGTGGAGATCTCATTCTACAGTTTCGATAAATTAAGGGTATTCTCATATAATTCTTCCTATATACTTCCAATGAAGCGGCACTTTGGACATCTGTTGTCTTCAAACATCTATTATCTATTATCTATTCTATCTATTATATATAATAGATAATAATAGATAGAATAGATAATAGATAATAGATAATAGATATTTGAAGAACAACAGATGTCCAAAGTGCGGATTCTTTGGAAGCAGCCAGGAACCATTATATGAGAATACCCTTAATTTATCGAAGCTGTAGAATGAGATCTTCCACTATTGGGTTATCATCTTTCAACCTCACTTTCCCTAAATTTATCAATTCTATTTTTCAACAGGGATGTAATGCAATGATTACCTTATTTAAGATACCTTCAACAACATCTTCTGATAAATCAACATTCATTTCACTCAAATGATCCCTTCAACTGCATCTTCAATCATGAACTATCTAAAGAAATTGATGAAATCATTGTTCAAACATCGTTTAAAGTATGTGTGTTTTGCTACTCCAATTTTGAATTTTTTATTTTTTTTATTTTGAAGTGATATACTCTAATACTTGCTTTATATTTCAGTCTAATCACAGTTGTTTGAAATTCATACAATCTGATGCGGGTTATTATAGGTTTGTGTTAAAGAAGCGTAAAGTTAAATTAAACACAAAGAAATATTTTTAAATCTACATTTATAATGATTTTTGCTGGTGACTAAATGATGATTATATGTGACTCTGGGCAGATGATGATGATGTAGAAGCCGCAGTAGTTCCTACTAAATGCAAGAAAGCATCTGCTAGTGCTATAAGATAAGATTTTATCTTACTAGAGTAATGGTGTTTCCTGCCTTTTTTGTATTAAAAGAAGCATAAAGTTTGGTTTAAAACAGCTCTTTATGAACAAAGTTAAGTATTAAGTATATGAGGACAGGGCTTCTCTTCCACAGCTGAAGAAGTGTTTTCATGTACTGCATCTTGGTCTGTTCTGTTCACGGGAGATCAGCTTTCTATAAATCATGTTGTTGATGCATTGAGTACTTCCGTGGAGTTCATGGCGATTTTCGAAGATATACTTTGATGGAGTTTAAAGCTAAAAGCACTAAATTTTAAGCTAAAAGCACTAAATTCTTGCTGTTAGGTTCGTAAATTTCTTGGTGTTGTTCTTAGATTTTAAATTGTTTCTTTTAGATTCGTAAATTTCTTAGTTTCTTTTCTTGAATTCTAAGTAATTTTGTAAAGTTCAATAACAAACACTGGTTTGAACATCTGTTTGCATTGAGGTCAATAGATAATGGAAACCCATGTTAGGTTGAACAGTGTTTTTAAGAGGAAAACATTGTGAGAAGACAGTAGATCATATTAACTTAAACATCTGTTCATGGTTAAACAGATGTTTGGCCTTTTATAATTTATATCAGAGGTTTGGACTTAAACAGTTGTTTGACCTTAAACAGATGTTTGGCCATAAACAGATGTTTGACCTTAAACATATGTTTACCTTAAACAGATGTTTCGCCTTCTGTATCAGATATTTGGACTTAAACAGATGTTTGACCTTAAACAAACCTTAAATCAAACATCTGTTTAAGGTCAACATTTATTTCACTATTGGCCAACATTTGATTGACTTTTGGTCAACATCTGTTTGAATTTTGGTCAATATATTATTTTTCAAACAAGTACAAAATCCCAAATCACCCTATCATTTAAGTGAATTGAAGTAAAAGTGGAAATGATATTATTCATGTGGTCCTATTGTTGTTTTGTTTAATCTCTAATATGGGTTCATGATCTAATCCGGTGATTTGAAGACATTGTTGTTTCATGTTTATACTAATAAATAAAAATCAAGTACACTTGGATGATTATTAAACTCCTCATTTTGATTGTTTGGGTATATTATTCTTGAAATTGGTCTTTTATTGCAAACAGATGTTTATAGGCAAACATCTGTTTATGGCCAAACTTCTATTTATAGGCAAACATCTGTTTAAGCTTAGACCTTTGTTTATGTTAATAGTGTTTATATGTAGCAGTTTTTTTCACATCAGTGTTTTATAGTCTGTTAGGTTGTTAGATGTCATCACCTCAGTGTTTTATATGTAACAATTTTTATGACATCAGTGTTTATATGTAACACTGTTTATCCCAACAGTTTTTATATGTAACAATATTTATCACATCACTTCATTGGTTTGATCTGTACTATAAATTGAACAGTTGTTTCATTTTTATACTAATAAATAAAAATAAAGTACACTTGGATGATTATTAAGCTCCTCATTTTGATTGTTTGGGTATAGTATTCTTGAAATTGGAACAATGTTTGCAAACAGATGTTTATGGGCAAACATTTGTTTAAGCTCGAAGATTTGTTTAAGGCCAAAAATCTGTTTATGGGCAATCATCTGTTTAAGTTCAAACTTTTGTTTAAGTCCAGACAACTGATATATAAGGCGAAACATCTGTTTAAAAGCCTGTTACAACCACTGTGTTGGTTGAAACATTTGATTATTAAAAGTTATCCACTGCTGAAATACAACCTCTGTTTCTTCAATCTTCGTGTTGACCACTGACTTACCAAACATCAGTGTTTAAAAAACTGTTTGGTATCCACTGATAGGAAAAAATAGCCACTGCTCACTTTTTTATTGTTGACATCCATTGATATTGACCATCAACGGTTTTCCTAAAAAACAGCCACTGCTCACATTTTTATTATTGATTGTGTTAACTAGTGATAGATTGAAATTATCAAATAAAAACTAGAATTACCATGAAATTACCATTTTACGTAATCGTTACATTCCAATGAGATAAGAGTTCCTCCAACATTGTTTTCGTGATAAAATTTAAAGTTAAATTAAAAAATAAAAAAAATACTTGATGACTATTTGTTCTAAATCAAATCAATAATTAATGCTAATTTCTTGAGCTTTGGACAATTAAAATATGCAAAATGTGAATTTCAAACTGACGGTTATTATCTCTTAACTAAAGTTAAGATAAAAATTAGAAAAGTCATCATGACAATTGCTTTCAAATCAGATCACTGATAATATCAGTAATTTTTAAAATTAAAAATATGCAAAATGGTAATTTAAAATTGACGCTCTCTTTTTTTTTTCCTACTTTGCATAGCATTTCTAATATTTGATTAGTTTAATAAAGCAGGATATAAAGATATACACTACTTACCTTTCAGTTCCCAATAAACATCAGTTCCCAATAAACATCATGACAATTGCTTTCAAATCAGATCAGTAATTACTGATAATATCAGTAATTTTAAAATTCAAAATTCAAACCATATATTCTTATCCTATAAATAAGATATAATTATCTGGTTTGACATTCAAATCTCGCTCGCTAATATATGTGAGCGTATCTTTCTCTCTCAAATGCATCTTTCTCATGATTCAGCCGCTTATCTCCGATTACCCTTCTTTGTTCGAATGTTTGTTGATTATGTTTACATGTTATCGTTCCAGTATCATTGTTCGAACATCGTCGTTTCAATGAAAATTCGCATCCCACATCAACCTTTCAATATCGATGCTGTAGTATCATTGTTGCAACATCGTGAAAAATTGCATGTGCTACCTTTTTCTATGGCAGAGTTGCAGCTTGAACGGACGATATGTATCTTCTATCTTGAATAGTTGCATGTGCTATCTTCTTTGATGGGAGAGTTGCATTTTTTGATTTTCGTTAAATCGAAAGTCATGTTTTCTTGTGCCAGGAAGATTTTCTGGTTTTATAGAAAGTATATATTCGTGCAATATCATGTAAACTCAGATGTGCTATAACAGTTGAGAAGATACCTTTGCATTTTAGGTTTATTTCTTATTTGTGTTGTCAGTAATATAGAGTGCGGTGATAGTGATGTGCAGTTCATGGCGATGCTGAAGGACATACATCGAGAGGTTCAGCAATCGATGGAGTTGAAACTAAAGTTTCTTAATTCTTGCTGTTATTCTTAGATTTGAACTTTAATATTGTTCAATATGTGATGTAATTATTGGACTTTTAGTTTTAAGGTCATGAATAAATGAATAAATTTAATTTTATGAATCTATGTTGTGTTTTATTTTTACTTATTATTTAGTGTTTCAGTAATATTTAGATTATGTTGATGTTGAATTGTGTCTGAATATCTGTTTGGTAAGTCAACAGAGGTTTAATAGTGTCAAGGATTTGTTTGATGGTCAACCTTTGTTTCTTCATTCTTCATGTTGACCACTCACTGACCAAACATCTGTGTTTCAATCACTGTTGGCTATCCACCGATAGTTAAAAAAATAGTCACGGCTTACATTTTTATTGTTGAAATCCACTGATATTGAGAATCATTGGTTTTCCTAAAAAACATCCACTACTCACATTTTCAACAGGGATGTAATGCAACGAGTCCTCTCAAATGAATAGACGGACACTTGCTTCCTCTCAAAGGGTTATGGTGTGGTTATAACAGCTGATCATGCTAAGGACTGTTATAATCAACCACTGCTCCTTATAAAGACTGATGGGCTTATTGACTCATGAGGGCCTATGCACTGTTGAAGACAAAGCCCTGTTAAAGACAAGCACTTATGTACCTAAAGCCTGATCAACGAAAGGAAAACCACTGCTTAGTAGCAGCAGTGTTTCAGCATCTACAGCGGATTCAACTTTAGTATTTATGTATCAGTGTTTCTTATGTAACAGTGTTTAGTGTAGCAGTGGTTCTCTATACTTTATATCTTGAGACAAACCCTATACAAATTCAAAGATGAACCATTGTCCAACAACAAAAGTGGTTCAGCATCAACAGTAGATATTCTACCTTTGTTTATGTTAACAGTATTTATATGTAACAGTATTTATCACATCAATGTTTTATACTCTGTTAGATTGTTAGATTTCATATCACTGAGATGTTTATATGTAACGTTATTTATCACATAACCCCATTTTGATTATTAGATTTCATATCACTGATCTGTACTATAAATTGAACAGTGGTTTAATCTTTATACTACTAAATAAAAATGAAGTACACTTGGATGATTATTAAGCTCCTCATTTTGATTGTTTGGGTATAGTATTCTTGAAATTTCTCTTTTTTTTTTTTTTTTTTTTTTTTGCAAACAGATGTTTATGGGCCAACTTCTTTTTAAGGTTAAACATTTGTTTAATTTCAAACATCTGTTTATGTCCAAATATTTGTTTAACTCCAAACAACTGATATAGAAGGTCAAATATCTGTTTAAGGTCAAACAATCTCAAAATAGTTAAAAATGATAGTTTTCACTAATCCTTAGAAGTCTGTTACAACCACTGATTTGGTTTAAACATCTGATTGTTAAATGTTATCCACTGTTGAAAGACAACTTCTGTTTCTTCAATCTTCATGTTGACCACTGTCTGACTAAACATCAATGTTTCAATAACTGTTGGCTATCCACTGATAGTTAAATAATAGTCAGCAAACTACTGCCCATAGCCAAGAAAGTATAGCTTAGCAGATGTTTCCTTTGGCAAACATATACCATAGCAGTGGTTTTGAAATTGCCGGTAATTTCAAATTCAAAATGCCTTGGGATATGTACTTTGCAATTAATGCACGTCAAGCAATCACTTCTGTCTTATGGTAAAGGCGTCTTATAGGTAAATGAATAGGTTAATTGCAATTATAATAACGTGTTTAATTTTATATTTTTCTCATGTAAATGCATTAAAAGCCTAACGAGTGTCGCTTCATATTCTTTCGTCTGACGATGTATTAGTTATAACCGCCTTCATTGGGTATATAAAATACATTGGGCAGAGGTTTTGGTCATTACCGTTTTCATCCATCTACTAAATCATCTTCAAAAATTTTGTTGACGAGATTTTCACAAGGCTCTCTGCAGAATGGAAAAATTTGGGTTTCAAATGATTGTTGACGAGATTTTCACAAGGCTCTCTCCAGAAGATATCGGTCGTTTCAAATGTCTTTCGAAGAATTTTTATAGTGAATTGTCAAGTCATGCATTTCAGATGATGCGTGCTATCCGAAGTGGAGATTCAGTACAAAAGAAACTACTATCCTTTAAAGACACGTCAATTGTCATTAACGACGTAGATGGTGGTAATTTTGATGTTGTTAGAAGCAAAACCTTAAGTTTTCCTAACAATGTGCACCCTATCTTCTTACGTATTCTATCTTCATTTAATGGTTTGTTGTTAGTTTGCAATGAAGGGATTTCCTGTCAGTTGATTATTTGGAATCCAACTATCAAGCGGTATAAGGTTTTGTGTGATGACTACTTCAATTACAATCATCATCGAAACTCTGATACTGGTGGAATTTATTTTGATCAGTTCAATGATCTGAAAGTGCTGAACATCAGATGTTACCGTAATGTAACTGCTGCTCGTGTTTACTCACGACGTCGTGAGCCATGGGCAACAATAAATTTCGGTAGTGTAAACAATTATGGTTTAAGTCGTTATTCATGGTCTACAAGAGTTTATGCTGATAAAACCATATATTTTATGGTTTCAAAATATTGGTATACACTAGGTGAGAGGAACATCGTTGCTTTTGATGTTCTTAGTGAGACTTTCAGAATGCTTCATTTTCCCGAGAGTATTGTAGTCAATCCTTGCCAAGGGCATTTTTTGACCATCGGAAAGAGGTTGCATTTGATTGTTATTGGAAAGTCTGCTGAGCTAACTGCTGATTTGCTCAGATATGAAGAAGAAGGCTAGATGAAGGTGTTTGTTTTCAATAATCCTCGTGTAGTTAATTATGTAGATAGTCGCCGAAGTACTAATATACTTGAAGACAACAAGTGGCTGATAACAAGCATCTAGGGGGACATGATTGAAGTTGACCTGAGCAATGAACTTCTGAAATACCTCCAACATGTTGACAACTACAATGGTCCGAAAGGAGCTTTACTTATCGAAACTACTGTTTCACCAATTGATTAGGAATTAGGATCCTGTATTTTATTGAATGTTATTTGCTGTTTTGACAATTGTATTTTTTATATAATTAGTTGTGTTAAAATTATTAATCATGTTTGTTATTTAAATTAAGTAAATGAATATTGATGTTTGAGAGTGTAAAAGCTTGTAATATTGGCAAAGGTCTGTTTAAATGATCAAAGTTCTGTTATTGGGAACAGATGTTTCAAAATTAAACAGTGGTTGATACATTTGTTGACTTGGGTCAACAGATGGATGACCTTTGTATGCTGTTTGAAACTTGTAGTTTTTATATAATTAGTTGTGTTAAAAATATTAACCATGTTTGTTATTTAAATTAAGTAAATAAATATTTAGGTTTGAGAGTGTAAAAGCTTGTAGTATTGGCATACTTATGTTTAAATGATCAAAATTCTATTATTAGGAACAGAAGTTTGAAAACAAAATAGATGTTTGGAACTACTGTTAAGAAAACCGTGGTTGAAACTACTGTTTGGTTAAAATGGTGGTTTAAAACCACTATTGGGTTAAAATAGTGTTTTGTGGAGGTTGAAGGGGATTGAAGCGACTGTTGGGTTAAAATGTAGTTTTTTTGGAGAAGGAATATGCTTGAACTACTGTTTATATAATGACTGTTGTTAAAGCTCAGTGTTTTAATCCACTCTTAGGCTATCCACTGATAGTTATAGTCAGCTACTATTTTCATTTTCATCATTGTAAACTACTGATATTGATTCATCGGTTGTTTCCTAACAACTGTCATCCATTATTCATCAGAGGTTGTGACGTGGACAGTACTTATCCGTCAGATCTTTGTATGCTATTTCGTGCATTGATTTGGAATTAGTATGCTGTATTCTATTGATTGTTGTTTGCTTTTTTGAACTTTCTTTATTATATAGTTACCTCTGTTTTACACTTGTAATTTTTATATAATTAGTTGTGTTAAAATTATTAACCATGTTTGTTATTTAAATCAAGTAAATAAATATTTAGATTTGAGAGTGTAAAATCTTGTAATATTGGCAAAGGTATGTTTAAATGATCAAAGCTCTGTTATTGGGAATAGATGTTTGAAAATAAAATAGTGGTTGATACATCTGTTGATTTTGGTTAACAGATGGATGAAAACAGATGTTTGGAACTACTGTTGAGAAAACTGTGGTTGAAACCGATGTTTGGTTAAACTGGTGGTTTAAAACCACTGTTGGGTTATAATAGTGTTTTGTGGAGGTTGAAGGGGATTGAAATGACTGATAGGTTAAAATATTGTTTTTTTTTGGAGCAGGAAGATTCTTGAATCACTGTTTATATAAGGATTGTTGTTAAAGCTCAGTGTTTTAGTCCACTGATAGGGTATCCACCGATAGTTATAGTCAGCTACTGTTTTTATTTTCAGCATTGTAATATTGACAAAGGTATGTTTAAATGATCAAAGCTATACACATATCTATATATTCTGTCAATATATGTTATCCATGTTAAATATCTTTCATATTTACTTATAGTTGTCTTTTAGCTATAATAAATAACATGTTTTGGTACAATATTTATACACATATCAATATATTCTGTCAATATATGTTATGCATAATTTTCTAAGAATCGACCCGTGTTTGTACACAGGTCTTACCGCTTCAGTGGTTGAAACACCAGTTGTTCCAACAAATAGTAATTAATCTAAATAACTTTCCCGAGCCCGGGAAGCAATCCCGGGTAAAAACCTAGTGTATATATATATATATATACTAGGTTATCACCCGGGACTACTTCCCGGGTAGTTTGATTTTATTAGTTAATAAACATGTATTTTTATTAATATGTAACATACTAGGCTATCACCCGGGAACGTCCCGGGTTAGGAAAATTTAGTTTTCAATAAAAAAAAATACATAAACAACATTTTCAAAGTCATTAGTATCTTCTTTCCCTCCCCACAATAATTTATTTGTTCCGTTTCATCAATATCCTAACTTTGTCTCCATGTGTATTCATAGTTTTCGTGTAAAGCTAATAACCTTTTAATTGTGTCCTTGAATCAAATAAAAAGACATGTTTTCAAACGTCATATTGTTTTATTAGCTTAGTTATTTATGTTATAAAATAATAACAACCCATGAATTGAATCTTTTTACGTGCCAACTTCAACGTCCACTTCCCACATACACACGTATATATACTGCATTGGCACTCCATCATTTATGGATAAAAGTGTAAAGGTGAAGCTAATTTGACTCCATGTTTTGTACAATAAAAAGATGCATGCTGTTCAAGTGTTAGAAACATGATCACAAATGAAGCCCTTGCAGAATGACAAAGGTCCCTAGTGCCACAATAAACATTTATTTTCAGTTGAATTGGTATGTCTAATTTGATTTACACCAAAATTTCCATTTACTTCTTTATACGTGAGCAGGACGCTGTCTAAAAAAATCAAGTGCATGGGATAGAACTGGCCTCTTTATTACCTAATTTTTATTTGACACAAAACAAAACCCAAATTAACCGATCCTCGACACCTCTATGAACTACTAATTAAAAAAAGGTTTAAAAAAACTTGTAGATACGTGAATACAATCCTCTTTGAAAAAATCAAGTGCATGAGGATAATCAAGATCAGCTGATTGAGATACATCAATGATGTACATCTGACCCTGCAAAAAAGAAATACTAATCAATTAATAATCACCAAACAGATTAATCACAAATAAATGGGTCAAAATTGCCACATCAAATATTTGTAAAACAATCTCAACGTACATCAACACAACGCTCCCGTAACTTATAAAGAGACAATGCGATATCTCTAAGTCGAGGTGCGGCCCATCCGGTGGTCCCTGAAAATAAAAAAATATATATAAATATTAATTAATAACCTAATACTCCACACAATGATTTGCCCCACTAAAACAATTACATGACCAAAGCAAACCAATATGTCTAGCTTAAAATGATCACAATTCACTTTCAATGCAAAAAATTGTTCTGACCTGATTATTATACGTATTGAAAAGTGGGCACAAAAGCTACTTCTCTAAATTTTAACCATGGATGCATCAAGTAAACCCAAAATGACGTTTTCTTGAATAATTGTCGCAAATCACTTCAAGATATTACTTGTTCCTCAATAACGTGATCGGCTAGTGATAAGACCTGTAGTCGAGTTCCGCAAGAGTATTAGCAATACATAAAAAAAGGGATCAGCGAGACACCACAAGAGTACATACAAAATATAAGTGGCATCATAACATTTATATATAGAAGAGTACATACAAAAAATAAGTGGCATCATAACATTTATATATATTTTTTATATCACATAATATAATTGGCTCGACTACAGGTCCTATCACATACCTATTTTTACCATCCAGATTTATAAGTCCGAACCGGTTAAGTCAAACCACTTACGACAAAAATCTAGTAATTATTCATAACTTCATCAGGTGATAGTATAAAGATCTCTCATTTATTTACATATCGAGCTTTTATCAAGTAAACGTTTAAACTATTCATAATTTTTCATCCATTTGCCCGTGAGCTTCACGGGTTATGGATTGTGTTAAAAAAAATTATACTTACAAAAGAATTTTTTTATATGATTTCTTATAAGTGGATAACCATTCATGTTTGGCAAACATTACCAACAAAAAAATGTACCATACAGTGCATTTATTTTGGGACAACCCGAAAAAGAAATTGTTACATATATTTTGAGACTATGGAAATTAATATATTAGGCTATCGGACCAGCCCAAACCAATTCCTCTCTGTTATAAGGCTGTCAACGTGGGTAACCCATTTAAAGCAACCCTCCACACTAAAAAAAATCACTTCAAAAGAGACCAATTGTTCCAGCAGAAACCTAACCCACTACCGAATGCACCAGACCTCTGTAGCTTGTAATGAAGGTTGCAAACAGTAAACTCGCCCAAGCCTTCTAAATAGCACCTCCACCTGTCTGGCCCTGACCCCATATCCACTGCAGAAAGGGCAGAAGAAAGCCCGTCCAATTCCGACACTTTAGCCTCAAAAAATATTTTCAATCCTTACCCTACCTGCTACTGAAACGCTTTTCACTTTCTCAATGGCACTTGTGCTTCTTTGATACCTGCATTATGCAAAGTTATGCAAACAGTTTTAGCATTAATCTTGAATTTATAATTCATTTGTATTAGTTAACTAATTATACAACTTACACATAGGATGTAACTAATATGCAGGACCCGCTAATCAAACATGGCTATTTAGCACCCCTAATAAAGATACATGTAATTTACACAACAAAAAATAAAAAAAAACAAAAATCTTGATAAAACTAACATATTCATATTCATGTTGAAAAATTTTTGTGAAAGAATTAAGATCTTTTAAAGTATGTTTTAAAAAAAGCTGAAGAAGAATGTTAATAAAAGAATTAAAAAACCATTTAAAAAACTTTTATAGAATCTCACGACCATTTTTTAAGTTTACCATAATCTTTTCCTTCAACTCTTGTAAAATAATATATTTAAAAAGAAAATTCTTTTTATCCAATAACATTAGGAGTGAGAAAATGTAACTTTTCAAAAAATACCCATTTTAGTAAATATTTTTTAAAGTACCCATTTTGGTAAATAAGTTTTCCAAGAACACCTATTTGGGAAAAAACTCTAGGAAAACCAATCTGATCGAGAAGTACATGGTAATGAGCGGGTCGGGTGGTTCCCTAAATAAAAAACAACATATAATCCCGTTATCATACGTTTTTAGCAAGTATAAAATTTGTGGTTTGATATATAACACTAACAATGGGTCCACTCTAAGCGCATAAGTAGAAGCCATTGTATTTAAGGAAGGGTGCTAAATTTAGTTTTTGTTTGTTTAGTTATCCCAACATCACAACTTTTTAAATAAAAAAATATTAAACCTGGTGGAATAGTTGGTTTGGAAAAACTTGGTGTGATGTGTTTTCAGAGCCATAATCACCATAAACTTGGAAGATTACATTTCCATCGATCATTGACTATCAAAAGTCAATTCCTTTCAGTGTTTTCATGACTTATCTACCTTCGATTTTGTAAATGAAATTTTGTATACAAGCAATAATTTCCCTTTAAAATCTTTTTAGTGACTACAAACACTCTTGTTGTCCGATATTACATTCACATGACATCCTTAACTCTCGGCTGTCTGCACAACCTTTATAAAATGACATACGTAAACATGAACCAAACATCTCTTTTGTAACACATTCTTCACATTAGTCTCTTCAGTTTGATTTGGTGGTACCATGATTGATGACAGTTCCATATCTGAAGTTTTATTCATACAGGTCTCGGTAAATGTTTGAGCCAACGCAAAGAAAGCTTGGGCTGCTTCTTCTTCATCTTTTGTTATTAAAGACAGTTTAGAGTCTTTGTGTTCATCCTGCAAAATATAAAATGTGAGTTTAATGTGTCTTTTAGTAGGTAAATTTTCGCGGGCTTTTGAGTTTTAGATTACTAACCATTGTGATTTTGTGCTTGTTTGTGCAATCCTTAAATCGCCACTCGAATCCATCCATCTCTTTTCTTGTATACGATGATGCGGGTGCACAGGTTTTTCGAGACTCATGTGGTCGTTTTTCCAATGCTGTAAAGTGTAAATGCAATCACAAATCCATTAGTAACATATATAGCTCATAAAAGTTACATAAACATTACAAGTTTTAAAACATTAAACTGCATGAAGGAAATGAGTTGTTCAAAAGTTAATACATTTAGCCATTTAGGACAATCGAATATAGCATCTAGATATGAACATGTGGTCCTGGTCCCAGTTCAGTTGATCAAGAAGTTTGGTTCATGTCTTAAAAGGCCCAAATCTAGTTATTAACCGTCCAAGATGAAAGACACTAAGATTGATTTGGGCCTTAACCGGCCCATAACTTGTAATGCTTTCCAGAATATATATCATGACATATAAGTTATATATGATAGAAGCCACAACTATTTGTATAATTTTTTTAATTATTCATAATACAAGCTATATGTTTTGATAAAAATCATACAAAAAAAAAAGCTTTTATATCCTTTTAAATTGACAATTTTCAGAGTAATGAGATTTATACAATGATCCACATTCATGTTTCTAATCTTGTCTTATTAATTAGTATGTTACATACTTTGACTATCAGTTAAGCTTTTATTATGCTACTTTCAACTTGAAATTGCATATTTTATTACAAATAACATACATGTTAGCTAAGTTAATATTCTTTTACAGTTGATGATAACAAAATCATGTCATTTGCGTTACCAAATAAGTCAAAAGTAGAAAACTTTTCATGTGTTAAAGATCAAGTATTTATAAAATATGGCGATAATGCAGATACCTGATCGTAGCTTTCGCGGGGTAGATGCATTCATAATTGTATGAGAAAGATTAGAGAACTGCAAAAGATATAAAATAAAAGATTATAGTTTAGTTATTGATGTCAACAACCTCTTTTTACCTGAATCAAATTGTTACTTTTCTTTTTTGTAACGTTGTACATTTTGACCCAAACCCATTAGGATTATAAATGGTTTTGACCCAACCTGCACTACCCCTTTTGACCCATTACTGACCCAACCTACCCAACCAATTTTAGAGATCATTATATCACCTTTTTGGGGAGCTGAGCTCTCTTGCTTGCAGAACCGGTGAGCATTGAATGGGAGAGTTCATCTGTTTCACCAAGTACACCCACTGAACTTAATCTTCTCAACCTCTCCTTTTTAATAAGAAAGCATCGATATTACCACCTAATTTCAAGACAAAAGAAACATTATTAAAATAAAAACCAAAAACGCAAGAATAAGCTTGTGGTTGAGTCATCGATGCTTGGCCGGCTGGGACCAGAGCTGTTTGGGGTCTGGGACAATGGCTAATGGCTGACCGCGGGTTTCATTCTTTTGCGTCTCATGTGTTGAAGACTGCCCATCATTCTGCTGCAAATTATGGCTGAATCAAATTGTTACTTTTCTTTTCTGTAACGCGGTACATTTTGACCCGATTAAATAATAAAGCTAATACTATTCAAGCACTCGTAACAAACTGGGCGCCTAAAACAAGAAATCCGAGTCTGATAATTCAAGTACTTTGTGAATACCAATCGGGTTCACACCGGGTCGGAATGAATTCCCTTCGATATATCTGAGATCATCAATTGCTTCCTCCAATATCAAAACTTATAATTAGCAATTAACAAAACCTCAAACAAAAGCAAAACCACTTAACAAATGTCTGAAGTCTACGGATAAATAAATAAAGATTAGGAACTGTATGAACCATAACATTGCAGAAATTTGTTATTTACCTATCATATTTCTCCAAAGGTGGTTCAAGGGCCATATTGTACGTGAAGAACAGAGTAGTAGAAACATCGGACCTGTGAATCACAAATCAAAGCTTCCAAATCAAAATATACAGACGAATTGATGGATATAAACGTCTTGAATACATACCTAACCACATATTTAATTCGTTAATATTCCTCGTTGGTGTTGAAGCCAATGACCATAATCAACTCTTTCAGACCGAGACATCACTTTGTTCCCTAAATTATTATATTCAGGCAGTCACCCAAATATGCCCTGTAAATAATTAGCAACCGCATACATTACAAATAGAGGAAGACAACACAACATTTACAAACGATCAATGAGTCATTTTTACCTCAACAATGGAGGAACTCGCTATAGAAAGAAAAATGTTTTGCCTCACCAAGTCTTTATCACTTGGCAAAATCTTGGATTGTTCATCTACAATAGCACACAACATTGCAGAGTAAGTCAAACATTTAAGTCTTAGTTTTAAATATCTAAAATAGTAACTGAGCTACATATATTAAAATTAGTTATTCTTCAAAACATATGCACCTGGATCAAGAGGTGACCAATTTTATGCAATGAAGTAATACTTGCAGCCTACCTAACAGCAATATCACAATTTTCAACCGGACACCTTCAATTCATCAACCAAAAACATAAATTCACAAAAATTCATAACAAAAATCGTTAACAAAATCAAACTGCCTGTGTGTGAGCGTGTGTGTGAGAGAGAAAGAGATAGCTATACATACATATATATTCAGAAATCAAGTAACCATTTCACCTCAAAGTAACGAATTAATCAAAAACCATACTGCAAAGTAAAATATATATACACAGAAATCAAGTAATTCATTCACTTTAAAGTAATGAACTAATAGAAAATCATACAGCAAAGGAAAATTAAGAGAGGAAGAAGTGAAGAACACGAACCTGTAATAAGATTTCAAACATCATATGACTTTGAATCAAGAAAACCAATATCGTAACAATCAAAGAATCTCAAAAGAAACCTGGATGAGATGATTTTTGGGATTAAAGATCTGAAGACTTTCCTAGGGTTTTGTGATGGTGAAACCCTAGCCGCCGCCCTGTGCCTTGAACCACAACCATCACAAGACCACCGTTGGACAAAACCCTAAATGAACCCATGTCGCCGTCATAGTTCCTCTTCAGGCCACCACCACCGCCACCAACTTCCTCTATCGAAGCACCGCCACCGGATGGGGTGTTGTGACTTCCGAGAACCTCTACCGTCTTCCACCAACAATCAAATATAACAAAACGGGTTGATAACACATTGAATCGATTGAACTTCATAGCCTTGAAGATGAAGAAGAAAGGGAAATCAGGAAGCGTGAAGGAAAAGAGTGATGGATTTAGGGTTCTGTACGTGTGAAATGTGCCGAATGAGTGATTTAGGTTATTTAGATAGTTTATATACCCCGGGTCAAAACACCGGGTATGGATCAAACACACGCGGGATCCGTAGAAAAATAACTCTTTTCCCTCATTTTCCCGCCAAAAACCTAAAATGGTTGCACCACAACATGACATGTGTCCCACACTTTATTCATATATTATATATATAGATTATTTCATTAAACTTTTACACGACACTGAATAATTGTTAATAGAATTCTTAAATTAAATAAAGATAAAACAATATTAAAACGATTTCGTCAAATTGACCCAACAAACATGAAAATAGTGTGTAAAAAATTTTAAACGATTTCGAATAATCTATTATATATAAACAATAAAAACTCACAATTCATAATGTTCAGTTACTAAAATAATCAAATACGACAATACTGAAAATAAAATGAGAATGTTATGAAAACACGAAATTGGTAAAATAATTGTTTTGAACTATCAAAATTCTTCTTCATACCCTTCGCTAGTTGACCATCCATCTGAAAACACTCATATTACTCCATGGAGCAAAACAACTCCAAAAGGGGTTATCAAAGTGGCTGGGAAAGTCAAATGAACAACAAAACTATAATGTAGATGTGAGGACACATAATAGAATCTTACAACAAACAAACATTCAAAGTAGTTTACATTAAAGTTAAAGCGGTTAATAACCAGAACTGAAACATAGGACAAAGATTAATATTATATCCTTGACCTTCTCTCTTCGTGTGGTGTGTGATTTAGACGAACAGAAAGAATCCCGATCTCTCACATCATATCCTTCTCTCCCTGTAATGTCCAGCGACCAAATCACAATACACCCAAAAGATCGCCAAATAAGTAAATAATAATTATTACTTTAATATATATCGTATTGCTTCAAAAACTGAGTCCAACGAATATAAGTTTATATTGAAATAGGTTATTTTAGAAAAAATTAAGTATTAGATACCGAAAATCGTCAAAAAGTAGGTACTGATACAGAAAATGTTCAGTATGGGACCGGTATTTGAAGATAAAAACAGTATTTTACCGGTACCGAAATGAAAGTAGCGGTACCAAAAACGTCAAAAGTGGGTACCGAACTGATACCAAATATATTTCGGTCCGGAAATTCGGTACCGGTACCAAGTACCAAATGCTCATCCCTACCTACAGTGCAGCCATTAGGTGCAATAAATAAAATAAATAACTAACATCAATTACATTTTGCTAAAAGAAAAAAAAATGAAATCCAACATGAGGGTACTTTCAACGCATTGACCCAATTCCTTTCTAGCCATCTTTTAGTAGAACATGATCATGAAGTTATAAGTTATAAAATTGTGTGCTTACCTGACTCATTAACCTCCCTAATTAGAGATGTTACATGATCATTTTTTATAAATAATCAATTTTGGTAAGTGTTTCACCTTAACGGGTCAAAATAGTTAAAGCCAGAAGATTTAATGATAAAACAAACTGGTTGAAATTTGAAGTGTATATCAATGCATAAAACCGCATCAATCGTTTGCTTATTTAGGAAGTAGATTACTCATTACTACTGTAATAGCATAGTTTTTGTAATCATATTTAGCAAACGAATCAGTTATGAAATAAAAAAAACATATAATAAGAATCATACACTGTTACCGAGATCAAAAGCAGTCTTCTTGATAACATCAGTTGTTAAATGTGCATATCCGGTTTGCAGTGCCTTGAAAATGTCGAAATAAACGCATCGTTTACATGTGAAGTGCAAAGAGCGTGAATAAGGCTTTTACTTTGCGATGAATTCTGGAAACTGTCGAAATAAACCATATAATCATCACTTTATTACTTATGAAAAACCATATATATATATATACATCATTAGCTCCTTAAACATCCAGCTTGAAAGAACGATAATTATAATTATAATTATATATAAACATATAGCTACTAAATCATTATTATGGGAATCCAATATGTGTCGCAATTACTCTTAGCACCGTTTTAAAAACATAAAACATCGTGTATCCTACATTCTAGAGTTCATAAACCTCACTGTTTTAAGATTCTTAGATCTTAATGTGAGATCCATATATCTCAATATAAAACCTCACCCTTAATTTAATCTTTCATTTCATGTGAAGTTCATTACTTTACAGCGAAGTTCTGAAACCGATTCTTCTTGTTGGATTCAAAATTACATGTTTACCCTACAATAAACTCAAAATATGCATCTTCTTTTAAGCTAAAACTCTTCATTTGCTACCAAACTCTGCACCAAAAACCCTCAATTTAGAACATCAACACATATGAAAATAGAATTTGAGATTGTTAATTCAACGATAAAATAAACGTATAACATAGATCTAATATCACAAAAATCGAATGATATAACTGTTATATAGAACAAATAATAAACGTATAACAGAGATCTAATATCACAAAACCCATTGAAGAAATAACTTTCAAAATTGACTCAAAATTAGATAAACTCATTCATCAAATTAATACCAGATAATCCGTTTCAGAAGCTATACCAGATAAAATTTACACACATAGATCAAAAGCACCTACTTATTACTCGTTTACA
The DNA here is from genome assembly GCF_002127325.2 of Helianthus annuus. Taxonomy (NCBI): domain Eukaryota; kingdom Viridiplantae; phylum Streptophyta; class Magnoliopsida; order Asterales; family Asteraceae; genus Helianthus; species Helianthus annuus. The sequence continues at coordinate 33,511,455 of NC_035449.2, read as the reverse complement.
CATAAAAACATACCTAGGGTTCTGCTTCAGCGGATGTGTTAGAGACAGTAGCGGCAACGTTAATTCTAACCCTAGTTCTTGTCAAACGCACCAACGTTACGAGGATTATTGTAGTGGTCCACAACCCTCTGGTGATAAAACCGGTTCGCCGCCGGTGCAGACCACCGTGTCGGGGCTAATCCTGACCCTGTTATTCTCTTAGCAGCGTGTCTCAACATTTTTTGGGATTGATTGTTGTTCTCGATGAGAAATTAGGGTTTGAAATTGGATGGTTGGAGGCGGACAGCAAATGAAGATTGGAAATATTAATTTTTTTATAACATATATATACGGATCCGAATTAGCGGATTTGGATACAAAACGGGGCTTCATTATATGTGAAAAGAATACCCATTCAGTTTCCCGCCAAAAACACATCTAGGAAGCCCTAATATTGTGCCAAGTGTCCCAAATTTTTTTTGTTTATTATATATAATAGATAAGGCAATTTGTAGTAATTTTTTTTCCTTTTCTGGTTGAGTTTTTTAAGGCGTACTAAACTTTAGGATTTTTTAGTTTTGCAACAAAACTTTGGTTTTTTTAATATTGCCACAAAAATTAAGTAAGTTTACTTTTTTTTATTAAAGTTTAGTGTATTGGTATTGTCGGAACCCGTATCAATATTCGCTTTTATGGTTAGGATATTTAGGGTGTTGGTATTATCGAAAACGAAATCGATATTCACTTTTATGGTTTCTGATGAGTCAAGCCTATAACGATCAAAATCATGCTACGTAGCATGGGGGAACGACCAAACTTCCTCCGCATAGCGCGGGGGAATAAACCTAGTGTACTTTACAAAACCAAGAGGTTTTCTAAAATTTTAGTTTTGACCACAGGAGTTGGGTGAGAAAGAATATACCAGTCGGATGCTTGATTGCTGCAACAGGGATGCATTATGATCAACTAGTAGATTGAAATTACTAGTCTCTTCAACAGGGGTGCATTATGATTAACTGTTTGGGAGCTAATATTGACGAAAGTATGAGTGAGAGTACTTGTGAGTGAATGAATTGTATTATCTCCTCTGGAGTATTTATATCAAATGATTTCCGTTTTTGTTGTCACTATCATGTGGTTATGGGCCCAGATAAAGGCATAACCATTTTAACAGTGACGTCTTCCTCCCTTTTTGAGGAGGTGAACATTCAGTTTGTCATGTTGTATGTCACACCCAACCAATAGCGGAATCATCGGAGTGGGACGAAAACGAGATTGCAAGAGACTTCATAACACTATTGGTGACAATATTTAAATCAAAACCATTTTTTTCATTTCATAACTTCAAATTGTCAAGCATTACATGGAAATTCAAATAACAACAATTACAAGGCAATAACATAACAACAAGAACAAAATTGATACAACATATTAAAACCTAAGACGTCTATATGTGTATCTAGGCATCATCGCTACTTCAATTTCATAGCATCGTCATCCTCAACCTGTAACATGTTTAAAATAAAGTTCAATGCAAAAGCAAAGGGGAGTATACAAGTTTTCAATATATGTATAAGTATAAAAGTTTAAAACAAATCCACATGATAACTTAAGTTATTCAAGATAAACATAACATGGCCTGCAATACTTCTAGTCAACCATCTGTTTACGTAATAAAGATTAAAGTTTTAACATGACCACAAGTCTACGGGCGGTGCGTTACTCCTATAGCGCTATACATGTTAAATGGAGGCTCGTACGAAGTTAATGACTATGGCATCACATAAGAATCACCCAAGTTTACGTATCAAGCATAACAAGTAATTTCATGTATAAGGATTGTTTTGTGTGCATAAATAATAAAGTTGTGTTTAGTTTTTAATTTAACATGTTACACCCAAAAGTAGTAAACGAAAAAGAGGAAGTTCGAGTATACTCACGGTTTTGCAAGCTTTCCACTTGTTATCCCGCGAGAAAGTTGTTTTTGGAGGTTGGAACACCAAGTCCTTTTACACGAAGAAACGAAGGTGTGTGAGTATTGGAGGATAACGAAGATGAGGGATTCGGAGTCAAAAGTATATGGAAAGTAACAATATGAGAAAGTAACCATCTAATCGTATAATACTCATTCTTGACACTATGGAACTCAAAAGAGTTTAAATGTTTTCATGGGTCAAAATGCCCATTAGAATCGTGACGAGTATTATGTTCTTAGGTGGTGTAACCTACTATTTCGACAAGTAACCATTAGGTTATCATCAAAAGTTGGGTTATTATAATTAATATATATCTTATATAGTTTATATTATAAGTTATTAGTCCAAGATTATCACAAGAATGTTATAGAAGTCATGTAGGAGGTAGGAAGATTAATCTTCCATTTAGGCACCTCTTTAATTGTCACCAATTCACAAGTTGTCATAAGACAACAAGGATGGTCATAGACATACATACAATAAGGAAATGGAAATACATATTATCTAACTAAGAAAACATCAAGTGATGTGTGGATTGAAGTTAGGATAGCCCAAGCTATCCAAATAATCACACAACTTCAAGTTCTAAGCTTGTTCATCACTTGTGGGTAAAAACCCTATCAAAACAGAATGTTTATGAGGATTAAATCTCTGGATTTACATGTCACAGCCTTGTTTATAAGCCCAACTAATCATAGACTTTGATTATGAGCATAAGGACATAGGAATGTGTATGAGAAACCTCAAGTTAAGTGAGTTTAGTAAATGTTCAATCAAAACAGAAAGTTTGGAGCCTTATTTGGCGATGTTCCAGCCTTGGTTTTCCATGGAAAACCTGTTGGAAACATACCTAAGGTTGTTCCAAGCATTTAGGAAGAAGAATCATGGAAAAAGATTAAGAAATGAGGAAGTTATGCTCACTTTTGTGAGTTGATATGAATCTGTCTTGCTTCTGTTCACAGCTGCGTTTTAGTGTGTTTAAGAGTGATTATAGAGTGTTTGCAAAGTGGAAAAAGCTTAGAGAAGTGTTGGGTTCTATAGGGAATGGATTAGGGTTGGTTTGGTGAGCTTTAAATCCAAGGAAACACACTTAGAACTCAACAAAACCAACAAAAAGTGGCCAATTATCGAGCTGTTTTGGAGCTGGTCACGGATTCGGGTCTCTCACCGGCAGCGAGCCACTTTGGTAGCTGGGTCACCGGGCGTGAGCCGGGGGTGGGGCTGGTTATAAGTTTCCAAAGTTGTCATTTATAGTCCCTTAAGTTTGTTTTGCAAGTTTAAAGGTGTAACAAGGGTAATTTATGATATAAAGGCATAGTATAAGGGTAAAACAAGTATGATTAACATAAACAACGTATGATGAAGTATAATTTAGAGTATGAATGTCGTAAATAAGTATCATATATATCCAAATAACGTATGATTCGTATGTTTCACGTAATTGCAAGTTTAACACACAGTTTCCAAGAATTATGAATATTGTATCAATTGTTTCACGAATTCAAGCATACGAACAACTGAAGTATGTATAACATGAATTTAAAGAAATACGAATTTTATTTATGATCCAAGTCTCGGATTTTACAATGTTCACAATGAAAGGACGATTACAAGAACACAAGATTACCAAAAATAGAAATACAAGCGATGCTTTCTAATTAAGCAAGGTACGAAGAAGCAGGGCGTTACATTGTACTTTTTTTGCCATGTAGACATAACTAATTCGAGTCTACTCAGGTATTAATGGATTGTTACTTTGTACAATTTTGTCATGTTGTACTTTTTGAGGAGGTGAACATTCGTTTCTACGTCTTTTTTTTTCAATTTAATGGTCTCATCGTAATGCGCAATTTCTAGATAGACTTAGTTATTCTTTTATATGCTTTACATTCAATTCTAAAATTTTGTGCATTAACGTGTCGCAACAAGCGTGCGTGGTTCAACGTTTTTACGTCTACTTTTCGTTCAGTTTTATTTTTTCGTTTATATTTGTTTTTTTGCTTTACAAGCATTTTGGTGTTGGTGGTCATTGGTGGTGATGTGGCATTGATGCTACTATTTACTTGGCGTAATTTTACCCCCTATCACAATGCGGGGGGCTTAGCGTTGTGAGACTTAAGACTAATTTTCCCTATATTATTTTGCAAAATGCTTTTGCGTGGAGGTTTTACTGTTCAACTTTGTACAAGTGACACAAGCCTTCTATACAAGTGATTGAAGGATTTGAAGCATCATTTGCTTAAGTTGACGTTTTCTCCCTAAAATAAAAACAGAGAAATTGACTTTCTCCCTAAAATAAAACCAGAGAAACAGACTAGTGGAGTGAGAGAGACGATGGGGAAAGGGAAACTGACCATGGACTCCGGCCGACCCTAATCCGATAATTGCAATGGCGGGGATGGTGGTGTGCGAACGAGGATACAGTGAAAGGTTGTAGGGAGACTCACGACCACGAAAGAGTTACGGGTCCAACAACCCAAATCAGCGGTGGGTAGGGTGCAGCTGACGTGTGATGGAGGGATGTAGGGTTTCGAGACCAGATTGACACATGCACCAGTTAGGGTTTTCAAGGTGGTCAGCACTAACGGTGGTGTCATGACAATTGTGGTTGTTAACTACGATTAACAGGAATTTAGGTCCAATTTTTGGCAGCAAGGAGGTTATCCTAAAAACCACAGATGATATAAGGTAACTCCTTTATTCTATTTTCCAGTTTAGTACTCCATATATGATTACTGATGGTGATTACCGGAATAGGGAGGTTGTCGTGATCGGATATGGTTTCGACCAGACAATTGGTGGCAACAAAGGTTGGCTGTGGTGACCACCCGCAGCAGAGATGGCCTCCGAACAATGTAGCAAATGGTGGATTGTAGCAACAAGAGTATTGGGAAGGTGTATCTTGGTAATTCTGTGACAAAATGTGTATGGAAAGGTGTTGGAAGTTTTGGTGTGAATGAAAGTCTCAAGTGGTAAAACCACTTTGTCGCACATTGGTGTGGGAATAAAAGGAAAGGTTATTAATAAGGTAAAACCTTGACCAAACAATTGTAGTCTTATGACATGTTTTACCACAAGTCCTACCCGCGCACGCAAGGGGGGTGCAAGAATTTGAGTTTCGGAACTGGAATTTGGTTGAACTCCTGCGTGTCCGCACGTCCCGCGGACACGAATGCAGCTCCGAAAACCCGAGCCCGCGTGAGGTCGGTTTTTGCACTGACTCGTAATTGTTATTCGTTTTAAGTTTTAATGATCATCATTAGTTTTCAGTTTTTAAAATGTAATGATTATTCGTGTTAATGATCATTATGTTTCAGTTTTAAACTGATGCAATAATTGCAATAATGACCATTATTCTGGTTTTAATGTGTTACAGTGATGATTAGAATTCAGTTATGGTTTTATGGCTATAAAACCAAACTAAATGAATCAGTTCATACACACTAGAAAACATCTTCTCCTCTCTCAATCTCTACAACATCTCTTCTGTTTCTTTTCAGGTAAGTGTTCAAGTCCGGCAGTGCGCTGTTGCTGCTTCGAACCGGCGTACCCTGGGAACAGACCTTGAATCTGTTTAAGGGAATTGTGTTAAACACAAGCCCGGTTCACTATTACTGTTTCATTTTGCTTTGTTTATTTTTATGTTGCAGATTCTTTTTGTATTCAGATTACTAACAAACTTAAACAGATTATATTACTGATTGTTCCTGTTCTGTTTCTTTTCAGAATGGAATCCCAGCCCATGAACATTGCTGTTTCTGCGATCATGACTTCTGCTGTTGCTGTGACAACCAGTTTGGTTGCACCACTGCCTAATGCAGTGACTTCGCATGCTGAGAAATCAGAGAAGTTCACCGGTGCGAATTTCAAACAGTGGCAGAAAAAGATGTTCTTTTATCTGACCACTCTGAACCTAGCACGGTTCAAGACTGAAACCGTTCCCCATGTTGATGAAGGGGATATGGATGCTCAATCAGTGAGCGGTTTTCATGCTCGGAATCATTCAGATTTCTTGTGTCGCAACTATGTTCTTAAAGGTATGATAGATACACTCCACAATGTGTATTGCAAAACTAAGACTGCCAAAGAATTATGGGAGTCTTTGGATCGCAAATACAAAACAGAAGATGCTAGCACTAAGAAATTCGTGGTGGCTAAGTTCTTGGATTTAAAATGATAGACTCTAAAAGTGTTATTAGCCAAGTCCAAGAATTGCAAGTCATTCTTCACGATATTCATGCGGAAGGAATGGTGCTCAGCGAGACATTCCAAGTTGTTGTTATGATAGAGAAGCTACCGCCAAGCTGGGTTGATTTCAAGAACTATCTCAAGCATGAGTGAAAGGAAATGACCATTGAAGATCTTGTTGTTCGCCTTCGCATTGAAGAAGATAACAAAGTTGCTTTGAAAAGGATTGATAGTTCTGAAACAGCAAAGGCCAATGTTGTTGAACATGGCCAATCTTCAAAGGGTAACAAGAACGGTGGAAAGGGTGGAAAGAAGGTTCATGGGAAACGCTCCAACCTTGGTCCTAAAGGGTGAGTTAGGAAGAAGAAGTTCCAAGGAACTTGCTACAATTGTCAAAAGCAAGGCCATAAGGCCAACGAATGCAAGCTTCCAAAGAAGGAAAATGCTCGACAAGTGAACATGGTTCATGACGTTGATAACCTCATTGTTATAATCACGGACCTCTCGATTTAGTCACGGAAGTTTACTTGGTTGGACAAAACCACAAGGATTGGTGGGTTGATACGGGGGCTACCCGTCATGTGTGCTTTGACAAGAATCTGTTTAGCACCTTCAAGGAGGTGACTTGTAACACCTCGAAAAATTTCGTCCAATAATGTCTTGACACGTGTCATAAGGTTCCGTTATGTGAAAACATACTTTAGAGGGACTAAAAGTGACAAACAGTGAAAACTATGGAACGTAAGGGTCCAAAGTGTCAACAATGGATAAATAGGCTCTATGATAACCCTACATAATGTTTATAACCTTTAACGGATGGTTCATGGATCATACGACGCGGAAATTGCACAAAAGTGAAGTATTTCAAACTATAGGGGCCAAAAGTGTCAACATGTTTAATTTATACCTCTGAGTGGACTTTTGGCAGACCCGAAGCTTTGTGAAGCTAAAATATACTCACTAGAATATGTGGTAAAAATTTCATGAGGTTTCGTCAACGTATGAGAAAGTTATGGCCAAAACCGTACTTAAGGGACTAAAAGCGTCAACGTCGAATTTCAGGGCTTTTCGGTTGGGCGCAAAGTTATCCGAGGACATTACCATGTTGGTAAAAGTCCTAAGGTTCTTAAAAACCAAGTTTGGGGGTTTACGGGTCGAGAAAAGCAGCCGAAACAACGCACGCAAGCTCAGGGACTAAAGCTGCCAAAATAAAAACAAGTTTTGGCTGAACAAGGGTCAGGCGACCCGCCTGGTATGACCCAAGCGGGCCGCGTGGGGCTGCCAGCGACAGGAATTTCGTTTTGGGTCGAATTGGGTCCGAATTTGAGTGACATACAGCTGGTTCTTGCCTCCAAAGCTCCAATTAAAAGCCATGCATGGCTATGGCTACAGTACCCTCGAAATTTCAGCTTTAAAACAGGTTTTTCATCAAATTCTTGGCCATTTGCAATTGATCAAGAAACTCACTTCACTCAAGAGCTCTCAAGAACCTTCAAGGCAGACTTCTGGAGCACCTCTGGACATCAAGGCCGATTCCTAGTGATCACTAAGCACCTATAGGACCTTTGTAAGCTTCCAATTCGTTCTTTAATCCGTTCTTGTTGTGATTATTGCTAAAAGTCAAACTATTTGTTCATAAGCTTTGACTTTCTGATTAAATAAGTTTCAATCAGTCGTTTCTCGAATTGAAACCTGATACATGTTGGTAATATTATGGGAAACAAACCCTCAAAAGGGTACTCTCTGATTCCCACTACATGCATGCTAAATGTCGAGTCAAACCTATTTCTAAAAAGTCAACAGAAGCAATTTTTGTGAAAAATGACATGAATAATGATATAGATGACATGCAATCTGTTTGATCTTCATAGAAAGCTTTATTATGAATATAAGAATGTATTTTACCACGATCAACTCGACGATCTTTAGTGTAAACCCGGATTGGAACCGAAAGTCTTAATAAACGACTTTTTCGTAAACTATCGGTTCGGATCCGTACATGCATGTGTGAGATCTGTATTTTAGAACATTTTTGACCATTGGCATTTTAGTTAAACTTTCTGGAAATTTTATGTCATAAGTCTATGCTTAGCCGATTCGAATGCATGTTTCCGATTTATGCATAAAGTTGACTATTTTGCCCTTTTTGATGTAAAACGTGATTTTTGGAAAAGTGAAAGGATAGAAATCTTTATTTCTAATATATAAACTTGCACCGAAAATTTCGGATCAGTTGGTGGTCCAGATTGTGAGTTATGGCCATTAGCGTAAAACTATATTATAAATTTACATAAACGGTCCTTTTCGCGTAGAACCCGTTTCTGGCCACGTTTTGATACAAAACTCTTTACCAACAGAAGTAATATAATATTCTGGGAATTTTGAGGATTTTTAATTAAATTTTGGCTGAACGGATCCTAGATCGCCTAGTCATTTCGGCTTATGTCGGTTTTGACCGTTTTAGCCATAAAATGAGTTTTACACATCCTTTTGACCCGAAACCTTTTTCTACTGATTTTATATGATGAATAAATTATTTTAAGTATTCTGGAAATATAAAAATCTCAGATTTAATTTGAAAACCCGAAAACGCCCTTAAATCGCATATTTAGCGTTTTAAGCGCATAGTGAGCGTTATACTTGTTTTAAACATATAAGACCTATACCTACTGATGTGTTTAGCATATTTTCATATAAAAACAGTAAGTATAAGTATATGAACTCAGACTTCCAGTTTTGGCACTTTTAGCCCTTGTGAAATTACTAAAATACCCCTACGGTGCATAGTTTGGTTTTAAATGATAAATTTGGTATATGGGTCATACCCTACTGATATAATATGTTATATTAAGTATAATTACTGTATGAACCAGACCCGAAACTCAGATTTCTAATTTTACTCTTTTATTATCTTTTAAATGACCAAAATGCCCTTCTAAGGCATAAATTGAGTTTAAAATTATTCCGGGCAATATAGAACATAACTTACTGATATTATATCATATTTAAACATATTATATCAGGGAACTTGCATTTGAATCTTTTGTCTACCCGTATCGCCCTTTTCGCGTTCGATTCGGTTTACGTAACTAGTTTGCGTAAATTGACCGAAACGGGTCAAACGTTATCATTTTTATTTCAAAATCCAGAATGTATTTAGTATACCCATATTATACAAGTATTCAAGCTTGTCGGGTCTAAATCACCTTCTATCCGGTCTTTCGCTTAATCGTGCGTAAACCGTATCATTCTTAAAACTAACCGGTCAAAGCTTAGGCTTAAATAAAAGACCCGTTAGGAATCTAATAGGTTAATTATAAACCTTTGTTCCAGATTAGGAGGCCCGGTAAAAGCTACCAACACTTATCACTTGTGACTTATACTTGCTCAGGTAAATACATTTTGACTTATTTCCCTATACAGGCTTGGGGTACGGTATTTAAAATACCGCTTGATCGGGCGCACAAGTCCTGCGCCTTATGGGTGTACAGTCTTGAATAGCTTGTGCGACTTCGTTTAAACAGTCTTGTCTTACTTTAGGCTTTGGGGGGTTATTGACCGTGTCCCGGATATCCTTGGCATTATCTTACGAGATGGCCACGACCAGAGCACGGGGTGTAGGCGTACACTCGGCGTGTATAACTCTTTAATGTGGTGTGTCATTTAATTCTTAGCCCGGACAGCAGATCCCGGGCCACCAAAGATACGAGTGCATGTAAATCGTTCACAAGTTTATATTATATAATTATCCCAAGTTAATAAAAATATTTATGCCTTGTGCATTTAAATAAATTTTCAATCATTTTCAAAATGAGTCAGTCGATTTGTATTTACCAGTGTAAACTGACGTATTTTTCCCAAAAGGTTAAGTGCAGGTACTATACGAAAATAGGCTGGCTGTTTCCTAAGAGCGTCCACTATAGTCTCGCAAGCTTGGACGACAAATATCTGTTGAACTATTTTTATCTTACTTTATTTGATCCGCCTGTGGATCCGTTTCAACTACTGTGATATTTATTATTACAATTTATCTAAAAGTTGAAATGTATCTATTCTGCTTCCGCTGTGCATTATTATATTGTGTTGATTGTCTATGACGATGCCAACTACGTCACTGTACCCCACACCGGGCCCACCGGTGACACGTGGAAATCGGGGTGTGACAGGTTGGTATCAGAGCCAACGCTGAGTGAATTAAACACTAATCTTTTGTGTTTAATCTCAGTTACACAATTGCACATTCCTCGATTTTCGAGTCTAGACAAAGAACTTAGGAAATGTTCAACATTTCGTTTAATTTATTTTTATTATTTTGCTTTGTCTTATATATTTTGTTGTGCAACTTGTTTGACTTTTGACAGGATCATTATGCCGCCACGAATGAGAGGTCGAGGAGGATTTGCTACGTCTCACGACCATGAGGCAGGGCCCTCACATAGGCGAGCTCCATCCGCCACGCACAACACAGCCGCCAACGACCTTTGGAGGTCTTTCGCCGAGCCTGCTAGACACTCGGTATCCGCCAGCACTTCACCGTCATTACCCCACTCGTTTGGGCCCCACTCGGAGAATGGGCCCCATGGTTCGCATGGATCTTACATACCTTTGCATCAGTCACCGCACCAGTATCCAGCACCAGTCTACCAGGGTTTATATAACCCCGATGCTTTCGTGGATGAGCCAGTGGGTCATAACCCACTCGGACCGGAGGACCACTTTTCTGGTGGTCACGAGATGGACGTCGACGAGGATACGGACCCCTCGCTACCACCGTCAGGTACGCCTAACCATCCGATTGAGATATCGGATGGGTCGCCATTTAGGGGATCACCCTACAATGGTGGGGACAGCTTTCAGGAGAGATTTAAGCAGCATGATTGGTATTACACCCCCAGCCACAACTCTCCGATGCTCCAGTCTCACCAGGTTTCGCCGGTGCACTCGCAGCATCACTCGCAGCAGCTTCAGCAGCAGCCGCCTCTACCGCAGGACCTATCTGAGGCCCTATGGCGTGACGTGATCACTCCGTCACCACCGCCGCCACCAGTTTTACCTCCTCCGCCTCAGAGGCCTAGGAGAAATGCGCGCATGTCTACGCGCGGAGGGATTCGCATAGGCACCCCTCCACATGTTGGTAGCAGCCGCTACACGTCTCTTCCCAGGGAATCCGAGACAGGGGAGTCTCAGCATCCCGTATCGGAGGTTACTTCTGTACCGATCCCGCCTCTGCCGCCGCAGAACTATGGAGAGCCGATTCCGGCTTATGCTAGTGCAGCTCAGTTTAACCCGTTCGAGCATGTTTTCCCTCAGGGTTATGATTACACAGGAGACCCTTATTGGCAAGCTGTGAACTACAGCTCACTCCCACCTAGTGGTCCATTGGGAGACACTTGGGCTGCTGGGCAGTCTACTTTTGGTTACCCTCCGGGTTACCAGCAGCCACCGCAGCCGCAGCCGTACCAGCCACCGCAGCCACAGCAGTACCAGCCACCGCCACCGGCGCCTATGATGTCGCCGCCGCAGGTTCAGGAAATCCTGCATGGGATTGATAGCATGCGACGTGAGTTTCAACACGAGATGCGAGCTGATCGCCGTCGCACCAGTGGCATGTTCAAGAAGGTGTTTGATTTGCTCAAGGGTAAGAGCAAGAGGGATCATTGAATCCTTCGATTATCATTTCATGTACTCATGTCCCTGTGTGGACATCTATTCTTGTATTCTACCCCTGCGTGGGTATATCTATCTTATTCTACCCCTGCGAGGGTATGCTGTTCTGTTGGCCCCTGCGTGGGTTTGCTTTATTTTATTTTGCTTTTGTTGTTATTTGTTTAGCCCCTGCGCGGGCATGTTATTCATGTTATTCATGTTATTCATGTTATTCATGTTATTCATGTTATTCATGTTATTTCAAAGTCCCGTTTAGGGCAAATATGTACTGGTACTTTACTTGAAATTTGAAATGGTTAATTTGAATTTCTCATTTTTATTTATATGCATGAATATAACATTAAAATAATGGAAAATATCAATTTTTATTTGATTTGCCATTTTATAAGAATCTTAGTAAGGTATAACCTAGCTTGAATGCCTTATTAACAGGCCTGGTCATGATGGTAAAACCTGGTTGAAAATATTCAACTCCCTGTTAACATCTGAAAACATGTTAACATTCCTGGCCAAGCGTGATCTGTAAAAATCACACAAGCCACCCTTTTTAATAAATTATCTACAAATTATATCTGTATACAAGTCTATTAATGACTTGATACCTACGGGTTATGACTATGTCATATAGTGACAGTTGTGGTTTATAACTCTCTGTCTAGTAAAGGATTATTTGTTTCATTATACAATTTATAATCCTGTAAAAATTTAAATTTATAATTTAGAAATTGTCCATGTGACTAGGCCTATGGTGCCAATATATATATATTTTCATTCCTTGATTGCTAATAAGAGCCTGAATGAAATTTATTAAATTAACTGCTAAGGTTCTTGATACCATGGTTAATAAATCGTCTAGAACGATAATACTGTTAGGTTCTAAATTAGACCTTGTCCTTTATTGTAGCTTAAAGCTACAATGGCCAAATCGGAGGAGACCAACAGTCATTCTGGGGAACACTCAGATAATGCAAAGATTCACGTTACCGGTGCAGAGTTGCAAGCACTGATAGATAACGCTGTTGCCAAAGCTATGGATAGGCAATTCAGGGAATCTAGTGGTACTCGGAGTAGGACCCGAACAGAAACGCACGCAAAGCCCAAGACTCATTCTGAGGCTCATAGTAAGCCACCCTCTAAAAAGAGTGAGCCGAAGAAAGCTGAGGATGATAATCACTCCTCCAACCACAGCAGCGTCCCAAAGCAGGAGATCAAGCTGAAACATGACACGTACAGCAGGTCCTGTACGTACAAGTATTTTGTATCTTGCAAGCCCAGAGATTTCAATGGGGAAAAGGGAGCCGTCGATTGCATGACGTGGATTGATGAGATGGATACTGTGGTTGATATCAGCGGGTGTGCTGATAGGGACGTCGTGAAGTACGTGTCCCAGTCATTCAAGGGAGATGCGTTAGCATGGTGGAAGTCACTCCTACAAGCTGCCGGTAAGGCCACACTGTACGGTTTGTCATGGGAACAGTTTGTGGCCCTGATCAAGGAGAATTTCTGTCCGCAGCATGAGGTCGAGAGAATTGAATCGGATTTTGTGTCTCTAGTTATGAAGAATCTCGATTGTCAAGCGTATCTTACTACGTTCAACACCTTATCCCGATTAGTGCCTTATCTGGTGACCCCGGAGCCGCGTAGGATCGCTCGATTTATTGGGGGTCTGGCACCGGAGATAAAGGCAAGTGTCAAGGCTTCAAGGCCTACTACATTTAGATCAGTAGCTGATCTATCCCTCTCCCTCACTCAAGATATCGTCAGACTTAGAGCTATAAAGAGCTCGGAAGAAAACAAAAGGAAACGTGAGGATGACACCTCACGAAGATCTGAGAAACGATACAAGGGAAACAACGACCATAGGAAAGGGTCGGGGTTCAAGAAAGGGGATCAGTCGGGTGAGAAACCCAAATGCAAGGTTTGTAAGAGGCATCACTTTGGGAGATGCAGGCAAGAATCTAAGTCCCAGTCTTTTGAGAAACGTTGTGGGATCTGCAAGTCCACAGATCATAAAGCTGTGGATTGCAAGAAAATGAAGGATGCAACTTGTTTCGGTTGCAACGAGAAAGGGCATATTCGGCCCAACTGCCCAAAGAATGCGAAGAAAGCAGATGATGGGAAGAAGACTAATGCGAGAGTCTTCAGAATGGACGCTAAGGAAGCAGTCCTTGATGATAACGTCATTACCGGTACGTTTCTTGTAAATGATGTTTTTGCTAGAGTCCTATTTGATTCAGGAGCTGATAAGTCGTTTGTAGATGATAAGTTTTGTAAATTGTTGAACCTTCCTGTTAAACCTTAAGTGTGAAATATGAGGTGGAATTAGCCGATGGAACCATAGAAACCGCCTCAACTGTTCTAGATGGATGTGTTATATCCATTAGGAATCATTCTTTCCCGTTATCCTTGCTTCCCTTTAAGTTAGCTGGATTCGACATAGTGATAGGCATGGATTGGTTGTCAAGTAACCAAGCCCAGATTCTGTGCAATAGAAAGCAAGTAATAGTTAAGACTCCGTCTGGTGAGTCACTTACTATTCAAGGAGATACCCAGCATGGATTGCCGGAGCAAGTGTCCATGCTCAAGGCATCCAGGTGCATGCAGAAAGGATGTGTCATTTATATGGCACGAGTTACCATTGATGAGCCGAAGCCGAAGATTGAGGATATCCCTGTTATCTCGGAATATCCTGAAGTTTTCCCTGAAGAGCTACCTGGTTTGCCACCAGATAGGCAAGTAGAGTTTCGGATAGATATCATACCAGGCGCTGCACCTGTAGCAAGAGCACCATACAGATTGGCACCAACGGAGATGAAGGAGTTGAGGACGCAGTTGGATGAGCTTTTAGTCAAAGGTTTTATTAGACCTAGCTCGTCTCCTTGGGGAGCGCCAATCTTATTCGTTAAAAAGAAGGATGGGTCGATGCGTCTGTGCATCGATTATCGTGAGCTTAACAAGGTCACCATCAAGAATAGATATCCGTTACCCAGGATCGACGATCTGTTCGATCAGTTGCAAGGAGCAAGCTATTTCTCCAAGATTGACCTAAGGTCAGGATATCATCAGTTGAAGGTCAAGGACGAAGACGTACACAAGACAACGTTTAGGACTCGTTATGGACATTACGAGTTCCTAGTGATGCCGTTTGGGCTCACTAACGCACCAGCCGCGTTCATGGATCTCATGAATCGCGTCTGCAAACCTTATTTAGATAAGTTCGTCATCGTCTTCATTGATGACATCCTTATCTACTCGAAGAGCCGAGCTGACCATGAGAAACACCTTCGTTGTATTCTCAAACTTCTGTATCAAGAGAAGCTTTATGCCAAATTTTCGAAGTGTGAATTTTGGCTTCGAGAAGTCCAATTCCTTGGACATGTAGTAAGCGAGCGTGGTATCCAAGTAGATCCCGCTAAAGTAGAAGCAGTCATGAACTGGCAGGAGCCGAAGACTCCTACCGAAATTCGCAGTTTCCTCGGATTGGCAGGATATTATAGGCGATTTATCGAGAATTTTTCAAGAATTGCTGCGCCCCTAACTTCATTGACCCGTAAGAAGATTAAGTTTGATTGGGGCCCTAAGCAGCAGGAATCCTTTGACATTCTGAAGCAGAAGCTGAGCAATGCGCCAGTATTGACATTGCCTGATGGAATAGAGGAATTTGTGGTGTATTGTGACGAATCGCACACTGGCATGGGTTGCGTACTCATGCAGAAAGGCAAAGTCATTGCCTATGCTTCTCGCCAGCTAAAGGTGCACGAGAAGAACTACACCACCCACGATTTGGAATTGGGTGCAGTTGTATTTGCCTTGAAGCTATGGAGACATTACTTGTATGGAACCAAGTGCATAATTTATTCGGATCACAAGAGTCTTCAACACTTGTTCAATCAGAAGGAATTGAACATGCGTCAAAGGCGATGGATGGAAACTCTCAATGACTACGATTGCGAGATACGATACCATCCAGGCAAAGCAAATGTGGTTGCCGACGCCTTAAGTAGAAAGGAAAGGGTGAAGCCAATCAGAATCAATGCCAAGCGCATTGA